>NW_026623417.1:1069304-1191609 GCF_030028575.1 Malurus melanocephalus | reverse complement strand
AGCACATTTCAATCCACCATCCTGAACAAGTGGCGTAGTATGATGGTGGAAGTGTGGAAGGTGGGGAAGAGACCAGATATGAGATATCTTCCTTTTACATCCAGATGACATCATTTTACTCCATGCTATTGGACTAGGAGTCAGAATACCCATGTTCTGCTCCCAAWTCAGGAATTGATTTGCTGTTACACTAAGTCACACATTTGCTGTGTTTGTTCTGCAAGATTCTGTGAAGTGATGGTAAGACGTTGACATTTTGATATCTTTGCTTGAAGGTCTTGTGTACATTTTATATGAGGTGACATTACTTGCTGTTAAAATGCATCCAGTGATTGCTTACACTGGAGTTTTTGGTTGGAATCACTGAAAAATAGAGTGGTTTAAAATACCTTTGCATAGGSTGTAAGAAGAATGAGAATTTAGTTCTTTTATCTAAAAAGACTGGATTTTGAGACCAAGACCAAGTTATTCAACAGTTGTTGAAAGCTGTTGTCTTTGCTTCAGTTGTGAAAAATTTGTGTTCATCTGGACAATCATTAAGTATAGGAAAGAACAGAACCTGGCCTTGTATTATACCCCCTAATTTTAATGAGGACATGATATTTATTCCATCTAAAAAGGTGTTTCTGGCTAATGACACGATTAAAAATTTGGCTTGACATTATCTGAGCTTGTGCAGCAAACCTGACCTTGCATTTTATAGGATTTTAAATAGGATTATTATGAAGGAGAGAACAACTAATTAGAAGATGGCAGGTTTCCAGTTTCCAGTTGATGACCTGCTGTTGCTGCTGCTGCTTGTTGCTGTCCCCAGAGTGAGCACAGCAATATGATCCTCTGCTTCGAGATGTACAGAATGTTCTGTGGTGTTCAAGTCAGGCGCTCCATGGAAACTTAGCAGGATCCTGCATCCTCAGTGCTTTTCGTGTGCTTGAGCTGGGGAAACCTGCCAGAAAGCCAAACCAAACATTTTTATGGGTTTCCTCAGGCCCTACCTCCACATCTTGTTGAAAAATTAAAGCACACAATCATGGGTGGGTCTGTTGAAGCAAACAGGCACTATTATTCTAGGTTTTCAAGGTTGTTTTTCAGTCTACGGATTCAGTCAATTAAGGAAGAGCACGTCTGAATTMTTTTCTGAAATTTCTCATGGAGAGTCCTAGTTCAGAAACATTTTCTGAATAATTCTCAGTGACTGCAACAAGAAATCATGGAAGGTAGAGATTTTGCTAGAAGCATAAGTATYCCAGAAAGTTAGCAGCATAATTTTATTGATGAAACTCAATTTCAGATTAAAAGTTCCAGTGGTATCCCCCATTCCCTACTCCCCAATTCACTCCTACTGTTTGAATTCATTAAGTACTTAGAACAAAGTCTTGTCAGAATATTTCTGTCACTATGGCTAGATAGGAATTWAAATCCTACAAATAAAGTGTCAGCTGTGGCAGCTTGGTTCAGTGCAGGTTAACCACCTATATATTTGCGCAAATTTTCAGATGAAGTTTTCAATCCACACTTCACTCTGTTAAGGCTATATGTTTATCATCACTGGGCCAGCTGSTTGCAGCCTGTGCACACATCCTCAAACAAGCTTTAAATCATACTTCTTGGCTGCCATGTAGACATGGCATAACCTCTGCATAGCAATGCCAAACAGTAAGCTATTTTTTCTGATGCAATTTAATTGCTTTCTTTCTGAATCCTCATCTTTGATCTAGAAAGAACATCCTGGCTGGATAGGAAGTTAGTTCAGGCTATATATTTAGTTCATGTTATAAAAATTAGTCTTAAACCTTTCAAGACATGTGCATACCTAAGACCAATTAAAGATATTTTATTTCCATACCTTTTTGAGAGATTAAACAGTAGATGCCAATTGTGCCAAAATGTTTTTCTAGYACAAGCTATCCAGAAGCCAAAAAATACAGGACATCTTCATCCAGAGACATTGCCAAGTGCAAGCATTCAAAATAAACCTGTAGCATGATGGGGTTGCATGGCACCTTTTAATCTGAGGACACATTCACAGAATTTCCTGGCTAAAACCCTGAGATACATAGTTCTGCATGACATGAATGTCTGAAATTGCAGGGATTTGAAATATTATTATTTTTGGGGGTGAATGAGGCAGAGGGCTGGATTTTGTTTCCTTTGTACCAAAGCCCCTCTTGAACCTAAATATTACACAGCTCTGAAATGTTTATGATGAAACTTACTTTTTGCACTCTTGCTGTCGTATACTGCTTTTTCCAAAGACTTATCTATTTTGACTTGTTGTGAGTTATGGATATCCCTAAATGATCACAACTGAACTTCACTTGCATGTTTTAAGCCAAGAAGGGTCTCATAATTACATATAAATACATATAAAACTATATAATTTACGTAGGAGGCAGTARGAAATGAGAATAAAATTATTAGCTTTTATTTCTGCATGGGTAGGTGGAGAGATGGTCCAATCTTGCTTTGCAAGGCAGTCTCCCTGAAATATGCTTTATACTGTGGGCTGAGCTCTGCCCACGTGAATACTTTAGAATCCTCAGTTTGCAACTACCTAGAGGCTCCTGGAACTATTAAAGTCTCATTTTGTTCCTTCAAAGTGGAAAAAGGAGCCTGGCCCAAATTAAGCAAGGAGTGCTGCTCCCAAGACATACCAAGCTTTATGGGACTTCAAGCACAGTATTTCAAACTCTTAATTCAGAAGTATAGAGGAAAGCAATCGCCACTACATTATGCCTCTTTTTCTAAACAATTCAGTATGTTTTCTTTTTGCATAAATGTGATGCAGCTGSTTCTAGTACCCTATTGACAGTAAATATCCTTTTTGGTAAACTAAGAGCTTATTGAGTCAGTGCAGTAATAATGTGTTAAAGGATTTAATCCTCTTTTTGAACAGTTACTAAGGATATATTTTTTTGAATGAATGATCTGAGCATTTTGGGCAAAACTTAACAATGCAAAAGATCAGAAATAATCCAATGTTTACGTTTTTGATTCACTGCATATGAAGGAATTGTGGGTTTTGARGGAATCCTGACTTCACTTGAATTTAGTGAAGTAAGATCTAAGGGGTCCTCTGTGATGAATTTCTTCAGGAGTTCAAATGAAAATATGGAACTTTTGGCCAGAACCTAYTGCTTAAATTTAATGAATTAATTAGTCACAGAAAAATGTTAAAATGTATGGAATGAGAAAGACTTCCTTCCCTGYTTTAACGATGTTAAGAAAATGGACTTGTGTTATGGTTTCTATCATCAATGCAATCTGTTTTAAGCATCACTGTATCCTGRTTGATTTTTTTCTGCATCTTTTTGTATTAAACAATATTCTTCAGTAGAGATGATGGCTGTTACGGTCTGTTTTCTTCAAAGAGATTTCTTGCGTATATCCCACCATGCGGAATCAAGTAAACTCAGAAGAAAATGCCTGTAGAGCACTTTTCAGGGAGTCTGCTTAACTAAAGCCAAATTCATTTATATGGCTTTAAATTACCTGGGAAATGTGTTTTTCGGTGGAAGTAGAAAACTTGCAAGGAGCCTTTAGAATCTTTAAGGAGACCCAGAGGGTATAGAACAAAAAGTTGTGCCCTTAATTAAGTACCTTTTTCAATATGAATCTTTATTAAGATCTTGTGGTCTTCAACATCCTCATGAGGGGAAAAGGAGGGGCAGGCACTGATCTCTCCTCTCTTGTGACCAGTGAGAGGACTCAAGGAAACAGCATGAAGCTGGGAAGGCTTAGGCTGGATGTCAGGAAAAAGTTTTTCACYCAGAGGGAGGTTGGGCACTGGATCAGGCTCCCCAGGGAAGTGGTCACTGCACCAAGCCTGACAGAGTTCTTGAAGTGTTTTGACAGTGCTCTCAGGCACATGGTGTGACTCTTGGGGTTTGCTGTGYCAGGCCAGGAGCTGGACTCAAYAATCCTTGCATTAYTGAGTCCAGCATTACATCTTTGCATTATTGAAGGTGGGTCCCTTCCAACTCAGCATATTCTATGATTATTGAGTTCACCTTAATGTCAGACATGCCAAGCACTATCTCAAACACCCTGAGGACAATTTTAGTCCTCAGATTTGTACTGTCAGGTAATGAATTTTTAGCTAGGTCAGATGGTGAAATGACATCTTTTTCTGTACAAGTCTGCATATGTATCCATTGGAAATGGTCATCCTATTTATACTTTTATTCCTACTTTTAATTTACAGAAGACTTCTCTGTCACAATGAAAAAGCTGGWTGTGTGATGTAGCTCTTCTCAGATAACTTGTTGGGCCTGTGGAACCAAGAGTTGTGTCCAGCTGGGCATCTATATTTCCAAATGAATTCATCAGGCAGAAACGTAGGAATGCAAACAAGATATTGATTTGCCTGTTCAAGTTTTTAATAAACTATTCTGTATTTTCCTTGTTTGTTAAGTGTTATGAAGAGCAATTTTGTTTTTTGCCTCTTTACTCTGGAGCAGCTCATCTTTCAGAAGTTATTGCTATAATGGATGGACACCATCTTTCAGTTTCCAGGCTCAATTAATTTAWGACCAGTGCTTGCTGACTCCTTGTTGTGCCAGTCTTGTCTGTTGGCTTTTATAACTATTCTGCTTTCCTGATGTTTACTTGACCACCCCAAATGAATTTTATAAAGCTGCTCCAATGAGGGGTTATTAACTCCTCTGGATACTCTAGCATGTTATTTCTGTACCTGTGCTAATGATAAATTCATTTTCCTTGAAGAAAAGCTGTATGCAGTATTGCAGATGAAGTCTCCCAAACCTTGCCCAGTTGGACACTAAGAATTTACTACTTTTCCTCTAGTGACATCTTAAAAAAAYATTGCTCTTGTAGCCTCCTGCAATCATCTGGTAGTTCCAGAACAATTTTATTGAATCTTTTCCAAATGAGAATTTTAGTTTTTAAGCTTCACTGCTTTTTAAGCTTCAAGTTTTGATGTTTTCACTACTGAGTGTCATTTCATTTCAATTCACAAATATCCAGTTCTTTCAATGGGTTTTCTTGTCCTCTTGTATGATTTTGAATGCTTCTTTGGATTGCCTCCTGTTCACTCCCATGTTCTAGACCAAGATCATAAATCAAAATAATAAACAAAATCAATCCCTTGTGAAATTGCTCATAATACTAGTTTCCTCCTGGCCCTTTATTTCAATTTTGCACACTATTTTATCMATTTTTATGTATTGGGTGTCGTGCTAATATATGCTTTATTTAGCCACTGCACTGTTTACTAGGCCCAAGAACAAAATCAAGATAAACACCTTTCTCCCTGGCAGACATCTAACAAAAAAAATTGAAAAATTAGCATACTTCTTATCTTCTTAATTATGCCTAGCCTGACTAGTGCATCAGTTTTCCTATTAGCTGTAGCAGCAGAGGTGAGGTCAGCATTCATGGCTGGGGTAGTTGCAGTTTTGGAATGGGGATTTCGTTGGCTTGCCCATAAATAATTTGAGGGTTGTATTTTTAAAATGTCTGGTTTATTTAGCAGTRAGAAAACATTCAAAACACTTATAATTAAAAATTATGCTGAGGCTCTCAACAATATACAGATGTTCCATATTTTGGTCATGTATCATCCCAGATTTTGATGGATAGCATAACACTGGACTAAACCGCAAGACAGAGACTATCTTGTCTGATACGGTCAGCTTTGCCAAGTCCAGGGTAAATTGGGTTATCCTTAATCTGAATAAATTTTTTTGTTGCTGTTGGTTGGTTGTTGAGAGTTCATTTAAGGAAGGCAGCTTAATAGAAAACCTCCAGAATTTAGGATATTGGCTCTGTCTCACCCATAATAAGTCTGCTTTGTTTTATGGTTGTGTCTGTCAGTGTASAAACAGCTAGCTGGCTACAGCTTCAGGTCCCTTACCCAGAACTACACATGGAAAAGTACCAAAATTAGGTCCAACATCTGAAAACAAAAAACTCTTATTACATCATTCTTCATCTCTGGAATGCAGCACAGTCTCCATTGCTGTCTTTATTAATACCTCAGGCATCCCAAGCAATACAAACAGCACTATTCTTAGCCTCATCTAAAAGTGGTCATAATATCATAGAGGAATCCTGTCTACAATGAAGATACACCTCATGTGGGTCATTCTTCTTAATCCTTCAATCACATAAACCAGCCAGTGGCCCCTGAAACTGGCACAAATAGCATTTCCCGCCAGGGCAATGAGTCTTTCAGACTCTGACTTTTCCTGCTTGCAGTTTGGCATTAGTATTTGGATTGAGGCAGCTGGATCTGAGCARGTTCCAGGGCCCATTAAACTTCATCATCTTGAAGTTCACTGGCATCACTGTTATTTAAAAAAATGAAGCACGCATTCCACATGTGCTAAGTATAACTTTCATCACTACAAGTATTTCCATATTCAAAAAATGTGAATTTATGTTTGATTTGTGCTTTATGAAAGAAACTACTATATGAAGTTTCCATTTTGGCTGAGTAAGTACTGTTTAATTTGTAACTTCTCAGAGGATTAATTACAGAAAGAGAAACAATAATGACAAATGGAAGAATTTGTTTATCCAGATTGATTTAAAAATAAACAGGATAATAGGGCTGGCCATTAATCTGGCCTGGTACTAAAGGACACAAACCCCTTTTTCTGGGTGGGTAGGTGAGGCTGGTTAGAGCTAGCATGTCAAAGAAACTGTAGGTAAAACCAATAAATAAAGTAAAAGAATTAAAGAATTCATTTATGTTTTAGAATATCTGTGYTCTGTATACACAATGTTTCGAGCTCTTGAAAGATATTCTGCCCTTTGCACAATCACTTTGGTATTTAAAAACAAGATAAGACAATATTTCTATCCACAAAAGTTGTGGTTTTGAGTGAAAATTGAGTTTATGTTGGAAATTATCAGCTGAATCCTTAAAGGACTTTTTTTTGGGTGAGATTTCCATGGATTAAGTTGCAAAAAACTTAGGTATGATTTATTTATATTTTTTAGCAATAATTAAACACAATAATGTTTTTATTCACATCTTCACATTTTACACTACCACACACCTCAACCTTCCCACCCCAGCCTGGCAAACTGGTTTCAGTTCTGGTCACCTTCCTGTTAACCTTTTCACTAAAAATGGATTATTAATTAATGGATTATAAATTCTGACTCTTTGTCTTTGGTTTCTTAGCCTTTTCTTTGAGTTCTAACTTATGGCAGTATTTTATGCCTCGCCCCAATTCAGTTTCTGTAAGTTTATTATGCAGCAAGCAAAGGCAACTTGTGAATTGTGAACTGGAATTGTGCAAGTTTCCTTAAGAGAAACTATCAAGTATTTTTTTTTCTTTTTTTTTTTTTTTTTTTTTTTTTGAAATAAAGAAATTAATATAAAAACATATTTACCATGTAAATTTAGAAAATATTGATACAAAGAAAATACTAAAATTTCTCTACTGTTTTGGAGAACTATATAACTATAAGAGCTCTGAAGCAGTATATAAAAGCCTGAAGGTGAAACAGAAAATGAGACTGACTAACTCTGGGAGCCCAGCCAACCACTGATTGCAGGGAGTTTAGATCTAAGGGGGAGCTAGGTGCTGAGTGGAAATACTAAACATAGTGATTAGAAAAGAAAAGAATTAATAAATACATAACATTCATTAAATTAACCTTCAAGGTGATGGATAGTGCAAAAAGGGAAGTCCTTGGGCCAGCAGAACTCTTAGTCATTTACACATTCCAGYAAGTGAAAAGACATCATAAGGAAAAAGGCAACATGACTTCTAAAGCATCATAGATATTTGCAATATCCACAATATCCCTATTTATAAATGAAGAGGATGAAAGACACATATTAAATCCAGTTTGACATTTGACCAAAGATATGGCACTTTTGCACATCAACTGATATTCTTGGATGCAAAAAAAGAATTTTGAATTGGATTTCCTATGGCACAGGAACTTGGAACAGCATGAAAGTCAAAGCTTTGGAACAGCAGTCAATCTAGAGATAGAAAGTGACATCAGTGAGCATGAAGTGGCATACATAAAGGAAAAAGAAAAGTAGGAAGGAGCCATTTTGTGTTCTTCCTCCCAACAGGTACAACTACACTGACAAGATGARGGAGAATGAGACAAAGCAGAGACCGGCTGAAGCTGTCAGCACAAGTATTGACAACGAGCCAAATTGTGAAGGTGACTCATTATGAAGACGTAAACAATCCTGGTCGGTGACTCAGTGGTGAGGAAGCTTGGCTAAGACATCTGTAGCCCATATAAAGAAAACAGGATGATGAGATTTCTCTAGGGTATGGTAAGATAAACTATGGGACAATAATATTGCACGTGCCTATGATAGCCTGAAGAAAGTTGGGACATACTTACCCTTTATAGCTCATGAAGGAATGTACATATCACCAACAAAGGAAGCTTTGATTGGCATTTGCCTGGGGAATCTGAGAGGAGTGCTGGAAATGGATATAGTGTGAATCTTCTGAGAGTCTGTGGAGGAAGGAAGAGGGTGGGTGATGCATATCATCATGTAGGGAATGAACTCTRTGATGCAGAGAATATTACACAGTTTGATCAGTTAATTTGTTATGACTTAGAAACCACCATCTCATTTCCAATTTTAAAAATTGCAGTGTATGCCTGGGTCAGTCTCAGCATAGCAAAAAGAACATACATTTTGTAGGAATTATGCTCCATAGGTGATAGGGTTGATTTTCAGTGAAAGGTGAAGATTCTGTGTTTGTATATGACTTATAGAAGCACACTGAACAAGAAAAATTATTACTGAGAAAAATTTGCTTGGTGTCTAAAGCAAAAAAGCATTTCAGAATCACTAGAATAACTAGAAAGCAAACATATTGCACATTGTTTCAATCTGCATGAGAAGAGAAAGCTGTAGGTAAGTATTTTTGGAAAATAACTCACAATCTTTACGAATTATAATCAAGTGAAACCCTTCTGTTTGTGGTGTGCTAATGAAAAACTAAGTATCAGTGGCAACAGGSAAAGCTACGGATTGGCTTCTCTCATTATTTGTAAACCCAGGCTTGAAGCAAGGCCCCATTTTGATAGATGCTGTGGAAATACGCAGCAGATCAAAGATCCTTAAAGCATTCTGTAATTTACAGATGAACATAACTAAGAGTTTAGYACCTCTGTGAAGACTAACAAACATTCAGCATCGAAGGTGTTCTGCAGTAGATGCTGCAATGAGATACCACTTTTTGAGTAGTTTGAGAATTATCAGGTAGTATTGTTTGATTCTGAAGGCTTTTTCTTATTTTCTTTCCCTAGACATCTCTTAGAGAAATACTGCTTCACCTTCCTCTACTCCAATTTTTCAAAAAGGYTCCCCACACTGTTGCCATTCTATCACAAAACTGACTTTATGTCACAGACATTGCTCCTGCAGGAGTGGGATTAGCTGCTGTGTCTGAATTTTGTGGCCACTGTTGAGGGAAGTGTGTGCGTGGCTCATTCCCACACCTGTTTCCTCTCTGTGTTTCATTGCCAGGGAGGTTCACTGAGGTCTGTGGAGGAGCCTGGGTCAAACGATTCTTCTGTAAAATGTTTCTCTTTATGTCTATCTTCCTCTTTATACTCATGAGAGAAGGATAGAGAAAAGATTGTTAGGAAATCTTTAATGAAGGAAAATAGWACTACAAGAGGTCTTTCTTTGCTTAGAGGAGAGCTGGTGTTCAGTTATCCCCTTGTCATAACTATTTTTTTCCTGTTCATTAAAATTGGAATATTTTACAGTTTCTAGGGTACTATTAGGTAAAAAGCTAAAGTTGCAAATGATGCCAAAAATTCCTCTCAAGAGATCAGGAAATGTTACCTACCTTCTTGGCTATTGCAATGAAACCTGAAACTTTTGTTTTGGAGTTGCATTTTACAGACTCCAATCCTGTTTGGTATTTGGTAAATGTATCAATTTGTCAACTAAGCACTGGACTTCTGCAGCATTTTCTCCCAACRAATCCCTATTAAAACTAATGCAGGGAGGGCAAACTCCTGCCCACTGTGAAAAAGCGTACCAGAGTTTGATCCTAAATGAACTGGTAGCTATGTACTTGCAATCCTTCCCAGCCGCTGACAAAGACCTGACTGAGCTGGCTAAGCCAGCAAAGAAGCAAAGAACTTAAATTCTCAAGAGCTTGAATCATGGAACATAACTTTAAAGAAAAACATTGACTGGGGGTTTTGAAGGAACTAGGGACATTTTGACCACGGTTGCTTAAAAAAATATGCTGTTGTCTGTACTCTTTCTGCTTTCATAGAACATTTGGATTTCTAAATGATTTTAAATAAGACCTAGATTAAAAAATTACTCTTGGAATTTCAAAGCAGGCTGGAGAATACTGATAAAATTCTCTCTACATTGACTGAGATACGGATTTCAAAGGTGGTTTTTTTGTTGTTGTCAGTTAAACATTTGGAATAAAATTAATTTGATTAATTTGGCATAATCTTAAGTTCTCAGCATCTGAGAATAAAATTAATTGGGTAATTTGAGCACAGCCCTCAGTTCTGAGAGAGCATCCTGCACTGTCTGTTCAGTAAAAGCCATTGTCTGGAATGTTGTTGCTCTAAGCTGCATGGARCAAGAAAAGCAAAACATCTGGCATGATTGTGATACCTTAGGAAGGCTTTTTACTTGCATTCATCCAGCTGGCAATCAACATTGTACCACCTGTAAGACAGAAAAAAAAACAATGAATGCCTTCATTCATTTTTCCCAAAATAATGTTCCAGCAATCTGAAGGGATAACATTCAGAACAAACTAGGATCATAAGAATTTTCTCTCAAATAAGGTGATATCTGAAAAGACATGTGAAGGAGAAAAAGGTGTCTTATTAAAAATATTGAGAAATTACCTTAATTCTAGGTGTACCATTTGTGGTTTGAACTGGTCCCAAACACTGTTTCAGTTTCTTTCTTAATCAGGGGAAGCATTTACTCATTGGCTGAACAGATTCACACTCTTCAATCTTGTAATTAAGAACAATTACTTTTTGAAATTAAGGCCCATGTTCTCCACAGCATCTCAGTGGCTTTGCTTTACCATGAGCTAGGCTCCCCAGGTGCATTATTAACAAATGAGAGAAAATGTCAGTCGCTTAATCCCTACTGAAAACCCCACATCCAGTGCAAATCTGCCTATCTCTAGAGCAAGGGATGTTCTATTCCCATATACAATAGCATGATGGCAAACACACCGGATATGGGGTTGTTATGAGTCTCCATGACAGCTCCTCAGGGGGCCCAGACCATGAATAACCCTCAAGAAGCTAAATTAGGTAGCAGTGAGGACCCTGTAGCCCAGTCTGTTGCTATGTTTCAAACAATCCAGTGTGTTTCTATGCTCTGTGCACATACTCCTTGCTAATATCCCGGGCCAGCTACATATTTCACAGTTAGCATCACAGAGGAAATGTGCTTACTAATCGGATGTTGCTCTCTCTGTCCCTCTTGGGTAGCTGGGAAGAAAGAAAAGGAAATTTTATGTTGTTAACCCCTCAAAAAATTTAATGCCTGCTTTTTGCAGAGATCTAGTGACAGTACACTACAAATTATGAAATCATAAACAAATTATAATGAATGAGCCATCCTGGGATTTCAGCTATGGTCCCTTTATCTGCAGTATGTTGAAAGGCAGGAGCTCCTATGCAAATTGCAGCTAATTTGTWGTTTGTTTTTAGGATCAGTTCTGTAATACCTCCACTGCTTCTGCTCCTCGATATGTTCTCATTTGTRTTAACTACAGAAATTGTCCAGTTTTCAGGATTCTATCAGAGACGTATCAGTTTAAAGGCTTTTGCATATCTTACAGCCCTTATGACCAGGAAAATTAATGTTCTGAGACCAAATCTGTCCCAGATCATGCAATCTCTATTAGTATTTAGCTGAAGATCCATTTTGCATTGTTTTTATCAATTATCAATATTTGCAAGGCTGTATTTTAAAACACTAGTATTTATTTCTCTCTTTCCTGGCCCTGAATGCTCGATTTYTTAACATCAGTTTTGTTCCAATCTATTTTTGAATCCCTTTGCATATTTTGATGATATATTACTTATGAGATAATATGAATATGTGGAGTTTTAAAAATATCCACTCTGAACTTGTGGGTCATAAGAGGCTTTTTCTGTTTTGCTTTTTGAGGGAAGTTTGGGTTGTGTGTTCTATTAACAGCAATTGCCTGAATTGCTGTGCTTCTACCACATATTGGACCTCACATCTCTAAGCTGACACCTGTTATTTTTTGCAATAGCCACTTCTCACGTTCTTTGAAGTTGTGACAGGTGTTGCAAAACATAGAGGGTTTTTATATCATGTTGGCTTAGTTCTTATTAAAACCAGAAAATACCTTTTTTCAATTACTTTTTATGCTTGAAAAAGCCTCCTCTTTCCATGGTACAAAGGAAATGGGTATTTGTTTCAGGGTTCATATGTTAAAATTAAGAAGAACCCAGGTCTAATACAAACACAGAAGTAATGACCCCTACCTTTCTTGTGGTTTATTCCATAAATGAGTTTTTATCACACTGGAACATGAGAAGGCAGATATTATGTCTTGGTTGAGAATACTAGTGGACAACAGTCTTTGGGTTAGTAAATATTTTCCATTTCTTTTTTACTGTACAGTTCCTTCACATCTGTCAGAGCTCTTGCAAATTCTCTTGGTTAGTGCTGAGCCTATGAGATTCAGCTCGGAAATCCTTTGGTGCTCTTGTCCTTTAGCTTATCTCATTTTCTTTCAAAATAAAATTGAAAAACAAAGGGGAATGGAGTTGTTTTGACTCTATTCCTTCCTCCTCATGATGAATAAAGACTGATTTTCTCTCTCTTTTGTTTCAATGATGATTTTATTTGTTATACGTTTGATAGAAAGAACAGAGTGCTAGTTTATGAAGAGGAGTGTTATCTGTGGCGTGGAAGAGTTAATAGGAAAAGTTTCTTTCTGACAGATCTGAAGCACAAGTAACCTAGAGGTTCACATCCTTGGCTATAAATTCATAAGCAGATCCTTGGGGACTGAAAGACATATGACTTTTTTTCTTTGTGATTTCCTCAGAGTTCTATCCTTAAATCCAGCCTTCTCAGAAGCATGGCCTAATGCTCCCTGGGTGCATTCCCTGGTGCATTTCCCTTGCCTGTAAGTTTTTGAAAAATCATGCCAGATCATGTTGCTATAACATTTTAACCTTGCTCCACTTGGGAATCAATAGCTTGCTCCAAACACCAGTTGACAGACGTTGGTCTTCCTGTTGATTTTCTAGTATTATGAATTACTCTGATTTCTGTGATAGGCTTTTAGGATAATTTCAGAGTAATTTGTAGAACAATTGCTTGCCTTGCAGCTGCAATTTCTGTGAGCAGTCATGTTCCAATTTAGCACAGGACTTAAGCTTATGCTTTAATTTAAGATTTTGCATTATTCTACACATTCAGAAAATGCTTAGATGCATGTTGAGATGCTTTGCTAAAGTAGGGTAATTGGGTAGTATTTGAACTGGTAAATTCCCAGTATATATTAAAGAATGCRGAGTAGTTTGTTTTGGTAGCACAAAAACTGTCAGTAAAGCTGTTAAGCATTCTCAGTTTCATTTACTTCTTCCACTTCATTTTATGGCACATATTATAAATGAGAAATGACATCAGAATTTTTTTAAATATTGGTTTCTTGACCTCATTTCTTTCACAATTTCAGTCCATTTTTTTGAAAATTGTAGCATAATGCTTGCTGAACAATTTTKATCTCCTCCCTGGTGATCAGGAACAGGACCCAAAAGAGTGGCTTGAAACTGTGTCAGGAAAGGTTTAAATTGGATATCAGGAAAAGGTTTCTCATCCAGGGGTGGTTGAGCACTGGAACAGGCTCCCCAGGAAGTGGTCACAGCATCAAGCTTGGAAGAGTACTAGAAGGGCTTAGACAATGCTCTCAGACACAAGATGTGACTCCTGGGGTGTCCTGTGCAGGGCCAGGAGTTGGATTTCCACCCTTGTGGATTATTTATGATTCTGTAATCTATTTTTAAGGCCATTTGTATTGCTATACCTGTTGTTTGTATATTTGTTTTTTAATGTTTGAAGGAATTAAGATGTCATTGCTTTCTTCAATTTGATTTCTAAGTGTTCTGCATACTAAACAGCTTTAACCAAAAGCTCACTTCAGGAACTATTTGGTAGATTTCTACCTAGCATGTTTGAAGGCTGACAGTGCCCAAGCCAATAACTGTACATCTCAGAGAAACGTGCTTGTGTAGATTTTGGATTGGAGCTGGGTTGCAGCCAGCTGGGACCAGAGACACAGAGGAATTGAGGGAACTGCTTGCACCTGTCTGCACAGGCATATCTGTAGTTTCACTAGGTATAATTCACCTCACAGGGCTGGAAAAAAGCCCACACATTTTTCAAATCCCAATGGAGGAGCCTTACTTTGAGGACTTAAGTGATAAAGAGGTCTCCCGAGACTCATATATTCAGTGATAAATTTTACTCATTTATGAATGCATATACTATGCCTGCATGTTTTTCTGAGGTGCTACCCATAGGTACTGCATTACTCTGATAGCTAAAGCTATTAAACTATTAACCCACTGAAAAACCCTAGATGCCATTTGAGCAGATGTTGTACCTTTCATCAATAATGCCTACTGTGTTTTCTATCCACTGAAACTTAAAGGTGTTTCCTGCACCAGGTGATGTAGAGCAATCACAGATGAAACTGTTATAAACATATAGACTAGAAAAAAAWTTGACATTTTGACATTGAATGTCTCGAATTCTGTGAGAGTGTCTGGTGTGTTTCCASAAGGAAAACTCTTCCAAACAGGTTAATAGCTTTGGGAAGAAAAGTAGGAAAATTGTCTTCCTTCAAAATAATTCATGTTGGCTCTGAAAACTTTTAAAAGGCAAAGTTACTAAGGCAAAGTTTTATGTAGCTGTTTGGGGTTTTTTGAGGGTTTTTGAGCTTTTTTTGTAAAATKATATAACCCCTATGCTGCTGTAGAAGTTTTGTTTCAGCTTTGGGAAACTGATTCACATCTACAGCCTCATCTAAGGAAAACAAGGTTTTATTATTTAAAGATAGAAACAGCTTCTTTTATTCGTTATTCATCTTGGCAGTGTGCACACCTTGTGGTCRACACCCAGTTGGTAGTGTTAAAAGCAGACAAATATCTTTTAAATTTGATTTTTGTGGATTTGGATCCCAAAGTTTCTTTTAAAACTTAGTACTTGTGAAGGAAAAGCTGTGTTTAAAGTTGACCTTGAACTTAATCCTGTGAAGTGTTGAGCATTTTTAATACCTATTAAAATAAGGAGGATTTTCAGGGTTAGGCTGCCATTCATTATGTCAGTTTTCACACTGAACTAAGGTTTTAATCAGGTATCATTTGTAACTGGAATTTCTCATGACTGAATTTCTCTTGCACTGCGTCATCATATTGCAGTCATATTGGTTGGCATAATCAGCCGGGAGCTGGAGTCATCCACCTCTGCCTGGAGTAACTTTTTTGCATACAGACAGAAAACCTACTCAGAAAAATACCTGAATATGCCTTTAGCTTTGCACCAAATTTATTCCAGTGCAGGAATCCTTTAGTGACCCAGGGCATATATACTGAGAACCAAAAAGCCATCAACAGTTTAGATGCAATGACTTCCTGTGGCTTTTGCTGTCACAAGCAATGGTCCAGCCACTGCAGGCATCTGTTCTTAAACACCACCTATCTATTTCTCATTACTGACAGGAGAAACAGTCTTTGCTTACAAGCAGCCTTTATATGAGGAAAACTGCTAAAATAATCTGAAAGCAGGATCCTCCTTTTGGAGAGTCAAAAGAAAAAAGGCAGGAACTCTTTTAACAGTTTTATGTGTTGTTTCCTTAAAAAAAAAAAAAATAAAATAAATGATGGCAGAAATCTCTATATCCCAAAACAGTAGCTAGAAATTAGCAGCTGCTGCTCCAACCATCCCTTAATGTTTGTGAAACACAGCTAGAACTTGCATTTTGCAAAGCATTGTAAGCATTGAAGCTACTCTTCAATTTAAAAACCAAAATTTTCTAAGGCAATATTTGTTAACAGGAGAAAAGGAGAGGGTGTGCAGGGACAGGGAAGTATTTTCATACTGTTTTCATTTTCTAATACAATGCCCTTGGAAAAGGCAGRGGATGACATAATAAATTTGGAATTCCAAGGTCACAAACAGGAATTCAGACAACAAATGGGAGGGTTTAGGAATGTACATTGTAAAATAAATCTATCAAATTTAAAAAGAAAATATTAGTGTTGAAATGTGGTATTTCCAAGCAGATATTTGTATAGTAAATGCATCTCATTCACTAAAGGATTATTTGATATATTTTTTGATTTATTTTGTTATACACAATGATGTGAATGCAAATATTAAGAGTCTTTATAATTGACTTTTTTTTTTTTTTYTYAAAGACTACCACTGGTCTCTCAGTCTTGATATTTATCACTCCACAGGAATGCTTAATTCAGTTTTCAGGTTCCATATGACACAGTAGAATTTTCTGCATCTGTGTAGGTAGCAGCCAGGGACATATATGCAGCAGTGATAAAACTTTATAGAAAACTGCATAACAGGAAGCTTTTGAGATGGAATTTTGAAAGTCTTTTCTGTAAGGGATATTAGTACTCTTTCTTTCCCTTTGTACCTGGAGTTTTGGCATTAGGATGACCTAAACAAGAGCTAGAACTGCTGCTTCTTTAATGAGATTTTTCGACCTTATTTTTTGTATTAGTTTGSCCAGACTAAAATCATAAAAATCTACTGTACTGTATAAACTATGTACTGTTGTTAAAAAGTRGATGTTTGCTTTGTAGGCTACCGTACCTATTTGTTCCTGTTTCCTTAATATTGTTTTCTCCAGATGTTGGAAGTTAAAGCGCCCTTGTTATTTTTTCCAGTGTCACTCTTTGTTACTTTCCATAGGCAATGTTCACCAAAGCCCGGCAGTAGAGGAAATAACAGATGTGTTACCCTCAAATTACGGGCACAAAAATAACCRTAATAAAATAGGTATTAAGTGACAGCACTTTACAAAAATCCAGGTCTAATTTACTCTAGCCTAGAAAGCAATAACTTAAAGRACCTCAGACATGCATCCATGGACTTCAGATTTTTTGTAGCAGAGCGACAGTAGCTTGGATGATGACAATCCCAGCTTGCTGTCGATGGCGCATTCCAGGAGAGACTGTCAGGGTGTGTTTGTGCTAGACACTTTTCTGCCTGTAACCCTATTGTTTGCTCRTAATTAATATTCCATTATAGACCTGCTAATTCTGCCAGAGAAACCCTCCCTCCTCCTTAATAATAATAGTAGTGACAACATGACTAATATTAAAAAAAATCAGCCACATACTGACTTTGACTGCAGACAAAATTGTCACCCAGGGTTTACTCTCCTTTTACCAGGCCTTTGGTTCCTGCTGTTCACAGAAAGCTGCAGATGGCTGCCTCAGCAGGAAGCCCTTCCCCCTTCCTTAATGGAACTCGTGGGAATGTGGGGATCCTGGAACCAAAGCCCTCCTTCCCTTCCAAACCTCCTCTCCAAACCCCTACTGAGTAAAAGGAAAAAAATCCCCACATCCCTGGAAACATTTTTGCCAGCCTGTTTTTCAGTAAAAACTTAAATTAACCACTTCACTCCTGATTATAATAAAGATTTGTTATTGAAACAGCTTCTCTTTAATGTACTGAATCATTTCCACCCGCTTATTGAAGTCGTCCATTTGGGTTGAATTATAGCGTCCCACTTCCATTATGTAATAATTTCAAATAAATGAAAACAGGTTTGAATTCTCCAACAATTAGCAAAGTTTTAGCACATTCCCCCTCCCCCCACTCCTTCCCAAACACCCCTCCAAAAAGTGAAATTAAAAACCTCAAAATTTTGGCGAAGTTGCCTCCTAAGTTTTCTTCTCTTGTTAAAATCTTCCCCTAGATATGCTCAAACACATCATATGGGTTAAGTTACGGCTTCCCTTAATATTTATTTTCAAGTGAAAAATAAAAACAGCTTAAGCATTATGATTTGGTATTAGAAATGAAAGAGTCAAATGCCTGAACAAAGCACTCCATTTATAATTTTTGTTAGGAGTTCCACACTAAGCATTAGAGTGAGGTGTGTCTTATAAAGAGGGTGTTTATATTGGATTTGATATAGTTAAGAGATTCAGCTTACATATAATAGCCTCCTCTAAGAAGAAGCATAAACCAGAATGAGTTCAGTGGGATTTGCTGAAGTATAAAACATAGTATAAAAGTCTAATCTTATAGACTAGTATCAAGCACCAAGGAATTCATCCACTTCAGAAAGGGAATGAGAAAATGGGGCCAAATCTGTAGCCTTTAAGTTTTGGAGGTCTTAAAGCCTCCAGAATGCTCTATACTTACTCTTTTGACTAAAGGTTACATGAGTGACTCAAGGCAATCACCATTCAAATGATTTGAGGAATGTTTCTTATAAAAAAAAAAAATTAAAAATCGCCCACCATATTTGTGATGCTTTTACTAATTCAAATGGTTGGATCAGGCCTGAAGAAAATGTGGAAACGTTACAGTACAGAAAGAGAAATAGTAGAAATTTTAGATTATTTAATCTGCTGTAAAGACAGCTGTTAATGTCTGTTGCTGAGCCTTAATAACCTTGGGATCAGTATTTGGAAGTTTATAGTAACTATGTTGTCTGAATGAACAATTGCTGGAATGCAACTGGTCTTTGGATTAGAATGGTGAGCAGCCCAATTTAAAAATGTCTAACAAGTCTGTTAATGAAGGCCATCCTTGATGGCTCCACTACTTGAGAAGATGCTGGGCAAATGGGGAAGGGTGTAGGAAGAACTGTTCCGCATCTGGCTTAGGCAGTTTGGCTTCAGTTCCACCTTCAGTTTGATACTGAATGTTTTAGTTTCCCTGAYGCCCATAGAAAAAGCAAAGCCTCTTGAACTGAGATGTTATAAATACTGCAGAAGTAAGGAAATAAAAAGCACACAAAAAAGAATTCTTAAATAGTAAGGACCATATGATGTACCCTGAAGGCCAGTGGGGATTAAAGCTATGGTTTCATTAGCTTTGCAGTAAGAACAGTTCAGGGAGGACTGTAGAGTGGAAAAATAAATATACATCTGCACTTAAATACTAGCCTAAAAAGAGGAACATATGGTAACCTCTGGGTGCCAGCTTATCTTAATGAAGGTTGCAAAGCCTGTTGCATTTGATATAAAGTCTGAATGAAGACATATAAATATTACACAGCTTCTTAAAACTGATGGTATCACACTCCAGGGTTGTTACTTTTGGGTTCATTTGCTGCCAATAGGGCCGTGATTCAAAATACCGTCAAAGGTTGAAAGTTTCCAAAACTGCATCTGTGTATGTAATTGTTAAGGAATCTTTAGAAGTACATATTAAGAATGAGAGGGCTTAACAGAAGAAATGGATAACTTTTGAAAGCAGAGGACACTGCATGTGTCAGCTTGGAAAAAACAAAACCAACATTCCTGCAAAGCTAGTGAGTTCTGTTTGGTGACATATATTAGGGCATTGCCAGYAGGAAAACAGGAATGAATAGAACATCATTAAAAATAGAAGCACTGAAAGGGCAAACAGCAGATTATTTTTTGTTTGCCAAATATGAATGCTATTATCTACCCAATAATAAGAAATAAGTGGTGAGTGATGTCGTCATACTGTATTCTTGTCAAATGGTCAGCATTTGGGCTTYGTGGTTTTCAGAGACAGATTTATTGCCCAAGATGAGGGGAAAGTTCTAGAAAATCCACTCCATAAAAATGTTTTTGAGCATGATCTCATTCATTATGACTTTTACTATACAACAGAAYGAGAAGCAATCATAATAGAGATACTTGAAAGGTGAAATGTGACCAAATGTTCCTTAAATATAATAGATAAAACATGAATTGCATTTCAGGAAAGAAAAGTAGTTACCCTGGAAATACTTTAAATGTTTGCATGTGTAATGGTTCTCCGAGACCCAGCACACTAATGATGGGCCATTGCACTGAGCTGAAAAGGAAATCCACTCCCGTACACTGCCCCTATCCAAGTCCATTAAGAAATAATGGTTATAAGATGAAAGTCTTGTTAGGCTTTCAGTGAAAATGTTTGGCACACCGGGATAAAAAGTCAACAATCTGCTTTTAACGAGAGACACTGGAAAAAGTTTGGTTAACATACCACTGAAATATTAATTCTCTTCAATGGCAGGATGCAACACAGCTTTTTATAGTTTTTGATCCATGTCATAAATTTGGCCATGACAAAGGGATACTCCAGCTTTAACTCACTGGCAGGAACTTTAGCTGTTTCCCAACACTAAAAGGTTAGTCCTCTGGATTCTCTCTAATGTGCCAAAGGGCCAAATTCTTTGCACGGAAAGAATATGACATAGGCCAAAGAGTGAGAGTAAAAAAGAAGCATAGTCAGTGTGTAAACTGTAGCAGATCTAATTCAGGAGATTCTCTTTGCACCCACTGCCTTGCTAAGAGGTCTAAATAAAATACAAATAGGAATATGTATTTTAAGATGAAATGTAATGGTATGGTGACAATACAAATGTAGATGTTCCAGCTATTTCCCAACTAATTCTGGTCAAGACTCTAGTGGAAATATCTAGGTCTGTGTACTTTTTCTGTGTATAATTGTATATCATCATGTAGTAAAAGGGGGAAGTGTTTCTTTTATCAATTCTATTAAATGAAATTTGGAATCCTTTCTGAATCAGAATCTCTCCTCTGAAACAATGCTTCATGTGTTCAGCTTATGAATACAGAGTTGCCTCTTTAGTAAAGCTGATGTAAAAACTTGATAATTTATTACTTCAATAGCAAAGGCACCTACTAGCTAATACCACCTTTGGTCCTGGTACAGCATGATCTATTTCCTTTACAATAAATAGGAGTGAACAATAGAAATTAAACACCACAGAAAAAGTTTTTGTTCAGCCACCTTACAAATACAGCATTGTTCCATAAACAGTAAATTTCAAACAGAAAAAACCTGAAAGTTTGGCAAACYGTGATTGATTTATGCATAGACTAAATCTATAGACTAAATCTAGGCTTTGTTTATAACAGAAATAAATCTTTATGCCGAAGATCTACTGTAAAATATCAAAACACTTTACAGCAATATCCTATTCTGTGATCTATTTTTTAGATTGGGAAGCTTAGACAAACAAATCAGTTATTTCATAGATAAGTGGCTAGAATTAAACTCGGGATTCTCTGAATCCTGGCATAATGCTGTAGTTGGCTTTCCTAGGATTAAATGTCTGTTGAAATGCCCTTTTCTATATTCCTCCTAAATTGCCCTTTTGGTTTCTTGTCTTCTTTTTCACCCATAGAATTCTATATTCTCCAATTATTTCTGATCAGTGAACTAAATTATCAGTTTTTTGGTGCCAATCTACCCTGCAATCTGCTGAAAACTAAAATATATGCTGCAGAAACTCAAACTAGAAAGTGATTTGTACTAGTCAATGGATTCTGTCCAYCACAGGTCTCCAGCTTGAGCATTGTTTGAAATTTCTGTGAATGCAGCTGTCACTGGAAACCACAAAGACAATCCATGGAAAATGTTACACAATCTTAGAATTTGAAAATCTGTGGGTATCTGGCATTATATGAAAGGGTATGATTATCAGTGCCATTGACTTTTACCCATTCTTCAATTTTTTTCTRATTCTGACCTGGAGCTTGGAAGCAGCACCTAAGTCAGACATTTGTGAAGAGAGTGTCATCTCCATGCATTAAAACTTCAGGGAATAAAGCAAGCTATCATTTCATGTATGGTCCTGCAGTTTAATCTTGATTATACCCACTGTTTTTTGGAAAAGGCTAATTGATCATACTATATTGGGGGGCTTCTTTGTGATTCTATCCCTTATGTCTAAAAGTGCTGGTTCTTAAAAATAAGAAACTCCCACATTGTGCAGAAGTGTGATAAATAATATCTTGGGTCAGTGAACTTATCTGTCACTGTGATATTTGTTTTCCATGTTTGAACTTAGGTACAAAATTATTTGAAATTTTCTGCTCATGTTCATTTTCCCCCATTATTTTCCTTGTGAACTAGCACATTGTTGAAATCTTGATTGTGGAGAAAAGAATTTAAGATTTTCCTMTTAAATGAAGAGAAAAGGGATAACTGCTTAATTTCTATGAAACAATTTTTTTATCTTTTTCTTTTCAAATATTGCCTTTTGATTCTATGAAATCGATTTTGTAAAGCAGCAGTTTAAGTTTGGACGGTATTCTCTAAAACTTTCCCTGTGCTTAAAAATACCAAACCATGGGGTGMCAAAAGAAGAGAAGGAAAGACAGAGGAAAAACTTGAAAGGTTGAGATGAAAGTAGAATCATTAAGCTGTTCAATAGTCAATGTTTATTGATCAAAATGTTATCCTGTGCTTTGAGCAGAGTGGTGAACTTATGTGTCTTGTGACCTTCTTACTGTCTTTCAGTTGACATTTTCTGGAAGYGTGCTGATGATGCTAGTAAGAGTGAGGGAAGTGCTCTAAGGAGTGAGAATATTATGCAGTAATTAATGAAAGAAGTTGAAAGGTGAGTAGGAGCCTGAGGAGATACCTCTTGCCATGTGCTGTTATTTATATGAATCTTTCCAGGGATCAGCAYTTCCAGTCTTTCTTCTGGTGACTCATCTGGATCTCAGTGGATGGGGCCTGTGTGGGATTTCCCTTGGCAACTTCAGCTCCCTGAGGCCAAAGCTAAAGCTAAGATCTCAGAGAGTGGTGACTTTTTAGTAATTTATATATTTATTAATAACTTTAATTTATTTTTATTTCAAGCARCTGAATGGGCTAGTGGGGTCCATGCTTTGGACCTGCCTGGGCATTGTAAACTAGTACAGAGTTGGCCTGAGAACTGACTGACCGTCACTGATTTCACAATCAAATTATTTACATCTTACTGTGTCAACATCCTTTCAATAACTGTTGAAATTTTGCCTCCTRTTCACAAACACAGACTGGCTGACTCAGTTCAGCTTTGCCATGTCCAGTTTCTCTGGCCCAAAGGACACAAAGTGAGGCTTGCAACCTACATGACTTCAGAGCTGAGAGATGAGATGTGTGCTCAGAAGCTTTTTGGTTAGTTATTATGGGGATTCTGACAGAGTGTGTTTTAGAGCGAGGCTGTTGCATCACCCAAAAAAATGGAGGAAAGAAAGCAACTGCTTTCAGAGTCAGGATCTGTTCTTTTGACTAATACAGGAGGGGCTTAATATCCTGTTTCTTTTCTTGGCTCTCCATAAACATCTGGCAGGGATGCTTATGTTTCCACTCACTAAATTTCTTATTTCTTTACTTGGTCTCAATATAGTTGCATCTCAAAATTTGCCTCATAACTTCTGTAATCAAGAAAATCAGACACTAATCACTGCTGCTCTGCAACAGCTACCTATGGACACTGTTTTGTTAAATGGCAGAATCACCTTGATTCAGCCCATGCTGAAAGCATCCATGAAGAAGTTGCTACCAACCCTACTGCACTTTTCCCCTATATGTGGACATGCTCTGACTAATCCAGAGAGAAAATTTCTGGGTTTAGCTCAATTATACCATTGCTCAAAATGTATCT
This sequence comes from Malurus melanocephalus, assembly GCF_030028575.1. NCBI lineage: Eukaryota > Metazoa > Chordata > Aves > Passeriformes > Maluridae > Malurus > Malurus melanocephalus. The sequence continues at coordinate 1,167,979 of NW_026623417.1, read as the reverse complement.
TGCATTGTGCGGTTCGTGTGAAGAGACAGGGAGTAGAGAGGGGAACGAATTCTTTGACCTTGCCCTGTCAGTGYTGACTGTTATCGATCTCACCAACTCCCTCACAGCAGTGGCACAACATATTTTGATTCTCAGGAGCAAAACTGCGTGACAGAGGAGCTGCAAAATCAGCAAATCATTGAATCATGGAACAGTTTGTGTTGGAAGGGACCTTGAAGATCATCTAGTTTGCACTCCCTCCTGTGGGCTGGCACATCTTCCACAGACCAGGTGGCTCAGAGTCCCATCCATCCCATCCTGAACACTTCCAGGGGTGGGGCACSCATAGGTCTTCTGGTCAACCCATTCCAGTGCCTCACCACCCTCACAGTAAAGAATTACTTCCTAACAACTAATCAAAATCTGCTTTATTTTAGTATGAAGGCATTACTCATTGTTCTGTCACTACATGCCCTCTCCACCTCTCTTGTAGGCCTTGTCAGGTACTKTAAGGCTCCTGAGTGTCCTGAAATKATATGGAATTGATTGGATTGAAGCAGTTGGAATGATCCTCGCAGGCCAGCCACCCTGCCGTATAAGGGTCTATGCTGGAATGCCACAGGACACTACTGTTGGGCTTGATGTCAGGGCCCTGAGRGCACTGCCTGGCTTTTCTGTCCCTGACGAGCCTCCCCCAAAGCTCCCCCACCCTGCCCATCCCTGGTGTCTTTGCACCCTGTCCCCAGTCTTTCCCTCCTGTGTAAGAGAACGATGACAATTTGGACAAATTAGAGGGTAAAGAAAGAAAYTGTGCTATGTAAGGCAGAAATTAGATAAATCTTCCTGGCTTTAATGTGGGGGATTGAAACCTCCAAACATGAGGTGTGTTACAGACCATGAAGGTGCAACATCTACAGCTATGTTCAAGGTGAGGGGATGTAGGAGATACAGATCCTTCACTTCAGACATCTGAAAKAACTGCACTTCCAATAGGCTTAGTTTTATCTCACTGCATCTTCATCTATATCAACATGCTTGCCAGAGGAATAATATACCAAAGAAATTTTCCTTAAAGTTCATTGAGAACAAAAATTTCACTAGGGTTACTTTCAACCTTGGAAACAAAACACCATAGTCCCTATTTTTTTCTGTTTAATCATCTTCACTAATAACTATTGCTATGGTTAAGAATTGAATTTTACTGTTAGTGTTGGAAAAAAGAGTCCTGCTAAGTCGTTGCCAAAAAGGTTGAGAGGTTTCTTCTTTATTTTGCAGAATTTCTCCCTACATGTGCCTGTAATSTGTGCTTGAGCTTATCTGATAAGCAGCTCTCCTTAAGCCTTTATTGAGAAGACTTGTTTTCCAGGCCCTGTATCTTTGCTGTGACCCTCCTTTGAACTCCAGGATTTGATATCCTCCCCAAAGTACAGGCACAAGTACGGTCAAGTACTTGCCTTATGAGTGTTGAGAATAACAGCAGCTGGATTACTCCCTTCTCATTGCTTAATAGTCTTGGGTTTACACATCCAAAGAAATTTGGGTTTTTTTTGGTCATTGCATAGAACTGACTTGAAGCTTTTCAGAATATCTTTTGTGGTAACAAAAATTCCTAATTATCTCATTAAGGCACAGACTTTAATATTTATATGTTAGCAAGTTGGCAGTTTTGCAGGTTCACAGTGCTGTGTTCACCTGGGGAATTTTGGGGCTTCCGTTACTTCATACACACAATCTCATTAACTATATTTTGAAATCTCTTCAAAATGGATTGAAATGAGAAGTTCCAGAATACCTATTCCAAACCTTCCAAAGGTGCAGTCTACTCATGTTCAGTCATTGCCCCAGGGTTGGAAGAAAAGGGGGTCCTTCACATGCAGGGCTTCAGCAAAATGATAACACATCCGGAGATGTAAACCAGAAAGGTAACTTGATAGGTTTGGAGTTTCCCTGCTTCCCCCCAGCCCCCCCACCCTGTATTATTTTCTTTCTTTCTTTTCTCCCACTCCAAGAAAAGAAGGATGAAACCCAGTAGAGGCAAGAAAAACATAAAATTAGGAGCTAGAAAAATAATCAATATCACAACTCAATAGGGGTATTTTGGGTGAGCTGCCACATCAACCACTGTCCTGTTTATGTACAAAAGAAAGCAGAAACTGGTCTTGATTCTAGCTTTGCCAAAACTCTGTGTTTATTTAGAGGAAATAGCTTATGTMTGTCTTAGATTCCCTGTAAGTGTCGGCTGATAAATTGTTTGTTAACTACCAGGAGAATCACTGACACAACACACATCAAAATTTTCTTTACACTATCTTGCTACAGCRTATCTGTATTTCTTTATTTTCAAGATATCCTTCTAGTTTATTGCAGAAAGAAATATAATTGCAATCTGATCCTCAAGCAAGCCCTAAGCCCCACCAGCAGTTTTGTACTTCTTTATAGCAGGGCTGTCTTACAGCACCTGTTTTGCCTTTGCCATTTTTTTAATATTACACCTATGTGTATAACATAGTCAGTATGGTGGGACTGAAAAGCACATTTTCAAKCAGTGTGCTGTAATACATAAGCAAATAATAATTCTATATATTCACGTAGAATTGGGTGGGTCTGCAGCTTTAGGACTCCAAATTTTCAGGGAAGAATAAAAAATCTCGGGAAGACTGCAAATTCACTGTATTGTTTCATGTTCAGCTTTAAGATCATGCAAATGTCTCTACTGACATGTCAGTGTTTTGAGGAAGAAGTCTGATTCAGTACTTGCAACTGGTATAGAATTTTCTCCAAGCTGTTATGTGGATCAGTTCCCTTCCCTTGAATACGTTGCTACTTTACAAGACAAGCTGTGCTGTATATAATATACATTTCCCCCAATATGCTGCAGTTAGAGTTCCCRGATCTTCCAACATGGGGCAGCAGTTGCCAAATCCTGGCACAAGAGAGTCACTTATTTCCATCTGTGAAAATATAGTCGTCTTTCTCTATGTAGGCAGAGAGAAGTTACTAAAATAATCCACTGGAAATTGGAGGAGATGGAGTTTGTTTTATTCTTTTTTCTTTTTCTTTTTTTTTTTTTCTTTATTTTAATTTGCTGGCAGAGCAGAAGTAATGTGGTCCAAGAATGTTTCCATTTCTTACATTCTTTATTATGGTGAAACCTACACATTAATCTTTCATGTGATGTAGTTTCTGGTCAGAACTGTGAATCATCCTTTAATTGCGGGAGGTGTTTYTAACTGATCTGAGTTGTTTTTCTAGCTAATTCAGTGTTCAAGACCACATTTGAATTTCTTCCCAATTGAAACTGATGCTTTGCTCACTAGATGCCACTACGATATTTTAAAAGACTTCTGGAACGTATAATTTCTCCTCTCTCTTTGTGGAACTTTGCTCCACCCTTGGATCATATTTATCCCACACTTGGAGGTATAAAAGATATATATGAGGCTTCTGTATCTGAAAATATTGTTCTTCGGTACAGCAGTCTAGCAACATTTGCTGGTACTTAATAGTGAAAAAAAATGTAATAAAACAAACAAAACTATGATGATTTTGGCTGAATCTGGATGATTTTGACTAGATTTTCTCACTAAGCAAATAGACCGTTAGCTTCAAATTTCTCCTGTTTCCTCCCATGCTCTGACAGTCTTCTCAYATATGCCCTTATCTTTGATTTGCTTTGTTTTCTGTGCTCAGTTCTATATCCCTACTTAGCTTCATTCTTAACTACTTAGTTCTTCCAAAATCTAAAATGCTGTGTGCCCCCATCACTGTATTCTGGGTTCTCTCATTTGCTTTGAATACATTAAAAGGTGTGTCTTATGCTTAATATTCATACATTGCCTATCAGAATAAACTATAAATAATCAGTAATCCTGACAGAGTGCCTGCTTTTGAACAAAGCACTGTTTTGTCTTTTTTTTTTTTTTTTCCTCTTTAGGTCTGCAAAACACATTGCCACATTTTCCACAGGCTCATCTTCCGCACCTATCAAACTTCAGCTGTTATACAACCAGTGTCCATTTGGTCAGCCAACAGTAGAAATGTTTTTGCTGAGACCTACACTGAACTCAGCATAATAGCAAACAGGTGGTCAAATTAGAAGAAAAACAAGTTTTCAAAAAAAACGTCAGTGAGTGAAGCAAATAAATATTCAGGATCTTAAATGTTGATCAAAGAGTAATTAAAAATTAGTATATCTGGAGATGTGCTCGAGGAAAGAGCCATCAAAACAGTCCATATCTTGTGGGAAGGGACAATAATGAGRTCGAGAGTAAAACTCAGCAGATAATTCAGATGAATATTGTTTGGTCATTTCCTGCTTTCAGTTTACTGATGGAAATGTTGCGAACTTTGGTAAAGGTAAATGTATTTAGTTGATATAATAAAATTCAAGCTGCAATATGCTGTTGGAATTTGGAAACTCATACTGCATAATAGTGTTGCTTCTTATTGAGTGGCAGAAGAATAACATGGGTTTATATCTATGTATTACCTCTGGGAGCTGTTGGAACTGGGTGTTGAATCAGAATATGAGCATGAGCAGTCTCACTTTTATAAAACAGTTTTACAGCACACATTTCATCTGACTGATTAAACTTTAAACTTTCTTTTTTTTTTTTTCCTTTGAGTGCTGAAGGGCAATAAAATAATTATTAGAAAGGAAAACAAATATTGTACAAAGTAGTATTAATAGAAATRCTATATAAATACCCCAATTTAGCACATTTTAGAACCACATTTACGCCCGCAACATATCCAGCATCAAGTAGCAAATCACTAACAACTGGAAAGAGAACACCAACATTCAATAATTTCTAATAGTACAAATAATAAAAATCTATCCTTCTCACAGTAGAAATCCTGATAATTTTGGCATGCAKATAAGATTATTCATTAATTTTGTAGATTTTTATAAAGTGAAAAATCATCCCAAGGGGAGAACCTGAAAAAATCCTCATTAACCCTAGTATGGCATAATGTTAAGAAGCTGCCATAAAACGGAAGCCTCACAAAGCTTCACTGATGTTTGTTTACACAAGAAACATCATGAAAAGTGCTTAAACCCAGTGCTTTGGCCACAGCAAATGGACTTACCCTGTATTCAGGCTACAAAAKTTATTATTTATAAAGAGCAGTGATAAATGCAGTTAACTATTTATTTAAATGTTAACATTAGAAGTGTTTAACAAAAGGAGAGGAATCAGGAAGCTCAGTTAAAGTTGCAAATCTGTTCTGAAGTCTCAGCATTGTTCCTTTTATTTTTCTCAGCAGCATGGGTTCAGGATGGAGTTGTTAGGTTTAAGTTAGAATTTCCTGGCTTTTTTTTTGGTTTGTGTTAAATCTCAGTATTTTTAAACATACTTTCACAAGGGATTCCACTGGTCAATTCTTCTCTCTTTTTCCTTTTCCCTCAAGGTCTTTTTATGCATATGTAATCATTTTACAGATGGCATACAAAAATTTGAAACAAGCTCTTTCCAAGCTATCTGTTCCAAACTAAAATAATCAAATTAAAATCTATTTTCTGTATTACTGTTCCAGTGATCTTTCAGTGTTCAAATAATATTGGATATTTTGAGGAAAAAAGAAAATAAAATTTTTAAAAAGTGATTTTTTTTTTTTCCATGCTCCCTGGAGATCCAGCTCCAGGCTCATTTCTGGCCATAAGAAATGATATCTGGCTTCCTCTCTCTTCTGCTATCTGCTTGCTACTGCTCTAGTATTGTATTCCTCACTTTCAGTGGCAGCATACAGCTGCTGCTTCTCTTTCCTCTGAGATCCACTATTGTGAAAGCTYCTGGCTGAAAATATACAAATTATATTATCACAGAAGAAGTTTTGTGTCCTTTTTTAATTTCATCAGAAAATTTATTCTTAATTGTAAGGAAGTGAACATAACTAACCAAAATGYAAGTGTTGAATTTGAGTCAAAATTATTTTTTCCCTTTTTGTAAGAAAAGGATGACTAATTTAATTAACTTTTYCTTTATTAATTGGATTTGTTTGATTTTCTTATTTGTTTAGTTTTGTTTCTCTAGCTTGCCAGGGTGAGCTGTACTGATGAGCTGGATCTCCCTCCCTTTCCTTTTGCCAGTCCAGACCATCCTCCTGTAATATGTTGGGCTCTTGTGGCTGAGCTACCTTGAAGCAGTCTTGCAGTAGTTTGAAATGAAAAGCTGAAGTATGAAAGAGTGAGTTTGAAACGAGTCAGTTACAAATTTCATATTTCTTGAATAATGTTTCTGTTTTCAGTCTGTTTCAGAAATCATGTCAAAATAATGGAATTTGTCTTTTACACATACTCTCACTGCAATGAAAATACACTATCATTATACACGTATTTCTCAGGCCCAGCTTTGAATTATGTGCACGAAGTATTGTTTCCTCCACCCTGGTGGAATACTCCTTGGCACTCCCTGGCACTGTGAGGATGGCTGTCTTCCAAACATCACTGTTCAGGAGAGGGCATCTCTCTGTTTCCCATTCTGGTTCCAGTATTCACTCTGTTTGTTCTGATCACCTTTTCAACCACCTCTCCTAAACTGTGAGAATGAGAGAAACAAATTGTAGCTGTGTGGAAAAATCCTGAATAGTGTTGGCACTATTGATGAAGTAAGATTTTAAAATGGGATTGGGTGTGGGATTCAATCATTTGTCCTACATATTCAGAGTTACTGTGGGAACATTATTTTCAGTGGTGAACTTAGTGGTAAACTCCCTGCTTCTGTTGTACAGCTATGTGGCCACTTTCTAGAAGTGGTTTTGAAAAAGTTAATCTTAATTTTCTTTTCATAGACAATAGTAAAAATGAAAATTGACCTGGTTTTAATGGTTTCTTGACTCATAAGTTATTCTATTATTCCTGTTTTACTRGCATATTAACCATGAACTCTAAAGCCATGCATTATTTAATGTGCCAATATTGCATAAGTTTTTCTCAAGAGAAATTTAATAGTATATATTTTTTAAAATTAGAAGTGAGCTCATCATTTTGTTCCAGCAGCAGTTTTCACTTGAGAAGTGTAAACATTTTCTGTGGTTACAGTTTCTTGATAAAATAATATAAATATAAAAACATTCCTTTGTGGAGTCCATTTGTGAACTTTTCTTTCTTTGTATYATTGTGGGGTGTGTGTGCACCATAGGGATCTGTGCTTTGCAAATAGAAATTACCCATCAGATAGATGCATAAGATTATCCCCAATTCCTGTTAAAGGGAGCTAAGCATGCAGATCCTTTGGATGTTTTCAGATATTTCAGCCAAAGTGGGTATGTGGTCTAACTTTATTACTGTGGGAAAGCCACAGGCAACATTCTTAGTTGTGTAAACCGATCCAGTAAATTCAACTTTGCTGATTTATGTTAACTGATGCTCTGACCCAAAGTTTAAAGGATATTAAACATATGAGACATACAATAAAAAATAATTGTTGATTGACTGTTTCTTACAGAATGCAAACACAGAGAATGGGCATTTAAGATTTTTGTAGTCATTCAATATTTTAAATGATGGTTGAACGCAATAGAGCTATTCTAATCTGTGCCGGCTCAGCATCTGACAGAGTTCTGACTGCTGCTAAGGTCATTTGGCTGTTTCTGTTYACTGTAGTATAATACAAGAGCAGTGGGACAGTTGGCAAACTTAAATGGCAGCAAGATTACTATTAAAAAAATATATTTTCTGAGCATATAATTAATTATTGGAGAGTATCCTGCCTCCCAACATACTTCAAGGCAAGGATATTAAGATTATAAAATTACTTTGTCCAGGATAAAAAGAAGAAGCAGTCCTGAATTCTTCTGTTTCACTTCCTGAGCTGACTGCAAGTTTCTGTCTGCTAGGTACATGCTTTTTGTTAGGCATAGTGTCGCTTTGTTTTCATTATGGATGAGCACAATGGTGGTCAGAGGAAGAAGATTCCGTTTTTCTTTGAAACATTTGACACGTTTGCCTGTCAGAGGAAATGATCCTGGCTCAAAGGACTCATCAGTCTGAACAGAATTAGCAGTTTCCAAACTATTAGGTCAATGAAGGGATTTGCTGGATATCAATTCCTCAGCCTTTTAGGCAGTTTAAAAAGAACTCTATTCTGGCATTTCTCCAAATTTTATATTGTGCCTGGAATTTCAGCCTCCAGCCTTTCACTCCAGTTCACTGGAGTTTACCCAGTGATCATTTGATGTTGATGTTTTGCTTTGACACGGTGCTAACATGATGTGCTGAGGATGGAGAAAATATCAAAGAGCACAAAAAACTCTTTTGCTGTTTAAAAATATTTGAAACCAAATCTAAACTTTGCTGATAGCTGAATCCTTTCTTTTTGTGATTTTTGGAACAGATAGGCTTTTTATCCAAACTATTTATCCTAATCAGCAGTTGGAGGAGAGGAATGTTAAATAAACTATTTTATTCTGATTCTTTCTCTGGATGTTTACCAGGCTGTTGACAAAGGCCAGAGAATGTTTAATGACTTGGTGGGGAGACTTGAAACAGAAGTGGGGATCACACTGGATGCTCCTTATTTGCTTTCTTTCACAGTGCAACAAAAGGGAAATGATGACAGACCACCTCTTGATACCCAGTTTGATTAAGAAAATTTATCATGTTGCTTGTCATGAGTTCAAGTCTCCCACATTGAATAACATAAACATTCTCAAACAGAGCCAGAAATAGGCAGATAAGACTCAGATGTCTCTACCAGAGAATCGTATTCGGTCTGGAAACGTGAACATGACCTCAAAATAACTCTCATGTAGAACTAGGGAGTATTTAAAAGAACTTGAAAGCCTTCTCTCTGTGCAATCAACTCAGGACTCCCAGTTTGGTGAAAGGAAAAGTGGTCTCTTCCATTTTTGAAGTCTGTACATTCCTTGAGCTGACAGTAATCAGACACATAATCGGGAACTCATTATTTCCTGGAACTTTGAATTTATTTTCATTCTGTCAGTTCTCATATAGAAAATTATCTCCCAAATTAGAACAGCATTCTGGCAGTCACGTTAGAGAATGTTACAAAGGAGATAAAAGTGGCATAGAACAAAAATACATTTCAAGACTGTGTCATCAGATTTATCTCGCAAAAGCAAGAAGACTATTTTTTGACATGAAGAGCTACATATAAACAAAAAATGTACACATTTGTTATTTAAAGAATTTGCTCTGTTTGTGATTTTGCACACTTCTGAGCCTGCACTGCAGGACATAACCAGAAAAACATTTCTTTAGTGGCTTACTCACAGAAATCATGCATTTTAGAAGCCTATTCTGAATGCATTTACGATAAGCAATAAACACCTTTAAGGAAAAAAAGCTCAAAAGTTATACTCATATTTGTATTCATATGGAATATTGAATTCCGTGTTTGTATGAATGTTACAAGCAAGGAATGAAGAGGAAATCTGACATCAGGGGTAGTGTTGGCTTTGTGTCATCCAAACTTGGGTTGCTGTAGGAACACTGCAGAATGAGGATATTCACTTTCTCAAGCCATGACAATGCCCACAAATGTGACATAAAGTAGAAGTTTTTTCAGCTGAAGCCAAAAGCTTTTACACCCTTGGTACATCCAAACTGTGTGYTGAATTTTGGACAACCAAGGAAAAGATAATGGATTAAATTCAGTAAAAAATGTGGACAGGCATATAATTTTTCCAGTCCTAGAATCAAGGCTTAGTGTCCTAGCCCTTCATCTCTGGAGACCTGATTCTCATTCCAGGGTAGGTAATAAATAATGTGCTTGTTTGGTCAAGTGGTTATCTTCCGTTTGGCAGCTTTTAGGATTCTTATTGTGTATTTTAGACTGGCTTTTCACACGTTGATTATATTATGTTTAGAGTAAGTTCCCAAGCAGAATTTTCAGTACATTTTGGTAGTCTTTATAGGTGGGTGGTAGAAAAATAACCTTTATTTTTGTACAATACATGTGGTAGACATGTGGCAGAAAACAGAAAATGACAGGGGATTTAAAACACCATCAGAGAAAATCAAAGGGATAAAGTCAAATGAAGCAGATGGACTTAYGATGTTAGTGAGAGTTAGTATGAATTTTTAGCTAGAAATGACATAACAATTTTGCTTATTAGACACCTTCTATATGTAGGGGTTTTACAATAAAAGGTGTATCTGGTCCCTGAAAATTTCAGATGGAGTAAAAAAAGTCATACAATGCTTCTTTAGATAAAAAACCTCTGAAGGACGGGTCATAGCTGAAATCTAGGGTGTATAATTTGCTCAGTAAAATGACTGATAGGGCATTAGTACAAAAGTATGTAAGGGTATTTGAAGAGTATTTGAAATCTACAAATAATATTGACTTGTTTTGTTTGGAAACTTTTAAATCTGTAACTGTTCAGAACTTTGACCTAGGGGTGAAAGGTCAAACAATAAATATGGTTAAATGGTGGGCATTACTGCTCCATGGATATTTCACCTTGAGATGCTTTTCTTGTATGAGTATTTCTGTATGTGTATCCTTTCAGATGTAGCTCTTTTATCACATTCCTGAATTCAGTATCTGAGCACCCTCAATAAAACAATGAACTTGGGGTATTTTTTTTTTCAGATCTCATTGCCAAAGGGAAAACTATGTTTAGATTTGTTTTTGTAGAGCTTCTTTTGGTTTGTTCTTCTCTGTTTATAGATACARTTATGGTTTTACAAGTCCATCTAAAAGAAATGTTCTTTGACCTTGGAGCAAAAGGTGGTGAGATTTTTAAAGYTTATTGCTTGGTGAGTGGGCCCATTTCACAGTTTTGAAAGGTCTGTGAGAAAATTGTGTCTTTTGCCTAGATAAACACTTTTGTTACTGTAGAGCATTGGACTTTTCCAGACAGTTTTTAAATACAGTCTTCACTCCAGACTTGAAGCAGTTTTATAAATGCCCTGAGACATGGACATTGGAACAGCAGGTCTGAGATTGATGTAATGATTTGTGATAATGAGTTTCCCCATGGTGACTTCATATTCTGTGCCCAAAATGTACCTTAAGCTGATGCTTCAACCAAGGCAGGATTTTCATTGTATRTTTAGATTTAGATTGAACAGTATCRTCTTCTTTGAGACACTGTTTTGAGGTTTGAGAAAATAAATGAAATTTTGTCTTTCTTCTGAGCCTGTTTCTATCATCTATATTCCAGTATTTTAGTCTGTTCTATTTAGATTCTTAACATGTTTCCAAATATCAATGATATAGGCTATACTGAAATAGGTTTTTTTTCTGGTAACAGGTATTTAATGAGTCAGCAGTGACTTCAGCATTTCTTTTTTTTTCCTGGGTAGGACAGGAGTTAAAAGTTTGAAGTCTGGATTGTTATTTATCATTTTACATTTATTGACAGCTCTCGGTATTTGGAACTTCAATAAGGAAAAGGAATGTGGTATCATGATGAGTTCAGCTGGAAGAATATCCATCTCTCTTATTTGACATCATAAAAGTGAAGGCCTATTAGGTTTATAGACTGCGTTGATCCAAGGAGTGGGTTAAGGTCGAGCTAGTGTTTTTGCAACACAGGGAGCACAGGGGCATAAGAGAAGTACTTCCTGGTTGTCAAAGCAAATTCACATTGGATTGAAGACAGGTTGGAGGTCTTTATGTATAACTATAGAAATATTGGCACTTGTGGCAAAAAAAGTGGTTTAGGATGGTTACATTTTTTAAAAAAACAGATAAACTTTGGAAAAATAGCATCAGTGAAAAGTGTTGAACAGATTTTAATCTCACAGTAATTAGCCCAGAACCTGTGGATAATCATGCAAGTATTATCCATGTTAGCCAGGTCCAAGCTGATCAATGGGGTTACATAAAAAACATGGATTTTTATAGGTTGCATGGAAAATTTGGAAACACCATATATGAACTGGGCATCTGTATTGCAAGTACATTGTAAGGAATTAGAAAACCAGCAGGAAACTAAAATGTAGATGACTTCTCCAGCTAAAAATTTATTCAACTATCCAATACACTGTGCCTACAAGAGTAAAAAAAAATATAAGCTTTTACAGTAGGTAGCAATGCTCAACAAGACAGAAATTATGTGCCAAGTAATACATTTAAGGTTATTTCATGTAGTAATTTCACTGGAGGTATGAATACTTCTGACATGATAGTGGTCTGATGACAACGTGAATAAGCGCATGCTCCCGTATTCTGTTGACATGCACTTTAAAGACACAAGGCAAACATTTAAATCAGAGATGGAAGTGTGTATGGGAACAATTTTCAGCTGTATAACTCCATGCAGATTTCGTAGTAATGTTCCTTGTTATCCATCTGTGTSTAAAGCTACGAGGTCTGATACACAACGGCAACATTGACAAAGCATGGCATGAGCAATTACATTTGGAACTTAAGACGGTGCCATTTTGTCTTTAGTTTTGGGAGAGATTAATGACTTAAAAATGGAGTAAAGCAAAGTGATTTTGATCTATAACAGGGAGTATATATTAATCACTGAAAACTTGTGTGGTGKTAATCATCAGGAAACTTAAGGGACAAGAAGACCTGCTGTTCAGTTACACCAAAGTTAATGGGATATGAACACGCATAGCTGTCCTTTGCACCTTGGCATATCTTTTGCCCTACTGTTTATTTATATATTTATATATTACTAATTTTTTCTAGTTGGGGACAGTAGGTTTAAAAGGGCACTACAAGAGTATTGGCATAGACTGTAAAACTTATCAGATGTTCACTGCTTATAAACACAATACACTCCCTCTCTCACTCTTTGATCTTATAACTAGAAAAAAAAAAAAAACCAAAAAAAAAACCAAAAAAAAACAACACAACCAGGAAATGACACTTAGAACCTTTTGTCTAGCCTTTAATTTAGCTTTGCAACACACTCAGATTGCATACTGCTGTGTCTACTTAGTAGATCAAGAAACTATGGGTCAGTGATATTAAGAGACTTATCCAAGCTTCAACAGAGACTCAGTGGCAGAACTGAAAACAGAAGCCAAATGTCTTATTTCTCAAATCTTTGGTCCAAGATATCAGATTCAAGATTAAAAAGCAGACAAAACTCAGGAGCTTGGCTGCTGAGGAAATGGGTAAGTTTTGTTCAGAGATTCTTAGGCTTACAAGTAAGTTTGTAATTCGGGTGCCAAGATAATAAATGAGATATAAATTATAATGCAAGTCATACTTTTGGATGATTATTTTTATTGGAAAGTGCAAAAAAACAAATCAAACTTTACAGGGAAACATGTTTGTTTCAATGAATTTTTTTCTCAAGAGAGGCTTTGCAGGTTCAAGATGGAATTTCTAGTTACAGAAACCAAACACAAAAACACTGGATGTGATGACAGCTAAATAGTTGGGGTACTTACTACCCTCAGTTTAGGAAAAAAAAGGTTCAACCTGTGTAGCATCTATTCAGGATGCTGATTTGATTCTGGTTCTTTTGAATCATCTGGGGACAATGATTATTCTGGTGACATTCTTGCTGTCTTCTCTCAGAACTGTAGTAGTTGTCTGTTTCATCAAGCACCACATGCAAAAATCTTTTTTTTTTTGGTGTTTTTTTCATATGAAACTGTCCTTTCTCATGCAGCTTCTAATATAGGTACTTGAATAGTCTGGTAGTAACATGTTCAAAGTTCAAAGCCAGCAGTGATCTAAATCATCATTCTACAGCCTCTACAAAATATCTCAGCCATCAAGACCAGGTGTTTACAGCACGAAAATCATTACAATAAATGCAACACTTTTCCATTAGTTTTTGACAGTTTTACTAAAGCAGCCAAAGCCAGAATGGAGTTTGAGCTAGAATATTCTGCTTGATTGCTGAGATTGTCTGTTCTCTTCAGGGCAGAGTATGYTGCAGCAGAAGGCAGAGGGTAAGCTCAGTTGTGATGTGTGGAAAGAGGAAATAGGAGTGAAGTTCTGCAAACCATATGACTCTGTGTGACCCAGRGTTCATGGTGTGCTAAGTGATGCTYACTGGAGGGGAAAAGGAAAGAGACAGCACTATATCCCTCCTGAGTTTCCACTGCAGTCTACCCTGAGGAGGAAGACTGCTTTGTGTGTCTAACAATGACTTCTAGCCTTCAGTACTGTTGATTATGTTACTTTTTAAAATTAAATTAATTTTTTAAAAGAAATTAATTGGATGCTGCATCCACAAATCCAACTTTGTAGCTAACATATTGGGATGCTTGGATTGGGGCCAACTCTGTATTTTACTTTCTGATTTTTGGAGCATTACGTCATGGTGAAACCAGAGAAAGTGTGTAATAGATCCATCCCCTTGTTATCTGTGATCTTACTAGTTCCACAGCTTGCAAATCCTACAAATTAGGTTCACATATCAGCACTTCAGTAGTCTTCAGCAGCATCAGTTTGACACAACATAACAAGCTTTCTGATACTGAAATGAATGGCCACCCYTCAGCAGCAGTGGTAGAAACTGAATTTCACTTTCTTTACTGGCTGAGTAAATTTTGTTCAGCTATTAGAGGAGTTTATTTCAAACCCTTCCTCTACTTGTGTTTGTGTGTGATAATTCAAACTTTGAATTAAAGTTTATCAGTGAATGCTCTCTTTCTCTTCAGAAAGCTKGGGCTAGCTGAAGTCTAATATCAAGTGCAGAAGTCCTACTGATCTGTACATAAAAGAACATTGCAAATGTTCCTATTCAAAAGTTAGAAAATTATCATTATGTTTTTATAGATAACATCAGCTTGGTCTCCCTGTGCATGAGAGCTGCAAGTAGTATATTTAAATGGTATGATTGTAGACAGCACTTTGGRGAGGCACACTGAGCACAGGATGAACAATCCTCTTCCTTTGCCTCATTTACCGGACACCTTCTAAGTCGTGCAGCGAGCGAGGCAAGGCGAGGGACTGAGGGACAATGGGCTCATTCAGTGCAGAACACTGATTCATTTCTGCATCACCTTTCACTCTGCACAGCGGATGAAACGGGGGGAAGAGGGGGGGCAAGGGATGGGGGGAGTCTGTGGAAAAAATAGTGTGCACTTTGTGTAATTAAAGATTTCATAATAATGTACAAGCACAAAAGAACTCTASTACAGTTGAAAAAACATGCTCAATTTGAGGATTTCTTAATGGTTTCATGTGAAATGTCAAAAATATCAGAATGGGTGTTTTCTAGTAGTTTTTTTAATTTTTTTTTGTAAGATACATGTATAGACATTTGTAAGTGGCTGTTCTTTACATTCCTATAGAGCTGAATTTTAGGGTGTAAGATGATTAAACTTGAATAGGATTTTCCATATCAGTAAATGTGGTTTTATCTAAAGAAAAATTTTAATAAGAAATCCTTTTTTTCCCCCTTTTCCAAAGATTTCATGGGAGATGGAAACATTTCAGATCTGCCAGTGTTKAATTTCTGTTTCAGCCTAAGCTTAAAAATGACATATAAAATTTGTTGCTTTGAATCTTTCATGSTTTTCTTCCCTGTAGAAAAGATGCTGTGCATATGGACTATGTTTTCCATACTGCATGGCAGTTAGTCCCTGGGGATGCACACTAGCAGAGAGAATAGATCCCTTTATTTCAGTTTGGACTTGACAGATCAGATAAAATAYATTGATCAGAGGATATTAAAATAAYTCAGCTTAAA
This sequence comes from Malurus melanocephalus, assembly GCF_030028575.1. Lineage (NCBI taxonomy): Eukaryota > Metazoa > Chordata > Aves > Passeriformes > Maluridae > Malurus > Malurus melanocephalus. The sequence goes on along the minus strand of NW_026623417.1, from coordinate 1,152,415 downwards.
AGCTAAAAAAGAATAAGGAGAATTTTTCAACTTTTGCCTCATTTAATTATAAAAATAAGTATGAGAATATCACAGTTTTCCCTAGGGTGGAAAGTTTTATCATCTATGCCACATACAGATTAGGCAAAGCAGATGATTATATTGCAAATCCTGATTAAGACATGACATCTAATTTTCATCTTTTTTTTTTAATGATTTATATTCTATTTCAGGCTCTGTGTGTGGTCTGGACAGGGCCTCAGTAGAGCAGAGACTTCTAGACTTGTGCCAAGCTGTGCAATGTWATGGTGGTCTGATGATATGGGCTGCTGCTATTTTCTATTTTAATAACAACTGTTTTCTTTTAACATTATAAAGCTGGCAGTTGTTAGTGCTTTTAATTGAACTATCCATGAAGTGTGAATGATAGGTGGAGCTGGCACAAAGGATGATCCAGAATGAATTAACAATATTAATAACAGGGCTGGAGTTTGCTTCGCCTGCAGAAAATCCCTTCTCTGTGACCAGCCAATAGACTCAGCATTTGTGTGTATGTGTCTCCATCACCACCACAGGCCTTCATACTTTGTGTAGTCTGTTTCCCTTTAAATGCTGCTTTAGGCTTGAGTTCACATGTCTTTCCTTAGCTCATACTATTTTTGTAGCAGAGCCAACAGCCTGACAGCACTTTTTAAAAAGAATGAATGGGGTTAAAGTACCCAAGTAGTGATATGCTGTTTTGATGACTGTTCCCCATAGTTTTGACTGCTAAGCAGTCAATTATTGGTAATTCACTGAGAGAAAACAATTGAAATTCAGACTGTAATCCTTGTGAGTTATTGCAGTCTAACAGTGAAATACTTCCTTTAGAAGAGCGCCTCYTCATAATGTCACTGTCACAAAGATTACTCCACTCTGTGTTATTCCAGTCTTACTCATCCATAGATGAATTATTTAATAGATGAATTATTTTACAGAGGTCACACTTGTTTCAAACGTCCACAAATCTGGCCTGCACTGTGGTATGCCTACTGGCACAGCAGCTGCAGCTCCCTGAGTCAACATGTGTGGGAAGAGACTTGGGAACCTTCTCCAGGACAGGCCAGTGAGCTCTCATTATCCAGCCATCTGGACCCCAGATTATTCCAGATGTGACATGTGCAGTAAAGGCTGCCACACAAATACGTGTTATGAATTCAGCTAATTTTTTTTTTGAGTTATAGAGTTTTGAWTTCGCTCTGTTCCTTCATCTACAATAAACAAACACATGTGTATGTGTACACACACACATTACTGCCTTTGTATGCTGTACCTACCTCCTCACCCACTCACACCCCAAAAAACTTCACTGAGCTTGCTCCTATAGAAGTCTATCATTCAACTTCTACATGCTTCACCTCTGGGAGGTTATTATTTCCACTCTTATCTCATACTGGTCCTGACTTTCTTCAGTGACATTTAAAATGTTCCAAGAAGATGATTTCTCTCTTTGTGTTTAGCATGAGCGCCATGACTATGTGCAGGGGGAGAAACCTGGCAGTTCGAGAATGGGAAACAATTCGGCATCATGCACCCTGTATCTTTTAAATTTTATATTAACGATTGCTGTGGAATGAGAAGCCAAGTCTTTGAACAAAGAAATATATAACAAGCTGGGACAAGTGTGGTRAGGCAAATGTTCATGTGGAACAAATATTTCTATAAACCAATTCAAGAGCACAGGAGAATTTTAAGGGACTCATTTGCAGAACATAAATGCTGACCTTATGTAGTCTCTATGTATAGAAACCTTCCTGAAAGTAATATTACAAAGTAGAAAACTTAATCTCTGAGGCACTGGGATAAGGGATAGTTTGGGGTTAGCCACTGTCTGAAGCACCCAGCCTGGAAAACAAAACTTTTCAAACCCTTTAATATAACTCAGTGGAGGATATGGACATATCTTGGAACCATTTCTGAAAAACTKCCTGACAACTACCTGTCCCTCTCTACTCACTGCAGAAATATTGGGGAGGCAGAGAGAATCCGAAGTCAGGAGACTAAGGTATATGATGTGAAATGCTTCTGTGATCCCACACTGTCTTCTGGCGGTTCCTTTTCTTTCTTGACAAATTAAATTGTATGAAGATGGTTGTTTTTGGTTTTTTTTTTTCAGCTTGGAAATAACAGACAAATATGGCGTTAAATGTATTTTAGATGAAACCCCTCTAGTATAATGCCTGCTGTACAATTGTCTGAAACTGTGAAGGAAGGGATTCCTTAACCCATGCATTACTCCTTTTATGTGTCTAGATCATCAGATGGAAACAATCTATGACTCTGAGGACACTAAGTTTATTTAATTATATTAATTATTTACAAGTTCATATATCATCAGACTCTTTATATCCTAAAACAGTAACTGAAGTTGTTACTGGATTTCCATTTCCTGGCTCCTTGTTTATTCTCTAAAATAAACATATTTTGGGTTCTTGCAACAATGATCTTTTTTTTCATGTAGGCTTTTTACTCGCTTCCAGCTCCTATTCTTTCCTAACCTGGCTTTCATACTTCCTTTTGACCATAGCATAGTGCTTTGTCAGTTAACCACATTTCCTCAGCATTTCTTTGGCCCCCTTTCCAGTTAAGTTGAATWTAAATAGGTACAGATTGCCATTCCAGTAATTTCTCTTTATAGTCATTACTTCTGGTGTCATGCTATAGTAAGGTCAGATGCACTTTGAACTGGTATTGTAGCTTTACTTGATAGGTAACCTGGCCTGTTTTCTCACATTAGAAAAATAATAAGGTCAGTTTGCAGAAATTCCTTTAAAACATTACTTGAGCATCCTGTCTGGTAGTAGAGATGAATCTCTTTCTCTACATTTAGATAGTCATCCAAATCCCTTTTGTCTCAGCCCTCTTGTGCATTGTTCTGGGAGTTTTCTTCCTGTGGACGGCTAAGCTCCCCGCTCATGTGGAGCATCTCCAGGTCAGTCCCTAGGTTTTGTTGTTTTACAACTTCTAGTTAAGAAAGATTATAAAAAACAGGATCATTGTTGTCTCTGTTCCCTCTTGTTCAATTTGGAGAATGTTCTGGCACACAGTAAGCTTCAGTGAATCCCAGTGATCTGGCACTGGGTCTGGACTTTGCTTACTTCCTAACTTAGGCTTATAGGCCAGGAAAATGTTGTAATGTAGTTTCTTCTCTCCAGTTAGTCCTTGGAGATTCCCCCTCTTTAGATTCAACTGTAGACCTTAATATATTATTTTCTCTGCTGTTTTTTAGCTCAGCAGTTTTCTTATAACTTCCTGCCTAACGGGTCCATCTCCTCCTCTTCACTCCTTATATGAGCATGAGGTCACGGTGAGGTTGTTTACTTGCAAGTCTGCTTCCAAAAACCTTTGTCCTTTCAGTTTGTAACCTTTTAAACCCTTGCAGGACTTTAAACATTTTCAGCTCAGTTGATTCTTTTATTCCGAGTTTTCAGTTTATGTGATTAATCTTTATTTTTCAGTGTGTGTACTTGAGTGCTACAAGATTCTTACACAAACACAAAAGACAAGAAATAAATATAATGTACAAGAGGCAACTGGATAGGAATGAGAAACAGTAACTTCAGTTTTAGCCTAACAAAGAAAGGAAAGAAAAAGGGAAGATGTGATCAGGATAGAAAGGCTCCCAAAACCAGAAACTAAGCACCTGTTCTTCTGACATTTCATATCTGGGATTGATTGATTGATTGATTGATTGATTGATTGATTGATTCCAAAAGGACAGTGTTGTGAGATTGTCACAGTGAAGTTGACACTTATGCTCTTTTCCCACATCTGTGCATTTCCCTCTGCTGTGTTCAAGGAGATCTGGACACCCAGTGTGAGGTAGAGATAATGACAGCAATTTAGATTCTGGACATTGTCACATCAATGGGAAAATGTTCCCTGGTTTTAAAAATACCTAAAAGCTTTACCAGTGGTTGGAAAGCTGAAAGATAACACAAAGAGATGCTGTGAGTATGGCTGCTTACCTCAGGGCATATGAAAACTAAGCACATGTGGATGGCTGACCCCTCTGGTACTGGGAGAGAGGAGCCAGAACACAGCACCCTAGTCTATCAAATTATGTTCCTAGATCAAAGGTAGCTAACAGCTGCTGGAAAGGGAAAGAGGATAAGGAAACATGCAGACCTTTGGAATGATATGAATCAGTGCAATAAAAAAGATGTCTTGAGAGAAATCCCGAAGCAGCTGATCTTGGAAAATCTGGTATGTGTACAATTTGTGTTAATTTAAAACCTAATTAACTTTCAAGGTAATACAGATAGGTATTTGAGGGCTTGTCATCAGTGTGCATTCTGGGTGAGTTCAGTAAATTTTTGGAATTTAGGAGTTAATTAAGCATCCTGTCCAGGACAGGATAAAGCTGATTTTGCTATTCACACAGCAGGCTCACTGCAAATGAGTTAGGCAGACTTAAATGAAGAACACATCTCCTCTCTGAAACAGAGAACGTATTAGAGAGCCAAAATACAGAGTTTGATGGGTCATATGTAAACAGAGGTCTGGAACCTTTTGCTGATTGGCTTTTTTTTTCYATTTGAATGAATTTGGATTTGAAAAAATCTTTTCTCCCACTTGTCCAGAATAAGGTGGAGAATTTAATTTTGAGCAACAAAAAACTCCCACAAAAACTCACTACCCTTTAACCCTTATAAAGGTTTGGAGAATGRATCTGTAGGCTGATAATGATGTTGTTTTCAAAGCYAAAGTATGTTTTAATGAAAATATTTATCAAATAGTTTCCTTCTTACTGAAAGTGACTTTCATTTTTAAAACATTTTAAGTGTTTCAGGAAATATTTTGAGCTTTATAGTTCCACCCTCCTACTGACAAACCCATCCTAGAAAACCAGAATGTTTCCAACGAAGCATCAACAATTCTCAGTTCTTGTAGAGCTAAACATGCTGTTTTACTGATGTCTTGTTAACACTGCCATRGTTTCATAAAGCAGGACTTCACTGGAGCTATTCTTCCTTTCTTCTCAGGTATATACTAATATATTCATATATATATATATAGTTATATGCAGCAAAAGTTATTTCATTTAGTTGCAGTCTTTTCATGAATGGTGCAGTAAGATCTGTGCTGTAACCTCTCCCAGACAGAGTCTGTAGTGCAGACTGCTAAAAAATATAACAATGTGTTTGAAGTGTGTGTGGACTCTTCCTCCACTGTATTAGATCAAGTCATATTATTTAATGTCTGTGMACACTTTGGATTGAGCAAAAAGAATGGAGATTGATTTCTACATTATCAGCACCTCACTTTGTAGACCACACTGAATTCTGTAAGTTCAAGCCAGAGATTCAGTGTCTGGTAGTGATTCTCCAAAATGCAGCCASCATTGAGCAAAACCCTCCCATGTGGTAGAACGTAAAGAAAGAACGAATTTTGAGGGATGACAGAGATCATTCTTAAGAGAGCTGTGACATAGCACTGCAAGTAAGATTTTAATAGTGGGAGGGTTTTGCCAATAGGGGTTATAGAATCATTGAAAATGCAAAGTTGGAATGGACCTATCAGGATCATTGAGTCTAAMTCCTGACGCTGTGCAGGGCACCCCAAGAGTCACACCATGTGCTTAGAGTGTTGTCAAAGCACTTCTTGAACTCAGACAGGCTTAATGCTGTGACCACTTCCCTGGAGAGCCTGTTCCAGTGCTCAACCRTCCTCTGGGTGTATAATCTTCTTTCAGATATCCAACCCAAACCTTCCCTGGCTCTGTTTCCTCGAGTTCTGACACTGGTCATGAGAGWGAAGAGATCAGTGCCTGCTCCGCCTCTTTCCCTCCCAAGGAAGTTGTAACTGCAGTGASGTCTCCCCTCAGTCTCCKCTGCTCCAGGCTGAACAAATCAAGYCACCTCAGCTGCTCCTCACAYGGCTTCCTCTCAAGGCCCTTCACCATCCTCATTGGCCCTCCTTTGGATGCTGTCTAATARTTTAATWAGCAGTTTCTTACATTGTGGCRCCCAAARCTGCCCCCAGCATTCAAGGTGAGGCTGTTCCAGTGCAGAGCAGAGAGAGACAATCCCCTCCCTYGCCYGGCTGGYGATGCTGAGCCTGATGCCCCCAGGACAGGGTTGGCCCTCCTGGCTGCCACTGACTCAACTATCCTTCAACCAGGACCCCCAGGTCCCTTTCCATGGCACTTCTTTCCAGCTTCTCATTTCCCATCCTGTACACACAACCAGGGTTGCCCCATCCCAGGTGCAGAATCCAGCGCTTTTCCTTGTTAGAATTCATACTCTTGGTGATTGCTCATCTCTCGAATTTGTTGAAGTCTCTTTGCAGGGCCTGTCTGCTCTTGAGGGATTTGACAACTCCTCCAAATGTAGTCTTTTCAGCAAGTTTATTAAGTATTGCTTTGAGTCCTGTGTTCAGGTTGTTAATGAAGATGTTGAAGAGAGCCGGGGATGATGCCTTCTATTGAGGTAGCCTCTCTTCTCAAAGGAATTTGTAGGGAGGGACTATTAAGAAGAATTTATTCACCTTTTCTTTGATGACAGTGGCCAGCAGATGTGGTTTCTGACACCAGAGTGAGAGGTTTTTTGGGGTAGTAGTAAGGAAAAGCCTGAACGATTAGTCATTGGAGGACTTTCTCAAGTTCTAGGACTTGATGTACCTACTAATAGGAAAGTAGTAAGAAATATGGATGGCTCTACCAGTAGTGATTTTTAACTTTTATTCTCATATATAGTCAGTCCATATGTCATTTGCTTTTTTATTGATTTATGAGAACTCATAACTACTCTTTGTTCCCATGAAGTATAACAAGTACAAAACTAATATTTTGCACTCTAAGTTTGTCATTTGCTCTTTTAATTTTTTAAGTGATATAGTTGAAGACAAAGCTACTCTGAAATTGAGTTTTTGGTGGCAGGTRAGATTAACGGAGACATGTCTACTATAGACCCTACATTTGCATTTATTGGTCCTGCAGATGCGAGCTAGAAAAATATTACAACAAAAYTGTTATAAAAAAGATGATTTTAAGTATACTGACCACACACATAATCAGTTAAAGCAGATGAGGTTCATCTCTTACCGAGYCTTAAACATAAATCTTCACAAGATTCTTCTCTTAGGAATTCTTACATGATAAAAAAATACCTAATGTTTTACTTAACTATTATCAAACTGTGGCCTAGAATAGAAATAAAAAATACAAAATAGGACCTTGTGTTCCCATGTTTTCTACTTTAATCAACGTGAATTTCAGGATATGAAGGGCTTTCCAGCATCAGATATGTTATATGGCATTCATTCTTTTCCCACAGGACTCTGAATAAATACTAATTAAAATTAAGATGAAATGTTCAGCTTTTTAAATATGTATCTTTTTTTTTTTCAAATCTACTTTTCTTCTGGATAACAAATGTGAATACAGACTTGTTTCCTGCCTAACTTACTTTCCCATGCCTCTGTGTTTTCTTCTTTTTTGTCCATTTTTGTATGAAGGAAAGAAATAGTTTTGCAGAAAGCTAAACCCTCAAAATCCACGGGGTATTGTTCTGTGTTAGAGATTGCTAAGCGTAGTATACTAACAATGGGCCAAATATTGTATTAATTTCTCTGGGATAACTTTTGCACTTGGGATTTGTGCTCATTGAAGGAGAGAACCTTGCCCTACAACAGAACACCCAGAATACTTTCCTGGGCTCATTTATCTATCTTACTGTATAAGATGCCACTGGTCTTTCATCTGGCAAGGTAACATAGTAAGACCTGATGTCTTAAAAGRTTACAAAATTGATAGTTGTCTAAGTCTTCTGTGGGTACCTGAGTATCTGGCCAATGCCTGCTGTTGTTATCTGGAATAGGAGGAAGGAATTTTGCTGATTATGCTGCATTTTGACTCACCCATGATTACTAACATGTCTCGAATACACACTTCAGACTTTACTCTCTTTGTTGTGGGATGTGTATTAATTGAAATTAAATTTTACAATGCAGTGAACTGATGGTCAAACATGRTATTATGAGTGGAAGATAAAGTTTGTGTCTAGTAAGAGTATTTATTTGACAGTGTCCACAGAGCTCGTTAGCTCATGGAATTGGGTCCTTAGCAAAGGGAGAAGACTRAACATGACAGAGAAGAATAATGAGATATCATGATTCGGACATCAGGAATAATCTTGGACATGAGGAGGAATTTTTTCAYAGAAAGGGTCTTAAATATTGGAAATGACTTCCCAGGGAGGTGATGGAGCCACCATCTTTGGCAGTGTTCAAAAAATGACTGGATGTGGCAATTAGTGTCATGGTCTAGCTGGCAAGMTGGTGATCRGTCAAAGGTTGGATTTAATGATCTTARAGGTCTTTTCCAACCTGAATGATTCTGTGATTCTGGGATACTRTWAYGCATGGTAGGAGTTAGGTYTRGTTTTAAAAATGGTCTCAAACTTYGGTCTGACATTGTAAACACACCTTTGTGTAAGGCTTCAGTGTCCTCTGCATGGCTGTGGGGACAGAGGGGAACGTGGAGTACAGAAAACCCTCAACAAGTTTCTCACAGCACACTTTTGTGTGTCTCAGCATAACTCTTCCTTGAGGCCCAGGCCAGAGTTCTCACTTTGCAATTTCTTGGAAAGTACAGCATGGAGTCAGATAGGGGTTATGGAATTTATAACCCTAAATGTTGTTATTAGTAACAATTTCCAGTTGCTGACAAAGGCAAAGCACCACACAGTTGCTCCATAAACAAATATTTATGTATAATACATGRGAAGTGTAAACAGCTTTTACAGTGTTTCTTAAATAATTTCTCAATGTGATCTAGAAGTTAACCTACAAGTGTTTCTTCCTGAACAGGCTATTAAAATCTGTTATTATCAGATGCACTCACAGAATTAAAGTTTGTCTTGTAACTTGACTTATAATGTAAAGAATCAGTACYGCATTTGGATTTCAGTGCTTTAACAAATGTATATAAAGACATTCTTTCCCATGCAATCTCCAWTTCAGAAATTATTTCCGTCTGTGTGGCCTGGAATACAGAGGTGCAACTTGTATTTTTTTAAAGCTGACAAAAATATTTTCAGTGTTTCTCGTGACTTTCAAAAATGCTTCTCTTGTCAGCAAACAAAGATTTGGCAGAGTCCTGTAACTAGACATATTCAGCCCTTTTTCGTGACTTGCTTGCATCAGCTCGTGTGGGAGAAAAAAATCAAATATGCCAAAACTCAAACACTCAAACATTATAAATTTGGCTCCAGAAATTCAGAAATCATCTCAAAATTAATGAACTTAAAAGGAATATGATGAAGAGAAGGGTCTTTCCACCTGCTCTGTGATGACTGAGCATTTTGATTAATGATTTTAAAATGTCTCTGTGTCCAAACATGAATCTAATTTAAATGGGGAAATTTTACTTAAATTCACAAATCTTTGCAAGTTTGTGTAAGCTGAGCCTTTAGAAACACCACCCCATAACAACACACTTGTAGTAAAATTATAGTAACTGCTGACATTGAAAGTGTGTGCTCTGTGGCATCAGCATTACAGGTTCTGGGATGAGACCTGACATATTATTCTTTCTCTATCCTTCAGCTCATCCTCTAACCAAGACCCTTGAGCTTCCAGTAACACCTGTATGTATGACCAAAACAGGGCAGAAAGCAACAATCCCACTCCACAGAGTATTTTGAGATTTCTAAATTTATTTTCTTTAGTGCAAAATGAAATTTAGACATTCCCTTCAAAAGAAAGCTGTCTTCAGACTGCTTTACTTGAAGTCCATACTCAGAGGAAAAACTTTKGAGAATTGCATTGGCCTCTCATGGCATCCTTCAAGCTCTCAAAATAATTTTGAGTACAGGAGTCAAAAAAGGTATATTTCACTGGAGTTTCCAAAGTATATGGTGTTCTGTCCAAATGGAAACTTTTAACAATATATCAACAAATATCAGGTTTGTTTGGTTTCTTTTGGGAGGCAGCTCATAAAGGAAAAATATTTGTGGTACAGGTTGGAAAAAAAGAGGTAGGCCCCACTCCACTTTTTTTTTTTCTTGCTGTATGGATGAAGAACTATTCTTTCAATAATTTGAATCTCTGATGTCCTGGGCTTTTGTAACAACAACCATCTGAGAGACAGTTGAATTCCTCCAGCATAAATCTGCCACACACATACAAATGTGAGCAGCTTTGTTTTCATTYCAGTATGGAAGACTTTCATGTTTGGTTTTAAAAAAAAWTAAAAAGAAGAAAATRAWGTTTTTCTGGAGTTAGTAGTAGTCTGAAAGCCTTGGGAAACTCCAGCTCATAGGGAACTCTGCCTGCCCTGGACCTATGGGACAGGAAGTGGGGTAGTGAGGATCCTCCAGCTTCTCCTTCTGGCTCCTGATTAACCCAGGGGAACTTCTGCTGGACTGGATGCAGTTGAGCCTGCTCTACCTGGTATCTRACACAATATGGACAGATGGGAATTTTATCTCTAAGTATACTGATTTCTCTCAATTTCTCTCTCTGCATATATACTTAGAGATATTAACGCAAGTAAACACTAAGAATTTAATTTTGAAGAACTCCAATAGAAATAAAAATTGCTTCTGAATTTTTGTGACCAACTTTCTTGCTGACCARTTTCCTGCTATCTCAGCTCTGAGCCTTTGAGAGTGTAAGAAGTGCTAAACTGCCTGCCTGCACAGGTAACTGATTCAGGAAAGACCCCAAAATATGTGTGCCTAATTACCCCACACTCTTCCAGCTGAAGTCTTCACTTATGCTGTCTGCATACAGCAGTCACATGATTCAGACAAAACATACTTCTCCTCTCCTTTTTAGAAATAACAAAATGTTGACATTTGACRCATCAGTTGTGCAAGTAACAAGGAAGCTGAATGAGAGTGTTTTTGAAAAGCACTAGTTTCTCTTTTCCCTCTCTTTGGGAACCTCCCGAAAATTTGACTTAGTTCCAATTTCTTCAACAGTTGGCCAAGACATAATTCCCAAATTTCCCTTTCCATCTCTCCCCACTGAACAATATTCTACTTCCCTTGACATGCCTGCTAACTTTTCTGAGAATCTTTACACAGACCACAATAAGCTCAATATTTTCAAGATGAAAACCCACAGCAGCTTTTCTTTWGCCAGCCTCTAACCATCAGCTCTTTTCTTTTTTCTTTTCCTGTTGAATGCCAATGTTAATGTCAGCCTTTCTCTTCCTCCATCTGCAGCTGAGCTGTTACATATATCCCACACATCCAGACCCTTGTGTATTATTTCCCTCTGCTCAGTCCAGAGCCTGTGTCCCTTTCCCTTCATCCTCCATTGCCAAGATTGCAGTTCATACAGGGCTTATCTCATGTCCTAACTAAACTTTTCCAATTTACTCCTCCTCACTTTACCATGAAACAATTATGCAGAGCCCCTGAGAAATCCTTCCTGTACTTTTGCCCGACCACTCAGCAGGAGGAGAAACCAGACGACGTGAAATTCAAAATATTCTGCATACTCAGATGTCTTCTCCTTTGCCATGTCTCAAAGCCTCTTCTGAGCAGTTGTACAGAAGTTCCCTGTTGAGTTGTTTCATTCCCATTTTAAAATATTGTACTTGACAAAATCTCCAATTATACCGCKGTAAAGGATTAGTGATTTTTCTGCTTATCTTTTAGAGCTGGCAATGTCAAAACACTGCTGCTAACTTATTGAAGAGAGAAATTTTTTATTATATTTTGGCACAGCCAATAATGTGCATAGAGACATCTGTATATCAAGAACTCAAATGCTTGGCTCTTAATTMCTAGACTGCAAGCACCATTCATTCATCCAAAGATTCTGTGTAGCAAAGCCTTTTATCAATAAGAAACACTACTTATCTCTTTTTTCTTAATGAACATTCCAAAGGGAACCATAAAATCATCATGGAATGCTTTGGATTGGAAGGAGTGTTAAAAATTTTCTCTCCTGCCATGGGSAGGGACATCTTCCACCAGACCAGGTTGCTCCAAGTCCAACCTGGTCTTGACCATATCAAGGGATGGGGCATCTGCAGCTTCTCTGGGCATCGTGTACCAGTGTCTCACCATCCCCCCAGTATATAATTTTTTCTTAATATCTAAACCTACTGTCTTTCAGTTTGAAACCATTACCCCCTGTTCTGTCAGTGAAGTCCCTTGTAAAAAAACCCTTTCCAACTCTCTTGTTGGCCTCCTTTAGGTACTGGAAGGCTGCTCTAAGTCTCCTCAGAGGCATCTCTTCTCCAGGCTGAACAGCYCTCAGCTCTCTCAGCYTGTCTTTATATGAGTGAATTAGCTATATCAAACACACTTTAAAATCTGGAATWACATTGTCCCTTAGCTATTACACCATCCAGTAAAATGACATATGAGACTGTGTAATTTCATCTCCCCAAAGCATTAATGGTTTATGCCTGCTCAACTCTTATGCTTCATGGCCTTTATTCTTAGGTAGAAYTTCTGAAATCTGCTTTCTGAGATTAGCAGTGCCCTCTTGCCTGATTTGAAACAAAAATAATTGGAAAGGCACATGTACCAGCTTCCAGTTTATAAGAGTTCATTATTTGAAATCCCCTGAGCTCCTCCAATTAGAAAACAACTTTTTGACTTAATATCCTTCAATTGTTAAAAACTTGCGTCACTGAGAGATCACAGTGAAACGTAAAGGTCCCAGCACATTGGCACTTGATTGTGAGGGGATGTGATTGTTCCACATTTAGACTGGAAAGGGTTAGGAACTCCGCTTCCCAATGTGCTTAATGAATGAAAGGAAAATTGGACCCTTGAGCCAGAGGCAATGACCTAACTGAGTGAAAAATGTTTGCAGGTTAACAAGGGCAACTGTTCCTTGCTATAATTCCCACTGGAGGTGAATGACAAAAAAGACCAATAAACCTCAGACTGTGGATTATTTATTAACCTGTTTTCTTCCTAGAAGAAAAGACCTTACTGTAGATCTTGAAAGACAGAACTGAAGAAGTGTCCTTTCACAGAGTAAATTAATGACCATATGGGCTCCTTAAAAAGGTTAAGGTGTGATRTTCAGTATCATTGTGTTCCTTGTGATCAATCAGATTTTTGGAAAGGCAACTTCTCTGGGTCTGAAACTCAAAGAGAGCAGAAATAAAACTGTGATTAAATGACACTAATCYAAGCCATATTAGAACAAAATGTAACTGGAAATGACATATAAGCATTGTTGACACTGAATCACAGAAACATATTTTATGTCTTGTCTTTACAAGCACTGCTGCTTAACATGCTGACACAGCACTTCCATGGCTTTCCTACAAGTACTCAGAAWCTAGGGTGGGGTGGGATAACCAAGTGTCCTGGTGGAGACTGCAGTCTCTCTGGTTGGAAGTCACGCAATTCACTTCTCACCCTGGAGAGCAGACTTGGTTTCCAATCTAAACCGTTTGTAATGAAGTAATGGAAAGATTACTGTTGTCTACACTGAGATCAGGTCTGGAGCCTAGCGCAGAGGCGATGGAAAAAAAATTGCAGGGTAAGTGTGGAACAATGCAGGAAAAGACTAGTAATAACCAGTAGAGCAGCTGTCAAACTACCTTTGCAAAAAATTCTGTGATGCCTTTTCAGGAAACAGTGTAGACTAGTCAGGAGAGAATTGAAGGGTATGATCCAAAGTTGAGCTGTTTCAGTGGGCTTTGTATTGTATTAGTCCCTAACAGAATATACAAATAACATATTGCTTCCTGTATTTGAAGTGCCAAAAATGAGACAGTTGCAAGCATTCTGCAAACCATATGTCTGAATCAGTCTGGGACTGAAGCAAAAGGAAGGAATATGAATTTACATAATGCAACTCTCTTTGCAACATAGATATGATAGCCATAATGCACAGATGTATTTTCAGTAACAGGAATGTATTTGAATTTTTTGTTAAAACAACCCTGCATTTTTCAAAATGCTCTTTCCTTACCCTGTTGTGTACCTGCTCATGAGAAGAGGAGCACTGTGTTTATGTACTGCTTTCTTCTCTGACTGATAGAACAGCCTTCCTGCTCAGACCTCTGCCTGAAAATGTATGATTTAATTTATATGGTCTCTGGCTGTGGGCTTACAAGTCTCATTGATTCCAAAATGATGAACCAATTGACACTTATTAATTCTTAGGTTAAAAAAAAAWMWYMKSRRRRMAGMRSWKYKYTKYTYWTYYMAACAACTTTTAATAGTGCAGGTTGAGCAGCACCCCGGGTCCTTTTTCACTGGTCAGCTTTCCAGCCACTCTGCCCCAGCCTGTGGAGCTGCCTGGRGTTGTGGYGACCCAAGWGCWGGACCTGGGMCATGGCTTTGTTGAATCTCGTAYARCTGACCTCAGCCCAGYGATCAAGCCCATCCAGATCCCTCTGCGGATACTTCCTACGCTCAAAGAAATCAAAATTCCTACCCGCTTGGGTGTTATCTTCAGATTGACTAAGTGGGCTCATCCAGATCATTGATAAGGATATTAAACAGTGCTGGCCCCTACACTGAGCCCTGGGGAGCACCACCAGTGACCAGCTGCCAGCTGGATGTGACTGCACGCACCACTTCTGTCTGGCACGCCAGTTCTCTACCTGGCAAAGTGTACCCGTCTAAACCATGAGCAGCCAGTTTCTCCAGGAGAATGCTGCRGGAGATGGTGACAAGGGCTTTACTAAAATTCAGGTAGACACATGCACAGCCTGTCCCTCATCCACTGGGTGGGTCATGTCACAGGAGGAGATCAGGTTCATAAAGTAGGATCTGTGCTTCCTAAAGCCATACTGTCTGGGCAGCTGAATTCAAGAAGTCATGCTCGAGAGTAGCTACCCAGGAGTAGATGGCAGTGCTTCTCATAGAGATTCCCAGTACTTTTGCTGCCATCAGCATTATTTCTAGCACTGCTGAAACAGTAGGTGTTACCTAGATGATGTTTAAGCTGTTTGTCACAGCTTGAAGCCTGGTTCAATCGTATGGAAATCTTCTCACTGGGAAATTGTAGAYAGTACAGAACCTGTCCTTCCTTCAGCCTCTCTTTATGAGATCTAGTGCTCCTAAGTTGGGTGCCTGAAGCCTTAATCCTGTGTCTTTGTCTAGACAGGCCAGACATATTTCTGATTTTAAGAGGAAATTAAGKGAAAGCGTGTCCATTGTTGCTGGATATTGGCTTCAAAGTTTCATGTCTTGTCTCTTTATTGCATGTTCTAGGGAACTCTGAAAGTCTGCATGGTGAATCTTTTTCTTAGAAAAAAGGAAATCAAAATAATTAAAGTGAGAAAATAACAAAGAAGAAAAAGAAGAAAGTTGTAAGCAATATCTACATCAGTAGAAAAATGTTTCTTTGAGAAAGTAGCCAAATTGCTGACTATAAAAGTGTAGAAAAAAAACCTTTTAGTAGTATGAAAAATTTGTGATTAGCAGGTCAGGACTACAGTGACTTTTAATTCAGCTCATCTTGTATTAAACCTGAAAATGAACTTCTGAACTATGTTTTCCACAACCTTTCTAGTTTGGGTTACTGATTAAGAAATTATTAATCATGAAATGTATTGATTTATTTCTAAGTTGTATGTGATATTGATGACTCAAATGTACTATTCAGAGTGAATATGAAACTTGAATATGAAATGTGAATATGAAAAGCTTGCTGCTCTTAGTTATCATTTACAGTTCTTTGTAAATGCGTACTTCTGTTTGTGATTCATGTTCTTCTATATGTACTGTTTCAGAGTTTAAAAAATATAATTTTCTCATTTAGAATCCTTTAAATGTGATTTTTTTTCTCAGTTAAATTCTAAATAGGATAAAATTAAATTTCACTATAAAGGTAAGTTTTTTGACACAAAAACATTGTTTAATTCTGCATGAACTCTGTTTTATTCTTTATCTGATTTTTGGTAGGCAACTACAATAGGACTTGACGATTGCTTTTGGAAGAGAAGAAAAAATGGGCACATACCAGAGTTTCAAAACATAATCCATGTGTAGTAAACAAAGTTTTCATATTATATCCAACAAAAAATGAAATCTTGCTTTCTTTACTAGGTACTTTTCTCAGGTACATATAACGTAAACTGAATAGGCCATGAAAGTTCAGTGACACAGAACTCCATAAAGGTGTTACGATGACCCTAAAATCCTACTTGTACACCAATTGTTTCATACAATATTTGTAAACCTCACAGATGTTACTACACACGCATGCACTCACAGCATCCCTGGCTATGATCTTGTCTCATAAATTAAATAAGGTTGGGTCTTGTCAGTTCTTGGATAGGAGGCCTCCAAGGAAAACCCAGATGTTGCAGGCATTGATAGCAATTCAGTGGAAAGACCACCTACTGTGCTAGTACTCATTTTTCTTCTGGATTGAGAGCATCGTGTTTGGAAGGATGTTGCTTTTTTTTTTTTTTTTTTTCCTGAGGTTAAAAATTAAGAGCCTGACCAAAATGAAGTATTTCAAAGCATCATCATGATAATCCTATAGCATCTTGCCTAAGAGTACAGAAGTGGTTCAAATATTGCCAGCTGAAATCATAAAAATATTAAAGTTAATTGAAAATATCTTTTCCCCTTTTGTTCATTCTYTTTTCATTCAGCATGTATCCACCCCCTCTGTGAAATATTCACTGATAACTACCAACAAAAAACAATTTTTATCTTCATCAGCATTTCCTGTAAGCTTTTGTAAAACATTCAAAACTCAAATAGCATGACTGCAAGAGAAACTGGGAATTCCTGCAGCTGGGAATTTGTAATTTGGTCTTTCTTACTATTTCCTTCTGCAGCATAGAACAAATAAAATTTTGAAATGTAATCTGCTTTGCATTATTACACTGAYAGATGTCATCATGTCCCATTATCCTCTCTGGGTTAGGGACTCTGGTTACACCATAGGTTTTTGGGGGAGCAGGAAGGGGAGCAGGTAATAAACAGAGCTGCCTGAAAACCTTGGGCTGGTGTGGCAAGTGGAGCCCTCTTGGCTATGTGTTGTCTCAGTAGTGTGCACACTCTCCTTGTTGCCTCCCACAGAACTGGGGAGTTCTGCCACTGCAATTACTATTGTAATGCAGCACAACAAATCTCATATAAGAGAGATTTTTGTCATGTGCCCCCTAATATACCTTATGAARAATAAAATTATTCACCAAAACCAGACATTTATCATGAAAGAGTCTCAAACCCAAAACTGGATGAGAAGCAGATATAGCAGAAATAAATTGTAATAATTCCAGACAGGCTATATAGAGATAGCCTTCCTCACAGGCTAAAATATGAATAATATTGTCATGATATTTGAATGCAGATTGAGAAGATTATAAATGCTCAGCATCTAGAGTTTTAACATGGAAAGATATTTTTCAAAACTTTTCACAACATTAGAAAATAAATCTTTGAAAGTGGCAATTGGGTAAAATATTCATGGCTAAAAGTAATGGATCTTTTTTCACAAAGGCACAGTTGCCTTTCGCTCTCGGAGCCCAGTTGCTGTCAGTGGGTTATGTCAATGGAGTAAAAAAACATAAAACAAAGTGGAGTAAAGCTTCACATACAGTCACAAATACTCAGTCATGGTGCRTTCATTGAACTTGATGTTGATTCTTCATAAAAACAAAATAGTTCTCAAGTCAAATAGCATTTTAAGGGAAATTCACAAGGAAATTACATGTTCTGATGACATCAGCAAGAAATAACAACTAATTAGGGAATAACTATAGGCTCTGATAATGTGAAAGTCTCCATGCATCTTGAGGGTTCACATCGACTGGAGTAGATGAGAGGAGAGGAATAAGAGAATAGTGCATGAATTCTGCTCATARTTTCTAAAAGAGATAGAGCTTCTGAAAATATATTTTGACCTTTTGCAGGTATTATAAAAACTTTGCTATTTGGAACTTGATTGKAGGATGGTGTAATCCATTAGTTCCAAGAATTCATATTGCTCAAAACTAACTCAGGCTCCTGGAAAATAAAATAGAAAKCCTCGTTTATTTTGCTAATGTTTCAATTTTAGTAACTTTTGTGACAGCAATGATAAAAATATTCTTAGTGTAAACACTACTAAGAACACCAAACCTGAATCATTGAACTCTAATAATAGTTTTCACTATATTSCCTCTGAAAATATGTCAGTGTAAATACAGATCCAGACCTCACCCAAAGTCTGCTTTTGGTGTAGACAAGAGGGTGGGGTGTTTTTATGGATAACTCTGTATTTCTGCTCACCAGGAAGAACAATTTCCACAGTCACTGCGCTCAGGTGTAAGATACTGTCTGTCTGTCACTGTAACTTTGAAGGATGCCAGAGGTACTTCAGGGAGTCAACTCAGGTGAAGGAATGGAGYAGCATGGCAAAGCAGCAAGGTGAAGGCATGAACATTAAGGGAAAGRAAGWCTTGTSTWGGGAAAGGAAAAGGGGCTTTGCTGYTGYTGCATGATTTTTCTTTTCTATTACCAGAATTCAATACTTTGATATTTCTTGTCATCTTGTTTCGTATTTTGAATTAAATACAATATTGAAAACTACACCCTTAAAATTTGAAATCAAGACAAGAAGACCCTTTACAGACCTTCAGACACCTTTTTTTTACTATTTTTTAACAGATTTGTGGGGCATGTTCAGTGGTTCCTAACTGCAGAATTTCTTATGGAAAACAAAAAAAATAACCTGAATTCTTTTGGTATTTTTAATTATAACAGGCCTTGTTTACATGCTCATCTACTATTTTAGCAGAAGAATATTTCAGCAAACAAGGTGAGTTCATTAAAGGGTAAATCAAGATTTTGTGGTCATGTGAGTCATTCTTTCTTGTTGCAGAGACTGGAAGTGTTGAATGAGTCTGGGAGTGTGGAAGGTAGAAAGACCATCTTGTGTGAACAGCAACCCCACGGTGTCCTGATGATCTGGCTTCTCTTCCTGCCTCTGCTCCCTGCATGGTGGTTCCAGGTGACTGTTAGAGCTCCCTTCTCAARGGCATTCAGAAACTGTGTGCCTTTGCTTTCTGGGTGTCTGATGGCAAAAGCTGTGGAGGACCAAACTGCAGAACTACTCAACACTCACAATTGCAGATAAACTGAATGGGGAACTGTGATTTTTAAAGCCATAGAACTCTTGATGTGATAGATTTTTTTTTTAAAAGAATCTTTCCTTTGTGTGTGAAATTGGTCTGTCAGCTCTTCCTATGTGTSTATTTCTGTTAGTTCAGAGTAAGAATGTGGATGGCAATTTCCCCTAAATATATATGGATATTATCATACTTGGATTGAAGCACTATAAAAATGAATGTCATTGTGAAATCTGGGAGAATCACAATTATTTCTTCCCTCAGAGCAAGACAGAGCTGTGTACCACAATGTGACATGCTTTCTCATCTTGAACGGAACAGATAAAATGGAACATTCTGTAGATGCTCACTAAGAATATCCTTAGTGAAACATCTAGTGCAAGTCAGTAAGTGTTATTTTTATATGTTTATAAGAAGACTGAATTAACATTGTCCATGCAGCAATATTAGTTGTGTATTTTGACTGTTTAGATATGAAACCTCAGTGTGCTTTTACTGTAAGTATTCAAGGGCTTGTAACTGATGTGCTAAGATGTTTCAATACAAAATAATTGTGTTGGTACCAAGCTTTATTTATATTTCTTAGAACCTGAATCTAACTGAAATRAACTTTGTCTCTTCTATGTTACATCTTTTCCCATTTTCTCTGCTGAGTTTTCTTTTGTACTTCAGCTTTATTATCAGACTACAAGGGCATTTAAAGACTGTCGAAGGCAGTGTCTGAAGGAGGAGATCTTATTCCACAATAGTATTAAATTGGGAGTAATCCATTTACAATCCCACCTGCAGTCTGCTTAACTGAAATATCCAGCTCAAAACAAAGCTCATTTAGAACTCTGAATTTTGGTTCCAGATTTGTTAMAGCTTATTCCCTCTGGGAAGTTTTACTAAACAAGACTGTGACTGCAGAGTCAGAGGAGGGGATGACTTATTCAAATRCACCTTGATGTAATAGGAGCTAGGATGGATTAAACACTCTGAAGGGAAGAAAACAGACTTTACGTGGTGCCCTGTTTGGTGCCCTCTTCTTGGTGAGATGCCCTCTCTGYTCTTTCTAGAAACAGGTCCATATGATGGCAAGACTATTCCAAGCTGACTGAAGTCTGAATATTAAYGAGTTCTGAGTGTTCAGCATGCAATATTGTTAAAGTCCCCTAATATTCAGGTAGTGATCAACATTTCTTTTTGGAAAATCTGTTTCCTTTAAGCTAGGCCTATAAAATTATTGGTCACCTCAGAACAAATAGATCAGTCTCCTTCCCCACTAGCAAGAAAMCCCTCATCTGGGCAAAACTAATATTGCTACTACAGTTTGCCATGAATATCARAGCTTGGCAGGATTTCACTACCTTCAGTTTCTTCCACCAGCAATTCATAACAGTGATTTAATAAGTTCTGCCCTCCTTTGGAATATGGCCACAGTTTAAACTGCTCWGAGGCAAGTGAGTCAGATCAGGCTGAGTGCTACCTCCAACCTAATCCCCTTTTCTCAAACCARTGCTCCCTCCTGGCCTCTGTGGTTTCCTCTTTGCAAAAAGCACCCTTCCATATTGCATTGGTTAACTGCTTCTGAATTTGCATGCAATATGATGTAAGGCAGCAGATTCTCTGGCCCACAGGTTATGCAATTTACAACCTTAAAAGGTAAATTAYTGATAAATTCCTGGTGCTGCAAAAATAAGTAAGTGGAATTTTTACAAAGTAAGAYCTGGACATGATCTTTGCTTGAGTTTATTATTCTGCCTGCTGCTCCCCCAAGTTTCCCATGCCTCCAGACAGACTCAGTTTAATATCCATCCCAGATATACTGCCATCTCCAAGTTTCTGGCAGTCACTGTTATCTGTCACACTGATATGCTACACAGAAAATTGTTCTGCATTTTTTTGGTGAAGAAATAAAAAGTTATTGGCATAGGTAGTTTGGAAGCCAGAGCAGCTTTCTTACCCAGTGAGATATTATTGTTTTTCAGAAGCATCTGAAGGGAGTCAAACCTAGTCCACGCATATGTTCAATTTTACATGGTGTGCTGAGGCCAAAATTCGGGGCCAGCTGCTCCCAAGTCTTTGGCATGTGCTTTTCTTTAACCACATAGAGTGTTGTCTGTCTGTATCTGCTTGCACAGTTGTGGCTGCAGATTCAGAGCCATATATATGTTTCTTAGCATCTCAGTGTCCTCTAAAAAAAAAAAAAAAAAAAAAGACGTCATTTGGAGTTAAGKCTAGAAAAGTGGTTTGCTGTCTTTCAGCTTATTAAACTGCAGTAGTACTAGAAAATATAATGTGACAACTACTGCCTGACTTTTTGCATCTATACAGAATCGATTTTAACGTTTTAAAACTTAGACAGTATAGGAAATGAAACCTCAAAATTCATGTATTCTGGCTGCATGTAAACTGGTACTTTTTTGTCACACATGAGGACAGAGATTAAAAACAACTTTATAAAGTATTTATGAGGTTTTGATTTACCACAATTATTTTCTCTGGCTTTWAGAGTCTCTGAATAGTATCTTAATGCTAGATCATATTTTCTGACAGCAAAACACCAGATACACTGTAATGATTTGGCATTCAGCCTTCTGGAATGAAGGCCAAAACTGGTTAAATAAATCTTTTTCAATAGCAAGGAGCAATGATTGCATTGTAAACTCTGCATAAATCTGTGATATTACAGAAAGCAACTGTTTTGCAATAAGTTGAATTAAAAAAAAAAAACCTACGGAAAATATTTCCCATACTGGAAAGATGTCAACATCGCATTTTGCTACCGGAGTCTTCTATACCGTTGTAAGTTAACTTTTAATAATGTGACAGAAAGTGTTTTACTTGATTATTGTGCTCAAGATTGTGTGAGAATCCCAGACCAGAGTAGTATTTAATAGAAATATTAACTTTATTATTACCATATAAAACATATTGGGATTCCTAGCAATCAATTCTACACATGGTTAAGAAAAGGCAGGTGGTCTGTGAATGAGCTTGAGCTCATGCTAGGCAAGATTTCTATCAGGAGGGGCAAAATCCTGAGTTACTTTGTATTCAACTGGAGCCAGTGGTGTGAACATATTCACGGATGTGCATTTACTGCCAGTGGGGTGTGACTGCAGGGCTTAGGAGTGATGCGAGACATCAGGGTTGCTGTGCTAAACACTCTGCAAGGGTGTAGACAGACATCATCCTCACCCAGAAGAGCTTACAGTTTAAAATACAGATGTCTCAGACCTGATGGAAAGGGAAACAGCCGCTTAAGAGAAGCAATTTCTGCAAGCCACAAACTGCCAGGGGCAGCAGGGAAAGGAGGAGCGTTCCCAGAGGCTGAGCCCCACGGTACGAGCTGTGACTTTCAGTTCACAGGAGGGTGGGTTTGTTTCTTTCCCCTTCAAGCTTTCACGCGTGGAATCTCTGTACGGGAAGGCAGAGCCACACGATGATGTGACCGTGCAGCCACACGGGTCCCCCCAGCAGCTCCGAGCGTGTGWCAGGCGGGAGAAACGAGAGGGCCCCACGGTGCTCCTCAGGTCAGCGCTGGGAGCGGCGGGGCGGGTGCCCTTTGTGACCCCCTGCTCTGTCTCTTCTTGAGAAACTACCTCGGTTTGGCTTTAAAAAGGGCCAGGACCAGCTGAACAAATGTATGGCTATTTGGTGTAACATTTCCGTGCAGTGCAGGTTAATAGTTCACTTACAGTGCAAAGACTAAACGCGCGTTCTCCTGATCGTATAGACTCTTCCTCAAAAGAAATAACAATAACAGTAATGATAACCATAACAATAACAATAATAACAATACTTCTTTCACTTTTACATTATTAAAGAACAACATCCAGGCAATGATTGTCAGCAGAATAGGCTTGGGAAGGAGGAACAAGGATGCAGAAGCGTGTAGTGATGTGCAATTCACGGCTCATAAAGCCCTGCGAGGGCAGGTTTTATCTCCCTGGGCTTCCTGACGCCCCTTTGCATCCCCGTGTGAAGCTGCAATGAAAAGGAGCGAAGCGGAACCGTGCCCGGGCTCCCCTCGCCGCCGCTGCCAAGGGGCGCTGCCGAAGCCGGGAGCTGCTCCGGGAGACGGCACAGCTCGGTCCCCGTACCGATCCCGATCCCGATCCCGGTCCCGGTCCCCATCCCGATCCCAGTCCGCCAGGACCCCGCGTTGCGAGGGTCGAAGCACCATCCCCCGGAGCAGGCGGCAGCTGGGAATCCCGCACGGCGGRGGTTAGGGAGGGCAGCAGTGTGTACATGCATGGAGGAGAGGAGCCTTGGAACTTATCCAGAGCCCAAATCCTTTAGCCTTAGCAGCTGAAAGATGTCGAACGCTCTCCTTAGGCTGAAAAGCGTTTGGCACGCTCCCGGAGTGTGTCAGGACARGACTGGCACTGTGGCACTCCAGGGATCACGAGGTAAACCTTAGGATTACAGCTGTAACTTTGCCAATTCCTCAGTTATCGCCTTTAGTTTGGAACCTCTCAGCCCATCTGAAAGGGAGCGATGTCCCAGCGTGGTGCACTTAGCACATCTGATTGCTTAATTATTATCTGCCTTTCCACACGTGTAGAATCACAGCTTCACCTGCTCATGTGGCACCCACATGTGCTGTCCTGAGCATCAGTGTGCGAGAGGCTTGGGAACACTGCCACTCTGGGATTTTCTTCTGCCTCCCCTAAAGATCTTCATTCCAACTGCAGCTTCTTAGTTGTGGAAATACAAACACATTCACAAAATAATGGTGCAGCTAGCAGAATCTTGGTTAACTGCTTTGAAAGTGAAAAATGTCTTCTAAATAAAACAGTTAGAAAGAATCTCTGTGCAATACCTAAACACTTGCCAGGGAAACAGAACACAGTTTTTRAATTTTAGGGGKTTTTATAAGCTTTCCATCRTTTAAAGCCACATGKACTTTAATTAAAGTCCTATCATGATGGCTAGTATATGAGTATGTGTCAAGTATTGCTCAATAAACAAAACAGCAAAACAGCATAGGTGCTCTCTCAAAACGGTGTCAGAAAAATGCTTTTATTTTTCTGAAAAAAAAAAACCCCACTCCAAGTGTTTCTGCTTTCATTATGCAAAGAATACATTCCCTGTCCTCATTCTATAGAATTTAAAAAAATTTATTAGCTGTTTATCTGCACTTCCAGTGTAAAAAATATTGATCTGAAAGAGGCCTCGAGACAGACTTGAAGGCAGAAAGACTTAGGCAGAGAAAAAGTTTTGAGAAAAGCTGCCAGTAAAGTYATGTCCAACAAAAGAATGCAGGTAWGAAGAAAGGGGAAGTGGGAAATGCAGACTTCCAGGAGCCAGGTAGTTGCTGTGTGTGCAAATTACATCAATTTGCTCCTGGTCCAAAGCAAAGTACACTGAACAATACAAAGAGAGGAATCAGCGATGGGGTYTTGGTTCCTGTGATGGTCTATTTGCATTGTTCTGGGACTTCATAAAGTGTTTTTGTCACTGGGGCCGGTTTCCTCTGCCAGTCTTACCCTCTAGCAGGCTGGCTACATGGTGACATATGGATAACAGCGTTGCTTTTGCTCTTATAGCAAAGAACATAAGCAATATTCTTGGGATGCAGCCTCTGTGTTTGATGCTGCAGCTCTGGGCTGGTGCTTCAATTCAGCCATTCAAGGTAAGGGGGCCAGAGGGCACACAAGCTTTTTTCCAAGCTGCTGTTGACAGAGTTTGCAATGTGTGCTTAAGATGCCACCTGAGCAGAGGCAGAGTGATTTAATAAACTGAGACCTGACTTGGGGCTTTGTATCCTTTCCCATCTCTTCCTCTGCTTTCCTGCTGAATCACAATTTTAACCTAATGTCTGTTTCTTGTTCTGTAAAATGGACACAGTAAACATTGCAGAAGCCATCAAAAAAAGTATTTTTTTTCTAAGCAGAAATTGCAGTGTATAATAACTAGAAATCACTTTTATCTGGGATGTTTTAAAAGAGAGGACACTTATTTTTGTGGCTCCATTGTCTGCTCTCATCCTTGCAATACCATATGGATGGAGTTGATATAGTTCTAAATAATTTCTGCTTGGTTGCTYCAATCAATTCAGAATAAATGTGTATCTATGTCTTTTTGGGCCAACTTAGGATGCTTGTTTCTCAACATTGTCTCAAAGAACTTGAGGGTATWTATGAACTGAAGTCCCTCTCATGGCACAGGAATCTGGCAGTCAGGCTGCAACTGGTCGTAGAACACCAAAATTAGARGCAGGGAGTGGAAAAGAAATCTTAATAATCACTGTTGGGGAAAGGTTTTGATATGCAGAAGAAGAGGGTGTTGAGAAAACATTCCAAAACACAGATACTTATATTAGAAAAACACATTTTAAAATGAGTAGATTGTTCTCACTTTCCTGTCAATAGTGTATTCTACATTTTTTGCGTGATGTYGTGTCAAGAACATCACAAGYGCCTGCCCACYRTCTCAGTGTGCTGACCAGTGATTTYTAATSTGATAASGAGCAGTGAATTGGTTAACAGTGTTGGTACTTCAGTGTGCATGTTTTGCTTCAAGGCTGACACCCTGGCAAGATGAATGGGGGAAGTTCACTTGCTTGATGCTATTGTTTTAGCTGGTGAGGATGAGGACTCACCAAGATGAAAGTGTGTTGGTTTACATTGTCAAGGCTATCTTCACAACCAGAAGCTAGAAACTTCCTTTATTATGAGAAAACAAACACATAAATTCTGGGAAATAGAATAAAACACTCCATTAATCTGCATGAAAGCCTTAAATCATTCGGATTCATGGATTTGCTACCTGTGGTCATTTTTTTTCTTCTGCATTTGGAATAAGAACTTGTTGGGATCAGTCAGCATCATTGCTTTCATCCACTGATGGGCTAAGAAATAACTAATAAAAACAGATACAGCAGACATCTTTTCTTAGAAATATAGCTTTTTGGACATGGTGCAGAAACAGAAAGAAAGTCTAATAGAATGCTACCCTCTTCTATTGAAATCTGTTCAGAAAAAATAAATGAGGTTCTATTTTTGGCTTCCTTTGCCTTATTCAAGAGTATAGGATAACTCATTTGATCTAGGTYTACACCAGCTTCTCAACTGTGAAACAAGAATGAGTGAGTTGTGTATATTTTCTGAAAATGTTGAGGAAATTGAAATGAAAAATTACTACCCAATCCCTAAGCACCAAATTGGGTGACCTTTATTCCTATTGAAATAATGAGAGCTATTACAGAGTAATCTACTGTACAAGAGTAAGAGTGAGAGAATCCAGGCTGGTTTTGTCTTGGCCCAGAGAATACTTCTGAACTGCTGTTTTCATTTGGTTTTATAGTTCCATTTTCATAAGATTAAAAGGACCTGAAAATGAGTGAAATTGCAGGTTAGTGAATGATGCTATATGTTTGRAGATATCCACACTCTTAACAGTCTTTGACTACACCTTCAATTACCAGTATCTCAGTTGTAATATCACTGCTGGGATTTTCAGAAAAACAGCTTGTAATGTCAACTCTGTATTTAAACTGTAACCAACACACTCTGGGGAGCTATCAAGTTATCAGTCTTTAGTACTGAAAGCATAACACTGGTTTTAAGAACAGCTACTCAAAATGGGTCAAGTTACAGCTGGATTGTGTTTTAGTGAACTAAAATTAACAAGGTGTTCTTAGCCAAGAAGAAAAATTCATAAATGTAGAWATTTGTAATCAAATTGCTAATTCTATAAGTTAATTTTTATTTAATCATGTGAAAATTAAGTGTGCACATACATACACACACACACAAACAAACCACCTGTGAACTCAGTTCTCAGTACTTCGTTGCTGGAATGGAAACACTGGCACTTCAACATTCCAAATCTGGATCAGATGCTAAGGTCTAAGATGTTTGGGTTTGAACTTTGTGTACTTCAGAAGTAGATTATGCACATTTTGATCTGAATTGAAAAATGTGGTAATTGCTAGGAAACAATACAAAATCTTTCCTTTCAAAASTGAAATGTTTGCGTGTCACATGTATCCATAAATGTTCTCTCTTTCTAAAGGAAAAAAATATTAGCAAGTCACTTCTGAAGCAGCAGTGGAAGAAGCATCGTTGGTGGCCTGAGCAAAGCAATTAGTCATTATSCTATGTACACTTTAATTAAAAGTGYAAAGACCAATTTACTGGTCAGATCACAAAACTGAAAATTTGAAGGCTTGGAGCAGCCAGTATTTCAYATTTGAATTAACTATTTTTCTGTGATTCTATAAAGATCATGTCTCTGTTTTATTCTCCAATTCCACTGGTAAACCTCCAAGAGACAATATCAGCACAGCCCCAAGTGATTTGTCTTYTCTGTCAAAGCACATAAATTATTACTGGGCCATTAATTCTGAGGGAAGCTAATCCCAGTTCACTATTGATTTTGAAAGARCTAAGTTATGTTCTTCAGCGTGTTTAATAAGGTTATCACGTGCTGTCTATATGAGCTCTTTGACACATTCTTCAGTTAAAGACTCAGACAACAAACACTAAACTTGTTTTTTGTGCCATTCACTGAAAAGTCAAAACATCCACAGATGCCTAGATGAATTAYCATGCTACTAATACAGCCTTTAAAAAAACGTGGAAGGTATCAATCAATTTTTTTCCAAATTTGAATTTTTCATACAGAAGGAAAGGAAATTAAAAAAATCCATATTACTATTGGCTTTATGTATATGTATGCAATATTTAATTCCACATTAAGAAGTTCAGGACTTCTGAAGTGGAACAGAAGCAGAGTTGCTTTTTCCAAATTGTACATTCCAAAATGTAAATATCAAAAGAMCACTAAATGCAGTTTTAGAACAGTTCTGCATTTAATCTTATGATGAATCCATTAAGTGGTTTTGTTTTTTAATCAGAGATACTTATATGCTTTTCTCAACATACTTTCCTGGACATCACGTAATTTTGTGCATATGTGCATAGTATCTGTTGAYATTAGACAACTGTTGTATCAGTTTTCCTGGTGGGAAATTGAGGCACACAGACACTACGGGACCTTTTCCAGATCTTAGAGGACATGAGTTAGAGCAGGCTAAAACGTCTAGAATTTATGGTTAACTTCTAAAGCACTCTAAAGCTTTCCTTCAGATAAATGAGAGCAAGCAATAAATTAAATTCTTAAATTTTTATTTGAAAACCAAATAAAACATTATTAATTTAATTTGGTGAGTAAAAGAAACCCAAAAAACCCAGAGTATTTCTCGAATTAACTTTATTTTGATGTGTGTTTTGTGGAAAGGAAGAGCAAGATTGTTATTTTTTTCCCATCAGAAACATCTGTGTACTTTGCCAATATCTGCCTTGGCAGTACTTTACTCGTAATGTATATATTCTGTCTTTTAGAAAACTGTTTTCCCAAGTCTGAGAAAAACTGTGAGCAAAATTATGTGTCAGGAAACATTTAAACATGAAAATAAGAAATACAATTCAGATTTGATAAATTCAGTGTGAAAAGACACACTATTTAGCAATTCTTAACAGACATTTTTAGCTTAAAAATATCTTATTGGTTGAGAAGAAAAGGCAGAAATCAAAATTCACACAAGTATAAACAAGAGTAATAGCAGTGACTCTAAAACTGTCTCTAGGGAAATATGGACAATTGATACAGGAAACTGAAAATATCTTTGAAAAACTCTGTAGAGGATGGAGGGAAACAAGAAAAAAATACACCAAGTCTATAAAGAAAAAGTGAGATCTTAGTAATGGTTTAAATCCTGTTTTCAGCGAGGATTGTAAAAACATGGATCATGCTGTGCAAAAGGCAGATGTGCTCATACATATTTGTTTTGTCAGAAAAGGTGGCAAGATTTATTACCTTGAAGCTAACAAAAATAATTTTATTTCCCATCAGTAGCTAGAAGTAATGCTGAACATTTTTTTTTTAATGGGCAGGATAAGACAATAGATTTGATGCAAGCAAAGGTAGTTTATTTAATTGTACTAATATTTTTTTAATTACAGAATGCTGGAGAAATTGCAGAAAATTTAATTAATGTCAAGATTTTAAATTAAAACTCTGTTAAAAATCATACCAAAGACTGGCTRGAATGCAGGTAGTAAAGAAATAAGTATAGGTGACGTATAGTCATGGAGGGAGAAAACATTTCTATGGTGGTCCTGTGAAGATTTGCACTTTCTCCAGTGCCATGCAGTATCTTTAGCAAGGTGTGGAAAATGTGATATTATCAACAGAAAAATTTATAAGTGACAAAATCATTTGTTGAACAATTAATGGTGATGAAAGAAAAATGAGCTAGTTTGGATTGTTCATTACAATAAATTCATTAAAACACAATGTTTTTGTGTGGTAACAACTGAGGGCAAAGAATTTGCATAGCAATTATTATTGGGAAACTGAGTCCTCTAGAACATTCTCAAATAATAATTTGAAGGTAAGCTACATGAATAAAGCGATGATTAAAATGTAAGATGSGATCCTTTCATGTCTAACCAATGGAATACGAGGGATATGGTGACACTCCATCTGTGTAWGTCATTAGTGAGAACATTCCTGGAATACTCTGTCCATTCTGGCATTTATTCTTTCTCAAGGACCTTTAAAAACTGGAAGAGTCTCAGAAGAAAACTACAAGAAAGGTGTGAGGTCTGGGAAATATGCTTCATCCTGAGATGCCTAAAGAAGCCCASCTTAGTTTTTCTCTAGGCTAGAAGGAGACTTAATCATAGTCTGTAAGACCATTCATGGAAATTATATTCTTGACCAGTTCTGGTACAAATAAAGTCTAATAAGGTATTTAAAATTAATTTTTAATCCTTTAGTTATTGTTGTAACTTGATCTTAATCCAGTTGATGATGCAGATGGAACTCCTGGAAATTTAATTTTGACCGTTCTGAGCTGGAAACAGAGCACAAATATCAAGTGATGGTAACTAATGTTTGGAACAAATTCTTACATAGCAATGTGCTGAATTTTCCATCTGTTGCAGCTCTTCAGTTGAGCTGTAAAGTATCTCCCAGAGAGACACCCAGCGTAGAACAGATAACATGGCTGATGCAGAATTGGTGTGTCTTGGTCTACAGTTTGCATATCAGGTTGGAAGTGTCAAGTTAGAGGACCAAAAGGTACCTCAAGGGTGTGAAATCAGCCAGGAAAAAGTAATTAAGGTATACTGGCTGATGAAAAAAGACAAGTGATGTACTCCAAATAYCAGGATCACCATAAAAACTACAATGGAAAGGGAAAATTATGTTAAATAACAGAAGAAAGTATCACTGCTTTTAATGAATTGCCAACAATTAAAAGACCATATTTCTGATACTGAGCCTGCCTTCAACTTCTTCACACTGTACAATTCAAGTAATTTTTGCTAATTACAGTGCTGTCTAACTTGTTTTGCAATTTCTACTGATGAGTTTGAATTAAGTTTAAAGAAAGTAAATCAAACACAGTGACCACTGCAAAAATTACTGAATTTTATATATGGTTGTATGCACCAAGGAGGCACAGAGAGTTTTTCTTCAGCTCTTCTAAAAAGAGCTGGAGTGCAGATGAGCCTGACAGAAAAAGAATTTACACAAATATATCACATATGTGTTTATGATCTTCTGTCMTTCTTAAAAAATGTTCTCCACAGGCACTTCAGTCTATTCCATTGTTAAATGGGTATATTAACAGCTACAACACAGCAAGGAACGACTACAGGTATTAACACTTCGAGGTTTATTTTTCTTGTTTTGGTTGGTTGGTGTGTTTTGGTTTAGGATGGTTTTTTTGGGTTGGTTGGTTTTGTTTTCTTGGTTTGGTTTGGTTTGGTTTGGTTTGGTTTGGTTTGGTTTTTTCCGAAGAGAAAGTTTTTAGGTTTGTGATGAGAAAGTGCCTTATAACAGCAATGGCACATGTATTCATTTAAGAAACATAAATCCTCTAATGTCATCTAGCAAACTTTGGGAAAGCCCATCCATTCAAATGTGACTTTTGTTTTCTGCTCTATAAATATGGGCCAAAATTCAACTATGTTGGCACAAATCGGTATATAACGTTATCTAATGCATTGTCTCTATCTCTTCTGAAACAGGCAGGCYTCTCTCTAGTGACCAAAGCCATATATGGTTTTATGCTCTGCTTCATTTGAGAAAACGCCCCTGTTTATATTTCAAGCCCACTTATTAAAACACACATGTGCTTCTTGGACTGATTACAAAAATGACTGCTTGACAATCTTCGTTATAGATATTTTATGACTTCAGCAATAACCTAGTGTTAAAACTGCAGGCTTCTTCAAGTAGGCAGCCATTTCACAATACTTTACCTGAGAGCTTTTACCATTTATATTGCTTGGTATTTTCTCTGTTTCCTCTWATGCTTCTTCTGACAGTGTTTGGTATTTGTTAAACTTCCTCTTCTAGTTAGAATATTTTTTGAGCTTGGAAACTTTCCAGATGGAAAAAAAAAGGCTTTCTGTGAGCTTTGATAAATGACTGTATTAATAGTGAAAATTTGCTAAATTCAGTTATAAATACAGGGACTATGKGATTTTGTTTATTTGTTTACTTGCTGTTTTAAATCCTGTTTAAATGAGGTTTKGCTCATTTTTACACAGCTTTAGCCTCATACAGGAAGTCTTTATGGATTTCATCTATATCATTAGAAAATACTGAGGGTGAGAACATCTGGAAATAAACTGTATGACCCACTTTAGCATACTTTGCACTGTGAAAGCTTGTATATTATTTCAGTGGCCCCTGGAGCTGCCGTTCTGGACAGTTTTGCTCAGCCTGTACCTCAAAATGACTCACCTCTTCTGTGCCTTGCTCCCCCAAAATAAAACATTGAAGACGTGAGGGAGGATTGTGAGCATATTAACATATCGATTACATTTGGTTAGAGATTACTTTTCCCAGCATGACCTGGATTCTTCCATTTCAAGGCTCCCAGTGCAACACGAAGAAATTGCTTCCTTGTCTGACCAGGAGAGTCACGATGGCAAGTGCCTTKCTTGTTCCTGCCGTGTGGTGCATTAAAGGCATCTGTATTGAATCATTCATTGGTGCAGCAGTTTGCACATGGCTCAGTGAATGGAGCAGTGAGCTAATGAATGAACATTCCTGCTCAAAACAGACATATATATCTTTCAAGTTGTATTCCTTCATCTCGGTGGCATACCTCAGCCCATTGGCTCAGTCCAAAGTAAATCCAWAACATGTCATAGCTGGACAGACCTCTGATGAGATTCTTTTCAACAAGTTAGCATACTGTTAAGTCATTATTTTCAAGGTCTCTAACACAGAAGTCCCTTGTTGAACAACTTTGCTTTATTTGGCCGACTGTGTGAAGGCACGTTTGAGTGGTATTTTTAATTCCCAATTCATGAATATTATTCCAAAACAAATGTAAATCTTTGTAAGCATTGAACTACTGCTGTGCATTCTAATAACATACAGGAGATAATATTGTGCCCATTCTTATCACTTAATTAAATAATTTCTGGAACAGCTTTATRTAGCAATATGTAGTTGTTTGGGTTTTTTTAAAATAAAATTGTGTTGTTGGAGTAAGTCATGGGGAGGGATTTTTTCCTGGCTTGTCAACAGTGGTGAGTCTTAAATCAATAACTTGAGCAACAAGACACTACATTCATTCCCAGCTGRACAGAGTCTTGAGGAGGACAGTGGRGCAGTGGTGTGAGCTGCTGGCAGGACCTGTCTAGGGATCTCCTGGCTCTGCTCTGGAGTGTCCTCTGCTCAGCCAAAGAGTGTTGGTTGGCTCCCTGAGACCCCTGGCTGAATCTAACCTGTCATATTTTTAAAACACCCAAGCAACTGTGGGTGTCTTTAGAGGAAGTAATTGCTGTTAGCATTCTTTTCCTATTGCTTTCTGACCATCTCAATACTTTCTTGAGGTGTTGCCTTAACAGGAATGYGAACTGTGCGTAGGCCTGAGGAAAATTAACAGTGACTCGGAAAATGAAATTTATCTGGAAAAACCACATTCCTCAGGAATACAGTATCATGGAGACTTGATTATTTCTTCTTGTGGAAGGGGCCAAGGTGTTTTATGATACCATGCAGTTGTAGCTGAGATTGGCYTGTAGCCCAATCAACTAGTCATTCCTTTCTGGTATATTTCTGTACTGGACTTGTGCTGAAATGCCCACAGGAGATTTGGGTAACTCTCTACAAATGCTTTTGCAGGTAGTGAGTGTTAATATAATTTAAAAAATCTGTTGTTTTCCCACCCCTCTCCTTCTCTTCACCTCTCTTTGTGAAAAAGGTAAATCATTCGGGGGTTGCTTTCAGCATATACCAGTTTGTTGAATTTACAGGAAGGGCTGCAGTTCCTCTGTGCACATGATGCTTTCTAATACATCACAGGCATCTAAAATAAAACCTATAAAAAATATACATGAAACAAACAAAAAGTACTTTCCTCTCAAAATATCCACACAGGAAAATGCTGTRTACTTAAGTGTGCTAGTAAAACTCTCCCAGTAGTTTGTGGACCAGATTGTAGTCACTGAATTGAGGATATTCTTTTAAAAAAGTGAGGGCATAAAACTCCTTTCTTCTACCAGTACAAGTTGAAAAACCCAGACRTATTTAGCCGTCAGCTGCCTAAGGAAATGTCACTTACCAATGTTTAGGATGATAGATTGCATCCTTTAGATGTGCCATTCTCTCTCCTTCCTCTCTAAGGAGATCCATTCTCAATTTTTTTACCCTTAAAACCTAAAAGAATCATAACAAAAGCTTCTCACTTAATTCATCACTTCCACTTCCTCCATTTTGGGAGCATTTATGTAGCTTAAAATGTGGTGCTTGTGGCACTCTGCTATTTGCCCACATGTGAGCTCAGAATCAGCTATGCTGCTCAGAGCAGAAAAAGCGGAGCTGCTTTTTAATTTTTTCTTTTTTAAATAATACCCGGTCTCTACTGCTCTTAGAAATACCTATGTGAAAAGAGTTTGTCCCTTTCTGCCACATATAAAATTACTTCTGAACTCTCGTAACAACTTTTGGATTATCATCATTCAAAAGTAAATGAGACCSCAGAAAATGAGAAGCCCAAATTACCAACTTCTTATAATCTCACATMAAAAATTCTGAAATATTAAAAATTATTCACAAATACATAAATGAATATTGAGATCCATGTAATGAACAAGATTGAAAGGATAGCTGTGAAAAGGGCCCATACCCATCCTGACCAGCTCTGAGTCCTGGAAATAAACCYGAGACTGAGGTGCCTCCTCAATCTGGTGCTTTTCCCAGTGCCCTGTGCTGCTGGGGGTGGTCCCTGCTCTGGGTTACAGCACCAGCCCTGCGGTATTTTTGCTTGTGCAGTGTCAGTGTTTGGAAGTTTTGCCTTTCAAGGCTTTGAGTTTTACAGCACTGCTATCTCCCTATGGCAGCTATTCTCAGTGTGGACTAGACTCAGCATGTATACACTTCTTTTTTATAGTTTATGAGTATCATCCAGAGTAAAAAATATGCCTTTGAGCCATCTGAGCTTGGTCAGAGTAGCTCCAGGGGTGCAGCATTATGGAAATGAGCTCACATTCCTTCTGGATTTAAAGCTGCCATAGAGTGATACAGATCCCAGAATATTCTGGGCTGGAAGGGACCCACAAGGATCATCAAGTCCAACTCCTCAGTGAATGGCACATACAGGGATTGAATTTACAACCTTGGATTTATAAGCACTATACTCTAACAAGTTCAGCTAATCCCAACTCCATCATATCAGTGTCTGCCTGTGATGTACCTGGGCTAATTACTCCTCTGGATCCAAACCTGGTATGTCTGTGTCTGTGGTAGAGACACCAACTCCCTGCAGATATGGACACTTTGGACAGGTATAAAGAGGAAAACCAAACCCATCTTAACTCTGCCTGAGAGATGTCCAGTACCATTTCTGCCCTGAGAGAAATGGTACTGGATCCTGTCAGAGATTCTGCAGGTCAATAACACACCACTGCAAATGGACAGCAAGAGACAGAGGAAAATCAAAGGAAGAAAAATCCACCAAATGAACACCTTTAGTATTTAAAAAAAACAACAACAAAACAACCTGCTCAGACTCCAACAGTGTGGCTCAGGAACTCTTTCACTCACAGTGTTGTTTCCTGTTTAATAGTCACTGGTTACACACATGAGTTTAGCTGGTGACCTTGGCAAACTTCTAGCATCCAACAGSTTCTGTTGTTCTACTTTTATGAAGAATTACCATTCTCAGATCATTTGGAAGCTGGTACCTGCTCCCTTTATTTGATTCCCACTGATTCCTAAACTGGAGGAGAAAATGTCATTCCTTATTTACCCTTATCACACCACTTGTCATTCCATAGGCATTTATTATACTTCTTTGTTCTGGGACCTCCTTTTAGTTTTAGAATTAGCCATTTAATTGGCTGTCTTGTCTCTTCAATTAATTAAGATCTAAAGGCCTTGTTTCTTATCACAAGTTGTTTAGGTTYTTTTTAAGAGGTTTACCAAAAGATCTTGTAAGGAAACAATTTAGCTGCAACATTTTCCTTATTTTTAAGGAATCCCCTCTGTCATTCAGTTTATTTATCCACTATTTTTACTGTTTATTATAGTTTTTTCTCATTTCCTGCAGAACCAGTTTATTGACCTGCACTTCCATAGATCTCCTGTTTCCAGGCATTTGGTACCAGTTTATCTGCCTTGTCCATCAGTACAAAAGTATTTTTAAGAGGAGGCACTGAACTGTGCTAACACACGTTTATGTCCTCTTAACATGAAGAAAAGGGAACTGAACATGCTTCTCACCTGGCATGAATTGCAGCCCTGATTCTGTGTAAGGGAGTAGGTCAACCTTCAGTTTTGTGAATCACACCCCTTGTTTCTTCAGCTTTTTTTTCTATATCCAGGAAAACATACTATTTTGCCTCAATGCTATGTACATTGCTTCACATTTTAAAAAAAGTATTTTGATTCAAATAAAATAAATTGTGGTTTTTCAGGTGTGAGGGATTTTTCTACTTTGTCTTGGAATAATAAGATCTTTATTTGCACAGAGTAGATACTTTCCAGGAAAGSGATTATGACATTTTATTTTGCTCTGAATATGTATTAGGTTTTGACTTTTTTTTTCCTGAAAACTCAATACAATGTCTCAGTTCATACATCTGTGAGATCAAAAATGCACTGTTCCAAAGCACTCGGTAGGAAATGTATGAAAAAATGCAGGTGTCTGAGCAACAGTTTGACAAGCAGAGAGACAAAAGGAACACAGGGAAAGAAACAGTGTCAGAGAAGTGTGAAGACAAAGGGTCTGGAGGCAAGGTTCGTGCTCGGTGTCATAGGGGAAATAGAAACTCCACTGGTGTCAGTTTTCTCTCTATAATGCATCTCTGTCTCAATTCATGCTAAATAGATTGGCAAGTACTGCTGACAGCCTATTATTTTACAAGCCATGTGTTTTTTAAATATATATATATATAGATAATACCACACTTCAGTCCCTTAGCTAGATTATCAATAGGGCATAATTACAATCCACATATTTTTAGATTTGGTTTATTGTAGTGTCACAGTGAGAAAAGTGTTTTCCTTTCTGGGAATCCCTGGAGTGGAGARAACTGGTGTCTTAGCTGGCCTCTTCTTCAACTACCAAGAGCTATTTGCTGATTGAGTCACAGGAAACTCRAAAATGGCTCCATCTCACACAAAGCAGGCATCTGCAAAAAGTCAGAAGGGTTGTGCTTGGAAGGACCTGATTCTTCCAACTGTAAGTTTTCATTTTGTCTTTAGTCTACAAATGGTTTAAGTTACACAGGTGAATCTCAGTTCAGGATGCTGAATCTTTTTACCACAAATGCTGCTGTATTACTTAGCCAGCACAACAATATCCAGTTCTGCTTCTGGAAACAGAAATATTTCAGGGTAGAATTAATAAAATTTTATTTACAGTTTGACTAGCTTCTGTAATATTGTTTTAATTAGTTTTAAGACAGAGAAAATTGGCAAGCTTTCTATCTCACCCTCGTAACCACAGTTATGCGGAGAAGACAACAGAAAACTCATCCATCCAAGTAGTCATTTGCAGTTTTCTCTTTCAAACACCACTATGCACCACTCCCCCAGTTTATGAAGAATATCCATGTCAGGAATATCCACTTATGAGGGCACATGTAGATGACAGGTGTCATCTCAGGCTTGGTTGTGCTGGGGGTTCTTATATTTTTCTGTAGGAAGGAGATACTGCTGATAACTTCTGCATGTGTTCATTTTCCACCGTAAAGGGCAGTTTGCCAATCTCTGGGCTTTGTTTAATGCATTATCTTTCTGTCCCACAATGTTTTCTCCCCACTGTRAGCTCTTTGCTCCAGGAGTGCCTCCCAGGCAAGCAGGCAGAGAGGCAGGTGGCAGCTGCAGATGTCACCTGTTGAGCAGTGATCACTGTTCCAGCCCTTTGCACAGAGCAGAGTTCCTACAGGGCTGAGGGTCAGTCCAGCTGCAGTGACAGGACCTCGCCCWGCCACTCTGAATGTCCTTGGTTTTGGAATAGATTGCTATCAAAGGAATATAAATCCTGGTYTGTGGAGGCTGGATAGAGTTTGAATGACTAGTTTTGCATAAACTAATCAAGGAAGGCTGTACTGAAATAAATGTGGTTTTAGCAAAACTGAAAATGTATCCTGAAAAACCTGTTTTCTGTTTGTTTGATTTAAAATCAGCTTAATTCAATAATTTCACTATTACACCTGATAAAGGCAAGCTGTAACTTCTGTTTTATAAAAATAAACTCATATCTTAAGGTTATGAAAATAATATTAAAAATACAATTTATGGTTAAAGTTTACAAATCTGTACATATCCAGATGCTGAAAAATTTTTATGCCAAGGCCTTAAGGATACCTTCATTCCATGTCTGCTCTTTTATCCATACTATTTTTCCAAGATGCAGTATAATCCCACATTTTAGCCAAAGGCTCCAGCCTTATGCTATATAGGCTGTCAGTTGATTCTTTGTCTTTCTGCTTTTCTGCAGC
This sequence comes from Malurus melanocephalus, assembly GCF_030028575.1. Taxonomy (NCBI): domain Eukaryota; kingdom Metazoa; phylum Chordata; class Aves; order Passeriformes; family Maluridae; genus Malurus; species Malurus melanocephalus. The sequence goes on along the minus strand of NW_026623417.1, from coordinate 1,114,417 downwards.
ATGCCAACACTATTTCTTGCTCTCCAGCTTTCTTTTGGAGAGCAATTTAATTACATTTGAATGCCTGGTCCCTGGATTGCTCAGTGGAGCCAGGTAGCTGATGATCAGGAAGYCAGTCTTTGGAGTCCAAGATTGCAGCTGGAAGCTGCTGGAACAGACTAAACGAATAGGAGCTGTTAAAAAATACAGAGGAGGCTGTTACACATGAGCTGTAAAAGACTGTCTTCAAATTCTCCCTCCTGCAGAAGGAAGTAAGTGCAACCCTTGCTTTCTGGAAAATCTCATGACACTCCAGCTCTACAGGGATTTTATTTTTTTAAATTTAAAAATAAAATGTAGTTGCTTGTGGTGTCTGAGTTCTCCCCCATACGAGACAATATGTGGGGGCTTCTTTGCAGTTTTTCTTTTGCTCCTACTGAAATCAGAAGRAAATCACAGTTGATTTGGGTGGAAACAGAATCTACACAAAGTTCAACTGGCTTTTCAGCTGAAAGCTCACAAGGATTTTATCACTGGTCAAAGTCTCCTTTCTGCCTTATGCAGAATTTTCTATTAACCATAAAAACTGTATTTTTCCACATTATCATATGTTCACAGAAATATTAGAACTGCCATACCTAATCAAACCAGCAGTCCATTTAGGCTAGTATCCTTGGCTCCAGGTGCCCCAGAGGAAGGTGCAAGAAAATTCATAGTATCGCTCCCAGAGGAAGTATCTTCCTAATCTTTGGCAGTTTTTGGCTGACCATGAGTGTTTATAATCATTATACACTTTTATCCTATCTAAAGCTTATCTATCATGTATCTTCTATTGTTTGGACTRTTCCCTACAGGTTTAGGCATAAAGGTCATAATAGGACAGAGGTCATGAGTTGCAGTAGATCAAAAACCGTAGCGTGCCAAATGTTGTARTATAATTCATACTCATGTACACAGYGCATCTATAAAGTGATAGTTCATGCTAAGGCATTGCCTCACGTTGCTCTTACAGCTATAGCTCCCCTAAGAGTGTTATAATATGCTATTGACTTTCTTGTGGATTCATCGTGCTGTGAATTATTTCTGGCCAGTGGAATGCACGGAGTTACCTTTTGGGTATTACTTAAGCAGGCGTCTTGTGATTGTGCCAGAGATCTTTTTTGCAGGAGTCAAGGTGTGTATTGTTTCCCTAGATTTTTGGGTTTTTTTAAAAGAAAAAAAAAATAGGAAGAGGAAGAAACTGAAGATTTACACTTTGGCTTAAAGATATACTGGGTATATGAAAACAGCTCTTTTTTTTCACTCCCATAAAATAACTGATCCCRTGGTCTCAGCAGGAATATGTCCGTGAAGCCATATTCAATAAACCTTAGGTGCCACAATTTTTCTGTTTTCTTTTAAATGAAAGGATAGTGTCACATATAGTTTTGTTCCAATCATTCAATCTTTTTAATTTCCTATATGTAGGTATTCACTTTTTCTCMCCCTTTCTTTGTTCTTGGAATAAAAAAGAGATAAGAAATAAACCAAAAAACACTGTAAATGATCCTCTTCCTAAGGACGCTTTCCCCCTTCTAACAGTTTGACTTTTCACCCTTTGGGTGCTTAGTGGAAAAGCCATTACTTGCTTGCCGAGGAAAAAGCATTTAATGAATCACAAAATCATTCAATTATTCTTAAAAACACTTCACATCACACATCTTTTTCCAAGTAAAGTGTGCATTTTTCACATTTAAATGGTGCATAACTGCCTCGTAGAATGTGTCCCTAGAGTTAGAGACATTTTAGCAGAAAGGTTCCAGGAGTATCCAGAGCATTTTGATATATATAAGCATTAAAAACCCTGCATTAAAGATGCAGAATTTCCTCTTCTCTCTTCACTGTCTTTCAACAACATTTATGCAAAGTTGCCTTTCTGCTGTTGTGAATTGAATAGCTTTGTGCTGAGCTGAGATCCACATGCTTTGCTTACTTCAGCTTGATGCAGTACCACACAATAAAGATGAAGTAAGAGTAAAGCTAATATGGGGCAGCAAAGCATTTAGAATGTTTGGGGATTTTGTAAATAAAATGACGTTTTCTCTAAGAAGTGGAGTAAGACTTTTTTTTCAGAAAAGTACATTATTGACAACAATGTTGAGTCTGACGCTCATCTCTCATCWCTTTTTCTCTGCTTTTGTAAGAGAAGTGCTTTCTGCAGACTGCAGTAGCTGCCATTTCCTATACGAAGTTTTCTTTTTTTTTTCCCTTTGAGGGGTTTTGTTTTCTTAATGGACTTACATTGTAAAATTTTCTTTTCTGTWTTTTATGAAAATGCATGTTCTTTGCCCAGCAGAATCAGGTCGCTGACTGGGTTTGTAAAACCAACTTGAAGGCTGTACCTTTGCCAGGGCAAATGGGAGTCAGCCTGTTTATTTGAATGGGGGTATATGAGTCGTACCAGCTAAGAAGCTGGCCTTGAATTTGTAAACTTTCCTGCACTTTTATATCCCTGTACTTTAAACAAGTAATTTTTTCCATAGCAATCATTTTTTCCTTTTTTTTTTTTTTTTTTTTTTTTTTTTTTTTTTTTTTTTTTTTTTTTTTAAATTTAATAGGAAAGAGTGGTATTTATACAACAGCTTTAGGCTAACTTAGATATCTAACTTAGGCAGAGTTTTAAGAACTAAATGTAGGTGTTTGTACTTCCCTGCATAGCTGGCAGAGAGACAGAGTTGCCGGGGGGCTGTAGGCGAGGGGGGAACCGCTGCAATTCAAAGGACCTCAATCGGATGCCTGAAGTAGACAGTGTGAATAACCCTCTAGATGGCTGGAATTATTGGACCACATTAGAGAGAGAGGAAAAAAGTGAGGCTGGCATATGGTGAGTGTCCTACATATGGTATGTTGTTTATATGTGTTTTTTCCGTTAGCATTTCTCTTTCCTTTGTTGCTCCACCTCCTCCTGCAGTCTCTCCTAACAACAAAGTTAATTCGAAAACTTCTGCGGTCGAAGGAAAGTTTTCGGACCTGCGCTGCTCTCAAAAGCACAAAACCCAGGCAAAATGAGTWAGCTCTCTATCCCATACTCTGCCTCATTTAAACAGTGCACTGTGTACTTGTGTGTAATATTCTGTTTCCTTTGATTTCTTTGGAGCCGATAAGGTGTGCGTATGTGTTAAAATCACTTGTCATAAAATTTACCGTATTTCTCCTCCCAAGACTGTGTTTTATACTCAAATATCAATATTTTTTCCAATAGCTAGAAAGGATAAGTGTCAATAAGAAAGACACACACCCTTCATACTGTATTAATTTCTTTGGTCCAGTCAAATTCTGGTCTTATCCAATGTAGCTTCAGGGGGAATCTCCCTTGTGCTGCAAAAAGCAGGCTCCACCTGGTTCTGATTAAGTTTGCACTGGTTGGATCTGCCCAGTGATGGCGTAAGAAAATATGAAGCAGAGAAGTCTGCAATTGAAGCTGTAGATTCATGGCCTATAAAACTAAAAGGCTATTATGGTCATCTACTGAGTCTACCCCCCCTGCGAAAGGGGCACCAGAACTTTTCTGAATTACTCTTTTTTGTGTGTGCGTGTGTGTGATTGTAACAGAAAAAAAAAAAATTCTTGCATGTTGATTTAAACCTTCCAGTGTGTGTCTCCAGCTACATCTTCTTACTACTGGCTTCTGTTACACCTTTGTCACCAGGCTGAAAAATCTAGTGTTATCAAATTTCTGTTTCTCATGTGGTTATTTATAAGCTGTGATCAAGTAGCCTTTTAAACGTCCCTCTGATAACCTAAATCGATTGAGCTCCTTGCATCTTTCTTTACAAAGAAATGTTTTCCAATCCTTTCATCATTCTTGTTGTTTTCCTCTGAACCTTTTCCAATTTTTCAACAACCTCTCTTGAATTGTGTACACAGTTTTTCCAGAACAGGTTGCATCTGTGCCAGGGRCAGAGGTAACACAACCAGATTGTGTATTTCCCTGGCGATGTGTTCTTTGATTGTTTCAGATTCGTGTCTACCCATTGCACTCACAGCTCTTCACACTCTGCTCTCCAGGCTTTTTCAGGCTTCCCTCTGCCTGTGGGCAGGGTCCCTAACTGGTAGCAATGGCACAGCCTGTGTTGCTAGAGCAGTGTTTTATGTTTCTCTGTATTGAAATTTACCATTTATTTAAATGTGGTCAGTTTCCTGTGCAAACTGAGTTCACAGTGACTTGGCTCACTCATTATTTACTAACCTTCTGATAATTTCAAATGCAAGCTTTCTAAATATATTTTCTTTTATAATAGATAGAAGCGTCACCGATAGAAAAAAAAAAAAGTCAGGGTCATGCATTTGTTGAACATTATTAAAATAACCACCATTGATTACTTTTCCATTACACTTGCTGCATGCTTGAGACTGAGATTTTATTCTATTTAATAGGTACAATATTGATTTTAATAATTTTTCCATCAAAATATTATGATTAAAAACTAGAAGACTTTCCAATATTCCTCTACATATTTAATAGTACTGAAATTACCTTTATCCTACCAAATTTMTACTCTTATTAAATGATATCTAGCTAGCTTTGGCAAGATGATTTTCCAGAAAATTCTGTTCTCACTGCTTCAATTAAAATGGACTAATATTACTAGAAACCATTCCTTATTATGCCTGAGATCAATGTGTGTTTGAAACACTTACAGACATTTAGATCATYACATTTATTCTTTGTAGCTATTCACAAAAATTTTTGCATGGTTCTCTTGAACCTCCCTCATTCTCCAGGACATACTAAAAATCCTCACTAACCATGCAGACTTCTCTGCCAAATGTATTAAAATACCTCCACGAAAATTATTCAGGTCTACTGATTTTAAAAATGTCTAGTTTTATTAGCTGCTATTTAACATTCTCCTGTGCAACTACTGAAAAAGAGTTTCATCATACTCATCTGATATGAATACATCATTTGACTTTTCCTCAAAATACTGAAGAAAAGTATTTGAGAACGCTTTTTAAAAAAATGTTCTTACAAAAAGTCCTAGTAATTTTCACTTAGAAACGGAGCAAGATAATTTTTAGGGTTTTTTTTTCATAATAAAATTTCAAAATGTTTTCATAGTGTCCTCATCTCTCTTTTCTCTTTGTAATATTTGGCTTTTAAAATGCTTTATAATTACCAGCTTCTAATTTACATTAATTGCTACATTTAATCTGCATGTCTCTTTTGTTTTTCGGGTTTTTTAGTAGCTGCCTTCATATACAAAGTAATTTTATTATTTTCAACAAAAGAGTAGACGGTTTTTCCCTCATTGTGACTTTTTTGCCATATCTTCATGTTTAGCAGACTGAGGTTGTCAATCAAGTATTTCCTTTAATACTTTCTTCAAATAACTGTTTCACACTCACTGTCAAATTTGTAAAARCTGATTGTCTTATATCAACAAATATAAATATTTTAATTAATTTTCTCATGACAAATATAATCAAGTTTTAGCTATATGCACATAATCAATTAATTTTTAATTCTCTCATTCCTCTGTCACTAGACTGAATTCTAGTAGAGGATTCCTCTGGATACAGTTAGAGAAATTGTCACTTCTGATTTGTTTAACATACCTAATATTTTATTATAGACACTCTGAGGTTTCCAGTTTATGTTAATACTATTCCATACCTCATAAGCATTTTTCCATGTTAAGATATTTCATGACTGGTATGAAAGAAATGCAGACTTTAAAAATTATTATTTCATTTTGACGGCAAGGAGAATCTTTAAAATGAGGCATATAAAGTGAGATATAAAATGTCAGCCTRATTCAACTACAGTTTGGAACATTGCTTCAAAATAAAGTGTAGTTTTAAAAATATTGACATAGTTACTGAGAGGTGTGAAAGATTTAATGCACGGGAGCCATTTGGGTTTTTTTTTGTTAGGAGTAAAATGTTAATTTGGAGTCACAGTGTTCTCTCACAGCCTCTGTTTATTTCCAGTAACATATGCAGATTGCTCACTTCAATGCTTTAAGCAGAAATACAAAACATACTGAAAATACAGCTACAATTATAACAAATTATAAAATTCTGTAAATCGGGTCTGAGGTTCCCGGCTCTTTGAAGTCAGTAGCGCTCAAACTGTTAGACTTCCAGTAGTTTTCTTCATAAAATGCTGTTCCATGTTATAACAATTTAACTTGCCACTAGCCTTATGGTAAAGTTTGCTAACTGGACCAAAACACCCAATTACCTCACCCTGATTTAATCCCATTCATGAAGAAGGTGAAACCTATTAAAAAYTGTATTAAAGAAGAATGCTTTCAGGGAATGCATCTCCTAATTCTTTCTACACGATTCCACAGAAACATTTTTGAAAAGAAATACTGTATTTCTATTCGCGTCGCAAACAGACTATTCTTAACGACAGACCTAAAGTGAATGTCTATAGTATRCATTTCTAATTTTAGGTATAAATGCTTCATAATTATCTAATTTAATTTCTTTTGCCCTTTATCTTGCCTATTTAGATGCAAAGCTCTCCTATTCTGTGCATAGAACCAGACACAAAAGGGCCAACATCTCTACAGAAATCCTATCAAAATATTACTGAGAATTCAACCAGTCACCATCTAAACTTAATTGGTTAGGTTTTACATATTTTATTAGCAAGAAAACAATATATTACCTGTTCTCAGCAATTTTTCTGCCAGTACCTTATGAATGTACAATAGTGACTTTTTCAGCCACAATATAGCAGTTCGGAAAGGAAACACCAAACATATTTGGAGAATAAAATCAGTATTAAATGGATTAACAATAGATTTGGCTTCAATGCAATAAATCCAGAGAGACTCTGCAAACACAGGAACTAGCTACATTTTCTACACAGATTTATTTCCTACTATTTAATGTACGTAAARCACATGAATTTAATTTGTTATTGGTATTTTTTTACCATGAGGAGAGTCAAGAAAAAAATCGATACAACCATGCATGGGTGTAATATTAAATAGGAGAAAATAGCATATTGTACCAATCAGACAAGAATTGGCACCAAAAGAAATGTTAGGGGACATTCACGTTGATTTGGGGGAGTCCAAGGTTGACCGGGCCTGGGGRTTAACACACCCCACCAACCAGCACCGAACAGTCCTTGAGACTATATATCTGGGAAACTGGACTTTCTCTGCTTGTGCTCTTTCTGATCAGACTTGTCTTTTTCTGGCAGCGTTTGCCAGAAATCAGATTCACTGGAAACATGAAASAGAAAATGACTGCTGGAGTTGTGCTGAACAAGCTCAGCGTTATCTTTCTCCTAGCTCTGTTTGCCCATCTGCACAATGAAAGGAAGCTGGCGGAGCTCCTGGTGCAGGAAAGGAATTAGGGGCTTTATCATCAGACAATAAGTTGAGCAAATTGCAGACCACAAGCTGCTTCTCTTCAGAGTACCCCTGAAGGACTCAAGGCTGAACTCAGTGCCTTAGAGCTAAAAGGAGGAAGTACAGGGAGGTTGTAAAGATGAGTGGCAGACAATGAGGGATGATTGTGCAATGTCCACTGTTGAGCACTGGRCAAAGAACACATGAAAAAAATCTAAAATACTACAGCCTTGAAGTTCTTGTAATTTTAATTAGTTTCAAGAGCTCTAATAACTCATTGTATTTTTTATTCCATAATTTTTGATTGCCCATATAATAATACATCAAAGGAGACCACATTAGGTGAAAGACTGAGATAATATACATGGATTATCGAAGATAGATTATGAAGCTGTTAACCAAGAAGAGGACTATTTGTTTAATAGTAGTTCCATTCAATATGAATAAATGAAAGACAATTTTAAAACCAGGCAGTTAAAAACAAGAAGACTTGCGTGTCCAGTGAAATAAAATCTTCCTGCCCTTTGTTATCATACCATCCTTCCTCAGATTCTGATTCAAGGTGTGCAGGGGAGAGATTTAACTACATCCTAAAATTTATAACACTATATCTAAACTAAAGATATAATTTTAACACGATATCTTAAAATTAAAAATCGCAAAGCAGAACTCTGAGAGTGACTGAACTCCTTTGAGCTTTTGAGATGATTTTGGAAACTTGGAAAGAGTCCAGATTTTTGTTAAGTCTTTGTTTTCAATCCAAAATAATCTGGAAATAATACCTGTAACATGAATGATATTAATGTATACCTGTAAAAAGTACATAAACTGGTGGAAATATGTCTGCTTAGCCTTCTCAAATAACGGTATGACCCTCATCTTARCATGATCACCTCACACAAATCCTTCCAAACGCCAAACCATTTGAGTGTTATTCAAAGTTATTTTTTCCCYGTTATAAATTGACRTGCACGCAGAAAGAGATCTGAAAAATATTGAGCWGAAATCTAATCCACCAAAAACCTTTATGGATAAACTCTTCCCYGAGTAATCCCTCAATCTATAAACACCTCAATAAGACATCTAGAGAAAATTRTTTGAAATTCTTATGGACTCAGTTCCTCTGAAGATGCTGCAAAGCTGGTCTACTAATGCTGGTTAACTAGTTACATAAGGAACCCGGGAGTCATAAGCACTGCTCAATTTGCTGAATTGCGAGGCTTTCTTCTTTTCCCTGCCTCTAGCTTGAGGATCAAATTTTCCATACAAATTGGCATGGTGTGGTAGATTTTCCCTCTGCTATTCCATATCCTTGATATTCTCTGCGTGGGGAGCTGCCACTAATGCCAAAGGGATGCTTGGCTCGTTGCGCTCTCCCATAGCTACTTCAGAAATGCTGTTRGATTAAATAGCGAGGGACAGCAGCGCTTTAGTCGTGATCCATCAGGCGGATCTGAGAGGAGCCGTTTGCCCTGWGAGAGGATAGACTTTCGAGACATATGGTGCTATAATGGGGGGGTGGGGATTTTTCAATTCCAATCCACCCATTCCGGATGAGAGAGACTGAGCTAATACCCTCGTGTATGGTGCACTGCATCTAGCTGCGGAAGTAGCGTTAGGGTGGAATTTATGGACTCTCTAAATTGTTTGCCAGGAAATGTTTACTAGCTATGCACAATAAACGACTGTGAAAGCGTATTCCTGTGTTTAATACGATACAGTTTTTTCCTTATATTTGGGTCATACTATTATGATACCAATAAAGGAAACTTAAAAAAAAAAAAAAAAAAAAAAAAAAAAAAAAAAAAAAAAAAAAAAAAGCAGAAAAGAAAACAAACAAGCAATGTATGTTCATATTTATGAAACTTCATTTGGGAAAGTTTGATTGACTACAAATTGTACAGGGTAAGCTTACTGCCAGGACCCCTGGATACATGCCATGCCTTCCATATTAGAAATTAAATATCAAAARTTTTTAGAATTTAGATCAAAATATTCTCATCATCAAGTCAAGTTATGTTTTTTAAAACACGTCATTACCACAGCTGCAGGGGGTCATACATAACTAAATTAGTGTACATGTATGAGAGAAGACAACCTACCAGCTTACCAAAGTCTATATACAGCTTCACAATTTAAAAATTAAGCAGGCAGTTTTGGATCACAGGCTGAAATCTTGAAATAGGACTTTGTCTTCCATGCAGTTCACTGTTKTACCAGGGACTACTGGACAATTTTATAGGGTGTGTTAGATTAGATACATTCCCAAACATTCTTCTCTGCTAGGAACGAAGTCAGAACTTTCTCTGCTAATCTGTGCAAAGAGGTTTTTCTGTTCTTTCAYTTGATTTAATGTGAGGCTTCTATTTTAATATAATGCATCTAAGAACTCTCCCTGTTATTAAAAGACAGTGGGCACTAACCTAATTTGTTTTAATCGTACAGTAAAGGTTAAAGCCTGGAGGTTAGTCTGAACTTTTGCACAGCTGAACATTCTCTTTTAGCATACACATATGTGTATTTATACATCCAGCATGCTGTTCATGATGGGATTTTCAAGTTCAGTACCTTTGTTACAATGCCGTTTCGTGGATCTACTTGTGTTTTCTGCAAATAAGAGTAACTGCAAGAGACAGACATACCTTTCCCCGCTTGCTTGCTATGAATATAAMAGAAGAAATTAGCTGGTAAAAAATAAGAAGGAAAGAGCATTTAAAATTAGGCACCTCAACTTCTATAGCAGATCATTAAACAGTTTTAGTGCAACAAAAAATATTTTTTATCCACCAGGCTTTTTTCAAAATACAATTTTCAGTAGTGGTGGTTGTTTGATTTTTTTTTACTTGCAATCACAAGGAGTGGTATTTAGCTTCCCTGCACTTTTAAAAATTGCTATTACAGTCTAACAATAAAGTTGAACCTGTGAGGTCGTTGGGGAAAAGACTCAGCACTTCCTTAAAGTCAAATATGAAGATAGTACTTGTAAAAGAGTTAAACTGTGAATTGTTTCTTTAAAATGTTTTCAGAGTCTCTTCCAAGTTGATCACAGTAGTAAAAGTATGTGAAGAATACATTAATTTTTTTATACTACTAAATGCAAAAGATGCACTTCAAGTTATCTTAGTAACAGCAAAACTTGTTTCTACAAATGGGAATGTGCAGATTTGGATGTGCAGACTAGGAACACATGATTCATATCGTGGGATATTAGTTTTGATTCAAACTTCATTGTTTCAAGCGAAATAGCTTTATATAAGAGGTTTTATTTTCTTTTATATTATAAAAATCTACCACAGCTTAAACCTATTGCCTACAATTAGCTAGACAAAAACTGCAAAATGCTTCAAAGGCAGTTTACCTGGACGGTGGCTATTTCATGAGTTTTAATCAGAGTTGCATTGGGTATAGAAAAGGAGAAAGCACAACTTTTAGCCAAGAAGCTGACATGTCTCGTGCCTTTCTCTTGCATTAGAGACATGCTATGCTTCCAGATGCTGCAGTCTGGATTTAGGGGCATATTCTGCTCTTGCACAAGTAAGAGTTGCATATGTTATGAGTTAATTTCGTTTTGTTGTGTTCTTTTGCACATGGCGTGTTTGAAACAGTKAAATGGAAAATATTTTTAGTTTACCATCTTGTATTGAAATATACTTGGGTTATTAAATAAAATCAAAATCCCTAAGTGATACGTTCTGCAGCTCAAATGCACAAATGCTCAAAGTTCACGGACAAATTACCTATGAGGGAATTGCACAAATCCAGACAGTGTCCCCACATGCTGTACTTTGAGTTTGTGTCTCAGTCAGCTGAAAAGTATGCCAAATAACACACCTCTTCTTACAGCTGACCTTCACTAATCCCACAGTGCTAGATATTTTTCATTTGAAAAAAGAAGGCATATGAATAAATGGACTTCACACTTTTATTTTGAGAATCTAATTTAAATGAAATATATGAAAATGCATCAAAGAAGAGAGGAAGGTGGCTACTCAAAGTGATTCAGTGYACCAGTGTCCAATATGTAAACTTAGATGATGTGAAAGTGTCTCAGATAGTCCCTTACTGGAATACTTTATTGAACCCAACCTGAGACCAATCATTTTATCAAAGGACATGCAAGTGGGATGCTTAATAAAGCATGACGAGTACAAATATCTTGGAAAGGTTTATTTCAAGAAGTAGTATAATATATTCACAGCTCATTAGTAAGGCTTCATTCTGTTTTGGGGAAATAAAACACAAAATGAGTTTATACAAACATGGCTTTGGAAGGTGTCAGCTTCAAGGTATGTCACTTGGATGTTCCTTCATGACAGTTWAAAAATTGCCTATGTTTTTTAGTTCCTGAATCTTTGAGACTTTATCTGCAAGTTAAGCACTTCTTGGTATATATTTATTGTGGAAGTCTAGTTTGCTTTTATAAAAATTTTTTTCTTATTCTTTCACAAGACAAAATATCTGCATCTAAAAATGCCCTCAGTTTAGTCTGAAATGATAATTCCAAACAATTGTTACTTTGTATTTAATTTCTTCTGTCAAGWATCTGTTGTTAGCATTATCTGATACAAGATTTTGGGGTGCATGATGCWGCTATGCATTAGCAATTTTTTGGTCTTTGTTTCCTACAGCTATTATTAATTAACATGGCAATACTGAAAATGTTTCTAGTCAAGCAAATCACCATGAAAACAAACAGGACTCTGTAAAAACACAGGATTACTCCCATGTGAAACCGGCAAAATGAATAGACCCTGAGTTCTGCAGGGCAGTGAATATCTTTCTGTTCTGAATACTAGCTAGTTAGGGGTTTCTGCTCTGAGTCTAGAGCTCATCACACTATAAATCATAGCAAACACACCTGCAAAGTAAATAACATAATCCCAGCAGCTATTAAAACCTAGAGATTTTGTAATTATTTATTCTTGCTCCATAGATACGTGCTTATGTCTTTTTCTCCCTTCAGACCAAAGAAAATTTGGAGCAATAATGAACACACACTGTGAGAGTAGTATTATTATGCTCATTAACGCACAAAAGASATGGCAAAAATTAGTGACTTTTATCACTCTCCTAATGATGGAGGCAGAATTATGAAATATGCCCCCTGCTGCTGGTCCTGCAAGGGCTTGGAAATGTCAGCCAGGAGACAATAAATATTTCAGATAGGGGTATGGTTTTGTCTCAGTTTTGGTCTTTTTACCATACGCGTGCACCGTATTTACACGGGTAACGGGTCTAAGTCATAGCATAAATATTTCGATGCACAAAGTTTTCAGTCATCTGTATTTTTTATTCTGTGTGGCTCAGACTTGATGTATTATCAACAAAATATTAATTTTGCAGCACAGTAAGAAATAAGCACTGTTAAAAATACAGAATGATGAAAATGCCCCTCACCTTTCTTCCATGGGAAAGTGTCTGTATTTTTAATGGAGACTCCAGTAAAATTTCTTTTCAATACATACACAGATAAAAATCCAGAATGTGAATTCTATCAAACAATAAAATTATTAAAGTGTAAAATACAAGTCTTTTTTTTTCCTCTGTGATTAGTAATTTTACGAGGAAAATAGACTGAGTGTAGCATGTAATTGTCAAGATCTGGAGACAACAGAATGGAAAACATATTTTTTCAGGCATTATTGACTTGCCTGCATAGGCGTTTTGAGTACATTTCTAAATGCCAATGAAAGACATGTATTATTAAAGTGCCCTGCAAAGCCTGTCATAGCTGTTTTCTAGTTCAAGTATTCTTAATTGGAGATAATACTAGAAAGATTTAAAAAAAGTTAAACTGCATTACAACATGCAGTTTGGGAAACAAATAGTATTGTGCAAGATGGTTCAGTCTGCAAATAAATGATCTATTTAAAACAAATGCACACCAAAGTTTTGAATATGATTTCTGGGACTCTGAGTATGTAACATGAAATGAAAATTTCCCATAGCTCAAATTCTAAAGGCGTTCCTGAAACATCATAGTTCAGGTGTGAAGCCTCAAGTACATTCACAATTTTAATATTTCATCAGTTTATTTAAATTAAATAGTAGCATAAGCTATTTTACTGGTTATGGTGGGCTGGCAATTCAAATAACTTTTAATGATGTAATGTGAACTTGTAAATCATTTTCAGTGAAGGCCTCATGGCTCAGCACAACTTTTCTGTAATATTCTAAATTGCCAGCATAACTTTTAAATTTGTAATACTTGYAGATCATGAAAATAAGAACAGAAGCCTTATGTATGTGGGAGAAGTAGCTGAAAATATGAATTCAGGCTTAAAAGTTTTTTACAGATCTGYAGTGGTCTTTAAAGCAAAAATTGTGTCTGATAAGTGTTAAACCATGGCACATGTAAGCACTATAGAGAGTGAAATGAAGTACACCACAGAAATGCAATGTTAAAATTGGGTGGTACACACCATGGTAGCGCAATTTCTCAGAAAAAAATGTTTTTATGACCAAGTATTGTAAAGATACTAGTATACCCGGGGTTTATGAATGGTAGATGTGATTATTGTCAAATCTAACTAGTAAGAGGTTCAGTATTTTTGACTAGTTAGTAAACAATTGCTCATGCTTTTCTGTGAAAGGATTTTCATTTAAGGYATTCAAGCATCTCTGAAATGATGCGTAATCCCCAGGCTTTATTAYTGCTTATATCTGGGTTTGCATTGCAGCACAGGTACCAAGAGAAATGAATTATATTGCTTCAGTGGGAGTTAAACAGGCAAAAATTAGGGAAAAAAGAAAAGGCTGAAAACAAATATACATCTGTTGTGAATCTGGATTGACTCTAAGGTTAAATGATGCCTGCATTCACCAAATTACCATGGAAAAATACGAACTGATCATAATTACAGTAGAATAAAACTTTGTCCTCTTGCTTTGGTAGGCTCTTGAGTACAATAAAAACTTTGGCTAAAAGAAACTGAATTCATATTTGTAATCTTTTCCTTTGACAGTAAAGAAAATATTCTTAAATAGTGTAAATTGCCATCCTTCCGCTGACTTCAGCAAAATTATGACAATTTATATCACTCAAATGTTGGTCCCCAAGTATRACTTATCTGATTTTACTATAATATGCATATTACAAATGTGCAAACCACACRCTAGAAAGAACTGACAAGAATCCTACTTACATTCTGATAAACATTCAGGAAGCTGGTTCTTTCGGTCTCCAACATAAAAAATCAGAAAGGCTACAAAGGTCCTGAAGAGGAGGAATTGTACACTGGTTCATTCAGGTCAATTTTACATGATCTCTTTCTCCATAAATGGGAAGTTAAAAAACAAAAAATGACCCACCAGCAAAACCGAGAAACACAAAGTGAATGCAAATAATAGCCCATACATGAAAATATAAATGATGTTCCAAACTCTGTTGGCTCCAGATGTTTTTATGAGTTAAACAGTTTACTGTTTTCACATATTTAAAACATTCTATTTTTTTTTTCACTTGATGTTTATAAGCTTTGGGCAAACTTGCTGGCATTGATTTAAGTTATGCTTTTGTACCACATGTAGGTTAAACACACATTCTGAAAAGACACARTGCAAACAAGAATTCAATCACTAATATTGAGAGGGAATAACTCCTTACAATTTTCCAAGTAATTATTCTCAGTTATTACTGAGAAGCTTTGCACAGAAGCTATGACTAAAAAAATTTAATTTTTTTAACAAAGGATGTTATCATATAGCCATAGGTGTTTGATAACTGCACAGAAACTTTCTGAATCATTTCAGTAAGTGTTTGAAGCTGTTTATTTGCCTTAACATTAGTTGCCTATATTTGCATTCTTTTCATGTAGTTTAAAATGAAARCATAAAGCTCTGCAGAGAATTGCATTTCCAGTTCATGCATGCTTAAAACTGCTTTTTAAAGAAGTAATAAGAACACTTGATGTAGGACTTGTGAACTTATTTGGGAACTGAGATGCCCAGGGAAGTGCATTCTCAAATTGTCAGATTTGATAATGAAGCTATTGGCAAACATTGACCTGTGCCATTATAGCTTCGCTATTGCATTCTTCTTTTTCTTCTTCTTCTTCTTCTTCACCTTTAGGAACCTCTCCTACTAACCTCTCCGACTAAAAAGTCCTATTTGGCTCGTCCTTTATTTCTCTTGGAAACCTTATCTTTCTCCCTCCCCCTCGCACCCTCTCACTTTCTTCATTGTGCCGCACTTATTTCTTTTGTTTTTTCTTTTTTTTGGTCATGTGCGAGAAATCTTGCCTTGCCATCCCCTAGAATTAAGAAAAGGTATTTTTACACCGCCTTGGCTTCGGGACTTCCCCGACCCCCTCACAGCTGTGGCGGTGTGAGGGCTCCAGCGGCGGCGGCCCTTGAAGGAGGGGTCCTGGCATTCTGGTGGCCGGGGCGGGCGGGCAGCAGCAGGTTGGAGAGCGGCGGAGGGCAGCGCTGCGCTGCGGTACGGTGCAGTGTGATGCGCTGCGGTGCGGAGCGGAGCGGTGCGATGCGGTGCCGTGCGGTGTGATGCGGTGAGGAGAGGTGCGGAGAGGTGCGGAGAGGTGCGGAGAGGTGCGGAGAGGTGCGGAGAGGTGCGGAGGGGCCGCCCCGTCGCTCCCCTCTCCCACCTGGGGCCGCCCGCACCCGGCCGCGCCACCCGCCCGCCCCCGCTGCCCACGGCCGCTCCGCGCCCGTCGCTGTCTCGCACTTATTGCTCCATGGCAGCGCCTGTTTGTGAGGGACAGCAGCACCCCTGTGCTGGCAGCCCGGAGASTTCTCAAACTCAAGAGGGGTTCAGCCATCGAGATTTCTTTGTACTCCTCTCTTCTAATATTAGAACACATATTGAAACGATAAACACAATGAAAAGCACAAAATATTTCATCAGTGTTGTAACTGTATATTTCCTTTATTCTGAAGAAATATCAAGTTTTGAATGGTGCACAGAGGCAACAACTTTTGCTTTGGATGCCGCTCTCTTTGTAAAGACCGCGTTGTTACAGTTAAATCTAAAGACAGTTATTAAAAATAGTTAGATGTCAGAAAAGGGGGGAAAATCTTACCGTCGAAAGACTGCTGCAGGTTCCAGCTCAGTCTGAAACTGCAGTGAAAAGTGGAGCAGCTGCTGAACAAAAGTTTTAGATTTTTTTTTAAAGAAAGTCTGCAAAACTAATTTCCCACAAAATAGGACTCAATTTCCGTTTAAGAAACTAGGTCTTGCAAAAGTCATACAATTGCTGATTTTTTCCACTAGCAATTGAAATTCATTTTATCTTTCGCACATGGACCCAAGAATTCAGGACTTGCAAGAGCGAAATGCTTTTCCTTTTCTACTTTTTTTTTTTAATTTTTTTTTTTTTTTTCAAAATTTTGATTTGGGGGGAGGAGGAGCAAGGTACATCGAGCCGGAAGAGCTGAAGAGCAAAACTTTTCCGCAGTGGGCACCTCTTTGGTTCTTGATAACTAAATGCATTATCCTGACCTAAACCACTTAAGAGCCGCCTTCGTGGCTACAATAATACCACCAAAAAACAATAAAAAAAAAAAAAAAAAAATAGAAAAAAACCCAAAAAGACAGGCCCAGGCTGTCCAGGTTATCCCCCTGATCTACTAGAGACCGCAACGAAGCAAATGAAGATATAGGAAATAAACAGTACGCGACCTCTTGCTTTGAAAGGGCAGTGGGCAAGAGGGAAACCCCTCTTTCTGCAGCCAGAGCTGCTGGCACGGTGGGCGCGGGTAGGTTCGCTGCAGAACGGGGAGCAGCGTGGGGCTCCTGAGGGCAGCCGGGGCAGCGCCGCGGCTCATCCCGAGTGCCGGGCGGTGGGAGCGGGAGCAGCCTGTGGATGACCCGCGCCGGGACCCTGGGCCGGGGGAGGCGGCGGGAGGGCCCGGCCCTGTCCCGCTCAGCCCCGCTCAGCCCCTCACGCCGCCGCGGTCTCTGCCCTCGCACCTGGGCGCGCAGGTGAGGCCTGGCGACAGCGCTTCGGCCCCCGGGGAAACGGGGCGGTGGTGGCCCCCGCGTCCCCCGCCCCACAGCCGCCCCCCGTGTGTCGCCTCACGACTTTATTGCGCTCCCCCGCCCGCTGCCCTGAGGGGCGGCCGGACCCCGAGCGGCCCCGACGGGGCGGTGATGGCCTTGCGGGGGCCGCGCTGCCGGGGGGCACGGCCGCCGATCCGCCCGGGACGGGGGGGTCCGGGGCGGCCGCGGCGGGGATCCGCCCGGGGGCAGGGACGGGCGGGCTGCGCCCCCGCGGAGCCGCCCCCCCGCCAGGCCGCGGTGGCCCGGGGCGCGGGTGCGCAGCGCTGCCGCCCGCTGACGGAGCCGCTCGGCGCGGGGACGGCGCTGGCGTTTTGGAGGGAGTTTGCATGTGGTCAGTGCTGTGCTGCTGAGCCAGCCCCCAGCTCACATTACACACTACTGTATTTATAACCTCTCGAAGCTGTTTCCCCCTTCAAGCAGTTCTCTGGGACCACCTTCTATTGGCTTCAACCTCTCCCACTTCTTGACATCTGAGCAGCTCTGAGAACGGCTCATCTAGGTCCGAGTGTTTATGCAGMGGAGACTGGCCACTAGGGCTAAAGACCTGGATTATCTGAGCTCAGCTGCCTGCTGCAGAGTCTGTCGGTGCCGTTTTGGAAAAAAAAAATCCCAGCCCCGATCTGTTTACAGTGAAAGTTGACAAAGAGTGGTGAAGTTGGATCTTTCCTAAACTCTCCTGCCTGGAACCTGAGACTTGCATGCCATGGATCACACACTCTTTGGCTGCCTGCGCAGCCCCCATGCCACCGCGCAGAGCTTGCACCCTTTCTCCCAGTCTTCTCTTGCCCTGCATGGAAGATCTGACCACATGTCCTACCCTGATCTGTCTTCTTCTTCTTCCTCTTGCATAATAGCGGGATACCCCAATGAGGAGGGCATGTTTGCCAGCCAGCATCATAGGGGGCACCATCACCATCACCATCACCACCACCACCACCACCAGCAACAGCAGCACCAGGCTTTGCAGACGAACTGGCACATTCCTCAGATGTCGTCTCCTCCCGCCGCGGCCAGGCACAGCCTCTGCCTTCAGCCTGACTCAGGAGGACCCCCGGAGCTGGGCAGCAGCCCCCCCGTCCTGTGTTCGAACTCTTCCAGCCTGGGCACCAACACCCCCACGGGGGCAGCGTGTGCGCCAGGGGACTATGGCAGGCAAGCTCTGTCCCCGGTGGAAACAGAGAAGAGGTCCGGCAAAAGGAAAAGCGACAGCTCAGGTAAAGACTCGCGCGTTCCCCGGCGGGGCGGGATCCCCGGGCGGCGGGTGCTGGGGGAAGCGGCGCGGTCGGACCCCGCGGACCTGCCGCCGCTCGGCTGGGCTCCTTTAGCCCGGCTCGCTCGGCTYGGCTTGGCTTGGCTCGGCTGGCCCRGCTCGGCTAGCCCGGCTACGGCCGCCGCCGTGCTCTCGCCGCCGGCTGACACCGGGCTGCACGGTTGCTCCTTGCCTCCAACGCGCTCTCGGGATCTCCATCACTAACGCAAGCTTTATTAAGGCTATGGAGGGGGGGACATAAAAAGAAAAAAATCCTGCACGTGATAGAGTAAGGTGGTGGTGCGGGAGAGTTTCCTACAGCCAAGGAGAGAAACGTTTGTAGTTTTGGTGCGGTTTTCAGCATCTGTTCCCGCGGCCCCCTCCCCCCTGCTCGATACGACACCTCTGCTTCAAAATTCAGAATCCAGCGCGCTCTTTCCCCTCCGCCCCTTCGCCGTGGAGCTGACTGCGGCTCCGAGGCGATTGCACAACGCTTGGAAGCGCTGCCTTGGAAGCGGAGATTCGGGAGAGAACCTGATGCCTTGCTATCCTGTAGGATCTGAGTGAGCCTGCATCAAATCCGCAGCGTGGAGGGGGCAAAATTTGGAGTCTGTAAAGCAAACGGGTGAATTGGAGTTTCAGAAAGCTGCTTCACTTTAGTTTGCCGGTGGCGGGGACAAGAGGGAAGGAAGGAGCTTCTCTGACTTTTAAAATCACTGTAATTATTACTTAAAGGAGAGCATAAAAACATGCTTACCCACAGTCATTCCAGAGTAATGATTTGGCATCAATGAATGTGCAAAAAAAAAATAGAAGCCTTGACATTATCTCTGCTTTCTAAAATAGCAAAGCCTGTCAAAGTCGCGCTCTGACAAAAGCCACTCGGCAAAGGCAGCACAAGTGATGGGACTTCTGTTAGGGCGCTCATGAACTGGGAGTGGGGGGGTCACCAAAAATCTGGTGGCATTTGAAAGAGAGAGGCCTCAACAAATTGAAAACTCAAGAACTGGTGTAGCAAATTGTTATCACGGAAGAGAAAGTGAAAGGCTTTTCCAGATACGTATGAAGTTCACAACTGAAACCATGAGCTCTTTCACTCAAAATGTTGTAAGCTTGGTAGAGTGGTAAGGAACAGAAAGGATTTTTAAAAATAACCCTCAAGAATACCGTAATTTCCTTYATTGTCCATTACATTAGAAAACGTTTACAGTAATTCGGAACGTGTTTAGCCGAATTCTGCCTTATGTAGCTGGTATACTTGCTATAAACTCTCCTTGAGTCTGAAAGCTGTATTTAGTTCCAACACTGCTGGTAAAATCTTTCATTTTGTCTTCTTTACCTTCGATGAGATAAAATTAATTATCTGATTTCATGAGGTGTGTGATCAGTCCCTGTTACAGCTGAGAAAGTAACTGGAAGCCTGCCGTTATGAGGATTTATTGTATTTGTCAGTCTATTTAAAGCTGAAGGAAAAAAGGAAATTGGTCCCTTTCACTGTCAGGGAAGTATCTGAATCACTTTCTGTTTATTTCATTCTGCAATGCAAACGAACAAAACACCAGTGGGGAATGTCCTAAACCTTACCCTGAAGTGACCGGAGTCATCCACTGGATTAGTGGACAAGAGTTCGAGCCTTTAGCCATGGTTACGTTTATCTTGCAATGTACTTCGATCCTCAGTTTCTAAAACTTTCTGAAGATCAAGGCAGGTAATGATTTCCTCTTCCCTTCCGCTAAGAAAAAAGTGTGACCGTTCACACAATTGTGAATCTCTCAAAGTGAAAATAGATTTACTAACAACTGCGTAGCTGCTGTATGTTTGGTTTTTCTTCAGGAAAAGACTGCATTTTGGACATTGAATATTTAACATTTGAATATTTAACCCCACCCCTTTATTAATCCTGAACTCTGGTACTAGATATTTAATGCCCTTCTAATGTATGGCAGCAGGAACTATTTTTAAATTGCTGCGTTTCTATATTTGTCATCCATAATTGCCACTCACTTGATTAAACATCMACTCCTTTATTTTTCRTTAATTTTTTTWAAACAAATTACTCTGCTTGGAAGAATTTCATCCATGCCTTCGTCATGCTTGGAACTACTTCAATAGACATTTGTAAAAAATCTTAATAGTAAATAACTAAGAGGTGAAGAGAGAGAGAGAGATTGTTTTAAGTTTCAGTGCCAGCAATCTGAGACGATTATTAATGCTCTTGCTTATTTACACATATATTTCCTCTTCTTAAGTATATCACTTAAAGCCACAGAATGATCAGTGTTTTCCTGAGTAGTGAATCTGTTTCACATTTCAGAGCTGAATTAACCTTAGGCTACCCTTTCTTGCACTATTTTGGTTTTGTTGCTGTATGCTTAAAATCATAAAGCTGAGTTTGTAGATGGTTTAAAGGATGTAAAACATGATCATTCCTTGTATCATTTATCTTCTAAACAAGTAACTGTTTCTCAGCCGTATAGCTACTCTGAAAATTTATTAGCAGGGATATCCCATTTTACTTATTTGTTATGATGGAGGGAGTGCACCTTTTTAAAATTATAAACAAAAATCCAGAGAGCAACCAGAATTTCATACGATGGATTGTGTGTTTTTCCCTGGAATTCACATATTGCAAGGGAATGGGAGGACACAGAAATATTTTCCTCTAAGCTGTTACAGTTTCGCTTGGGATTGAGAAAGCAAGGTGAAATGCGCTCTCATGTTAGTTTTATAAACTTMCAGCTTTCTTTAGCCCTAACTCAGCTTTTAAGCAGTTTGAAAGAAGTTCCCTTTGAAGATATTGAATAGACTGCTATAGAACAGGGTGAAATTTTCATCTGTTCTCACTGTAAAGGACTGGGAAATACTGCTTACGTAGTCATCGACCCCTGCTTTCTACAGCTGTCAGTGTCTCCAGATTTTGTAGTTGTTCTCTCATTATCTGCAGAACATTCCTTTCAACCTGCGTAGGCCCAGAAGTGGGTCAGTAACGCTGCCTGTGAATTGAGGAGTGATGCACACAAATCTTTATACGTTAACATTTCACAGTCAATAATGGAATCTGCATCCTCACCTTCGTAACTCAGCTCTGCGTATGTCAAGGGTGTAGGAGTAGAGAGACAAYTCTAAATTTGAGGGTAGGTTACAAWKAAAATCACTTATTTCACAGAGCACTAATGGTCAGAATTATCTGTGTGCTAATGAGGTGCGGATGAAAACCATGCTGAGTATATAGAAAACATATTCTTGGAGTTCTTTGTTGCTTTGTGGTACAAGTTGTTCTATATGGAATATTTGGGATTTTTTTAATGCCTCCCCTTCTCATTACTTGCTTGTGAGTTTCAGGGCCATTTTATTTCTGTTTATTATAGAGTAGGTTTTGATTCTCAGATGGTGCAGAACACATCAGATGCGACGTTACTAGTCTGATTTCCTAAGTTATGCTACTTAGGTCTAAGTTTTCCTAAAACTTCATTCAGGAAAAGGCATTTTAATGCCTATATAGGAAGTGCTATCTAGATTTACAGAGAAATATGAAGAAAGAGTGAATCTGGTTGCCTTAAGGAAATCTAAAATGCTATGATGAAAAAAAATCTATACTGTGCTGAAAAGACCATGGGAAGGCTGAATATTGCTGAAGGAGTTATTCAAGCACTACAGCTATTCAAACATTTAATTGCAATAGATAAATATATAAGTAAGTTGCATTCCTGTTAAAGTCTAATATAATTAAACACTTGCCCCCAGGCATGAAAAGCCTTAAAAAAAACAACCAAAAAAACTCCCAAATTTTGCCGTGGGAAAATGTTTCTTGTATGGCACAGGTTTCCAAGGAAAGACTAGGAGGTAATAACAATTATTCATATTTTTGACTGTATTTAAAGTATTTAGTATCATTTGGAAATATTTCTGAAAAAGTATTTCAGGAATCCACTGTTTCAATAGTTCAGTCCAATGTTTCAATAGTTCTGCTGGTTTCTGTTCATTGACAAATCATGTGAAAAAAAAACAATGCTCCTTTTTTTTTCTCCCCCAAGYTTTAATATTTTATAATCTACCTGTTCTCAACATGCAAGCAGTAAAAAGTTATATTTCCAGGGAATTTATTTTAAGCACATCTAAATATCATAAATCATATGTATTGTTTGAAATGGTCTCTAAAAAGCAGGTCATTTTGATAAATGATTATAAATACTGTGAAATCATGAGTTTTGAGGACTTCTGATTGGTTTCTGAAACATGTCAGTAAGAAAAATGAGCTGCATGCCTGTAGTCAAAAAGCACTGTGTAACTGATTCATCAATATGTCTGTGCTTTTCAGTGTGGTTGTAAAYGGAAGCAAGAAGAAAAAGCATAATAAAGCATAGTTTTCCAGAAAGAGTTAACTTTTTTGGTATCTGGTGTAAAAGCATCACTTACCCATAAGAAAAACAACAACATAAACAACAGCAAAACCTCAGCAGATTTCATAAATGAAACTATTTCAAAATCCGACGGACAATAAACATACTTCTCGGAGMAAATTTTCAAGACTGATTGCTTATCAAATGTTGGGCTGACTAGTGAGATACTTGCTAAATTGCTCTGATAGATGAGAACTTGCAAGAAATTCGCTTTTGCTCTCAGGAAATATAATCAGGAACTTTTCTAAGACTAAGATTTTGAAAGACTATTTTGCTGATACGTTCTGAAAATCCTTTGCCCCYAGCTAAAGAAGAATTTTGTGTCAACAATAAAACCAAAACAAACAAAAAAAAAGAAATATGACTTTTAGTTTTTAGTTACATATTTCTGTCTGTTTGTATAAATGATTCTGTAGGATTTACACTTCTCCCTCTCCCCCTCCTCGTCAACCCACCCTTTTAGAAAATCGGAGGCCTGATCCAGACCTTCACTGGAGCACAAATGTTTTTGTGAGAAGGGCCATTGACTCTAGTGGAACCACTGAACTGCTCAAGGTTTTTTTAAGCCTTSAAAGCTTAAGTCTGTTACATGAGGATTAAAGATTCAAACATTCTGGCAGTATCTGGATAAAATTTCACAAAAATTTCAAAAAATCATAGTTGTAGTTGCCTTTTAGAATTTTTAAATTCTGTTACATAAAAATGCTTTATAATTATTGAGGATATTTATTGATGAAATGTTAGGATTGCCTGATAGTTTGAAAATTGCYGATTAAGCATTTTATATACACTTGGAATTTTAATTACATTGATTTTAAAATCCTAGGATAAAATTTGTCCTAAWGTATCTAGTATGACTTCTGTAGTATTTTGTAAAGTAAGCAGATAATGATTGGGGTGTTTTTTTTTGTTGTTTTGTCATTTTTGGACAAGCCAACTGTTTAATAAATGTTTTACAATTGAGCCTGTTAATCTGCATATATTTAGCCATTTTGAAACCCCCGTTCTTTAGTGATGTGATGACTTGATACGCTATATCTCAGTTCCTCAAGAGTAGTATTGAGCTCTTTAAATTCAAGGGAAGACAACATTATCTTTGCTTCTGTCCTCTGATACCCTAATATTGCTCACTGGATTATTGCTTTCAAAGACACTGTTACTTGGCAGTAAGAATGGTCGCTGTAGTGTGTYTCTCTCAGTAACAAATTGTATTCTATGAAGCAGTTTTGTTACTCTCCGGAAAAGAAGCAAAATAAATCTGTTTTCATCTGCCAGACTGAGCAAAGTTTAAACCCATCAGTAAAATGTTGTTACGGTGGGGTTGGGTTCAATCCTTATTTTTGCTATGCTACCCTGTGTCCTTGTTCTAATATACTTAAGAATGCAACTTGAAAGGATGYGAAAGGAAAGTCATATTTTTTAAATATAAATACTTTCATATGTCGCTAATAAGGTTTCTAACTGAAATAGTGTGGTGTTAGAGAATTTTGATAAACAGTGCTTGAGGCTACTTCATTACATCAGTGCACAGCTGGGCACTGAACCCAGTCCTATGATCTGTCTCAAGCCTGTGCCCTGTCCTTTTATGACTGTTTCCCCAACTAATACAATGGCCATACCGGTGCTTTCTTTCCATTCATAAAGTACCATAAACTTTTACGAAATGAAAAGCTTTGTGTGCGTGTGCGTGCGTACACGCTTTTTATTTTTAGTATGCTTTAAAGACTTGCAGATCTGCATCACAATTTCTCAAGTTCTGCTAGTCACAGAGTAAGAGCAAGATGGTGTGCAGYCACCCTGCAGAAAAAGCCTTCGTCCTGCCACTCAGCAGGGCAATTGCATCACCTTTACCAGCACGAGCTGTGCGACTGCGTAGGTGTGCACAGCCAGAAGTCATTTGACTTCTGCGGTGAGCGCCTGTGGTCTTCCATGAGCACGTAGCTGCTTTTCTATTATGCTTAATGAAAGTCTGAATTCAATGATACACTCATGTAATTGTGCTGGATACACGCAGTCTAGTGTTATATTTTAAGTATTTGAATCAGTAAAAAGAAAGTTACTGAAATAAATGGTTTATAAACAGACATGCTAAGAGAAATTTCACCATGAAGATATTAATGAAAAAAATTGCTACTGATTTTTCTTAGGACCTGATTTAAAGTTGTGAGCTCTTATTATAAATCTTAGCTTGGGAGAAGGGGATAGACCAGTTAGCCGTGGTAGTGCTTATGGTTTTTTTTTTGTTATATGCTATCTTGAATTCTTCCAGCAGCAAATATGGCAATCGAATGCTTGTTTAAAAAACCACTGCTRCCATTGGTCTTGGCTTTTTAGCACGTGTTGTCCTGGCTATTTATTAATACAAATCACAATATACATGTCCTTTGATAAGTTTACCTAAACCATATCCATTTAGAATAATACGCTAAAAGACAGCGAAATAAATCACAATGATGTTATTCATTTTACTCCACAAATTTTATGCATGTATCTGTAATATCACTACTGCAGAGTTGCATCACTGCATCCTGGCATTGAATTAATGATGCAAAGTAAAAAAAATCCCTACATTAATGTAACGGGATACAGTAGCATACAGTGCACTGTAACACATGAAAATTTTCTTCTGAAGTCTTCTATTAAACACTGTAAATAGACTACTTAGGTTGTCAAAATTCTACTTGTTAAYATCAGTGATATTAAAGATGTAATGTTCACTGTAGATTAGGGTAACATACTTTATTTCAAGCTCTTGGACATACAGAAGATAGACCTCTCCTATTCACAATGTGAGCAGATTTTCTATATGGAATTGGGAATTTTCACAAAYAGTTTTGGGGATAGGTCACTTGACTGGAGTTTGTACATATTAATAAATAGAAAAATTATTATATGTCAAAAGAGAAATCTAGAATCATATTTGGAAATTTGTTACTGAATATTTTATTGTTGAATGATGAACGTAATCTCTGAATACTATGCACTCTGAAATCCCTGGTGCTTCTTACTCAATGCAATGGAAAAAAAAAAGTGAATTTTGTGTTGAAAATTACCTGCGCTGAATAAACCTTAGAAGAAAATTTCCATGAGTAGTTAATAGTCATGTGAAAGAAAGTCATATTGTATTTGATCCTCTATTTTCTTTTGTGGGTTTTTTTTTTAATAAATGTAACAAAATAATTGATGAATCAGAAGAAGCAAGCCTAAAAGCAATGAGTCAAATCTTTAATTTATGGTAGAATAGTTTTACTAAGCCCATAAAACCCAGTGGATTATGAAACTCTAACCAGAAGCCAAGTGATTTTTCTTTTCTTTTCTTTCCTGTTGTTCCTCTTTCTTTCTTTCTTTCTTTCTTTCTTTCTTTCTTTCTTTCTTTCTTGCTTTCTTGCTTTCTTGCTTTCTTGCTTTCTTGCTTTCTTGCTTTCTTGCTTTCTTTCTTTCTTTCTTTCTTTCTTTCTTTCTTTCTTGCTTTCTTTACTGCTTTCTCTCTTTCTTTCTCTCTTTCTTTCTCTCTTTCTCTCTTTCTTTCTCTCTTTGTCTCTTTCCCTGTCTCTCCCTTTCTTTCTCTGTCTCTCCCTCTCGCTTACTTTCTCGCTCTCTTTCACTCTCTCTCTTTCTCTTTCTCTCCTCTCTTGTCTCTTTCTCTCCTCTTTTCCTCTCTTTTGCTGCCTCTTAGACTAAAGAAAAATTGATTGATTAAACATTATTTTACAGCAAATAGGATATGAAAAACTAAAATTGAAACAGATTACTACAAGCTTTTAAAAGTCCTTCTTCCTTCTGCATTCTCTGAGATCTCAAATAGCTATTTCTTATTTTTAGCAAGTAAGTGTGAACAAATGCTGCCTTACATAAACTGTGTTAGATGCATTTCAGTATTCTCACTATTGTAAGTTTTAATTCTTAGACTGTGATCCTATGATGATTGTAGTATGCATTTAATTTTGTATGTTGGGAGATGAATGAAATCTTGGGAAGCTGAAGTCAAAACTAACTATTGAGTGGAGCCAGGGCTTCACAGCTGAAGTAGTCATAGTACTTTGATATGAACACCGCTGAAGTTGAGTGTATGTTTACACATTTTGGTGAATTGAGGGCATTAGTCACTTAAATTTGCCAAGCRGAAAAAACTGTTTCCCACTTTGGTCCTTCTAAAAATAGATACTAAAAATCTGTTGGACATATGTGGGCTGACAATATAGCACTGAAGAGAATTGAATGAACTGTGGGGTTTTTTACCTGCCGAGAAAAAATTGGCATATTCTAGATGTGTGTAATATAGCCTGAGTGTGCATGGGGGCTTCTTTGGAAGGGGGTGTTTTGACACAGTGAGTGAGGCTCCTCAGGCGCGTTGGTCTCAATAACTTTTAAAGCCTTTCATTTTCTTTCTGGTGGAGAATACCAGAACACTGTAGGGTTCATAGAATAGGTGGACAAGTAAAAAYTACTGATTAAAATGTGCTTTGGTCTCCTAAATTTGTGAAAAGAGCAGTTTGGTTTAGTGAAGAGAAAAGAATTTAAGTCAGATGTGTTGATAAACTATACGGCAGCGTATTTTTTGAGGTTTCGGTACACTGAGTTGCTCGAAATGGTGTGAAAGCAAGCCTGGGCAGCAATGGCGATGGTGACCACTCAAAAATTTCTTGTAAAACTTTGCTTAAAATGCCAAAGAGTAATTTCTGCCAGAAGAAAGTGGCAGCCTAATAGGGGCTTAAGCACATTCACGCCTTGCAAATTTGTATTTTTAGAACTAGACATTAAAACCTAGTAAAAGTCTGCAATTCATACCCGCCTTACGTGGGGCTTAGGAAGAGCTAAGAACGTTACAAGTTCTTTGCAGTTTGGTTTTATTGATGCAGAATTGACATAGTAATGTTAAGCTCTTTTTTTTTTTTCTGTTTCTATATTCTTKTTTTGGGAGTACCACAATGACCTCAAGCTGCAGCTGTGTATTAAGTCTTTGCATTCCTGAGGACATTAGAACAATACACACTAATGGTCTCACTCCTGGCTCCTTCTCCCTCTCTCACTCCTTCCATTCCTCCCTATTTCTTTTTTTACACCAGTCTATTTCTGAAGGAGTGCATGCCTATATATCCTTTCAATTTCCATTCTTCCATGCAAAGTGAACACTCTCTTAATTTAAGAACAAAAAGTACGATCCTTTACCTTGATCAGATATTCATTAAATGTAACCTACAATAAATTAAGAACTGCAGTGATCTTCTAAATAAGGTAAAGTAATGCTAGTCTATTAGACAATGCGAGATGAAACAGTTATGACTCAGATAAAAATAGAAAGCTTCATTAGCAGTTGCTCATGAGGAATCTTGAATCTACAGAATTATCCTTTTTTTTGTATTATTGCGACTTTAATTTTCATGGTTTTTAATAGCTTATTTGGTCAATAAAGAGAGTGACAAGTCTTTATTATTTGTTTTTATAAAATAATRTATTGTTACTAAAAGCCATAAACACAACATTTTAAAATCTAATTTTTTTTTTAAAAAGAAGTGAACATGTCCAGGAGAAAAAGCTGGAGACCAGAGTGCAAATAATGTTGATTATTTTATATTATGAAGAAATATTCTGTCAAACTTTCCTGTAGTTTGGCTTAGCTTTGTATTTTATTTTATTTTTTTTACTCCACGTGTTCGGACTCCTTTGCTTTTACACTTCAATACATCGCTACAACTTTATGAGGCAAACATCTTTATTACTTTAATATGAGGGTATGTATGCAAATCTAACAGCAGTCAAACCCTATGAAGCTATCTTTATTTCACTGGTTCCAAACTGAAATTTAGACAAAGACAGAAGGTGCCAGTTGAGTTTGATGGCACGAGAAATATCAGATTTCATATTTTTGTATTTGCAAACRTATCAGGAATGCTTTGCCAGACATGACACCCAAACAAACACTTGTTTTGGATCGAGGCTGTGTCTTTCAAGTACAGTGGCTAAATGTTTCCAGCCATTTTTAAGTATGTTTGGTGAAATACATCTTAGAGGATGAGCCAGTCCTTCAAAGTTCTTGGGAAAGCTATTTCCTTTCCTCCTGCAGTAGTCACTCAGCTTTGGCAGTGTATGTATTGATGCTCTAATTCTGCCAAAGCTTAGGTTACAGTGCATAATCCTTCTGGAATTAAGAGTATAATGTTGACAAAGTTAAGCACAAGCATGTCAATTACTAGTCTGTCATTGATTCCTTCAGCTCGATGTGTGGCTAAGAAATGCTGGTAGTTCCATGACATGTGGGTAGAAACTGAAAATATTACTTATGGGGGCTCTAGCTTACCTTGTGTACTTCAAGCATGTTTCCACAAATAATTGACAGTCTTAATTCACACACGAACAGAAAGCTGCATCCATGTTAATAGGGAAACATTTGGYTGGCTTTTGTATGTAGATAACTGGAAAGTACTACCCATATAGTGGAGTCTGGCTACTTCTTATTGCTGGCCTGGTAATTAAAAGGACTTTGTTTACCTAACAGCAGAGTCTTACTACAAAAGGCAGATCTGAAATCTACACCGAGCTGGAAATGCAAAATGTACTGTTCCTATGAGGTGTTAATACAAACCTACATGGAACCTTTGTAGTTCACAAGATATTTGGAGGGGAGTACATATTCCCTAAATACCTCTGGAAGAGTATTTCTATGTGTTTTGGAACTGAAACAAGTCCAGGCAATATGTGTACCCTGTTGCACAACAAACACAAAAAAACGTCTCACTAGTGAGCCCTTGCACCTTCCTGCCATGTCATGTAATGGCTCRTATATCTCTGCTCTCCATAAAGCCGAACTTTAAGTTGTAAAGGTCGGTCTCTTAATAAAAACAGACAGCATTTCCTTTCTTTCCAGGGAAGAATGCACAAATTTAGGACAAAAATGCTCACAAAAGAGACCTAGGGTGAGCACAAAGAATCTTTTACAGGCATAGAATAACTTTGTCCTTGGTTTCCCCAGTGCAAAGCCATAGGCTGCTACTTGTTCTGAACAGGTTGAGAGCTATGATTTAGAAGATCTTATTTTGCTGTGAGACTTTGCAAGTTGCTTTCTTGTCTTTTCTCTCTCCAACATGTTTTCAGACCCTTTTGCATAAGACTTTTTCACCACTTAGCAGAAATTGAATCCTGTTTTTCTGCCCTGGCCCTCTCTTGGTTCCTATTTTAACCCTGCCAAAACCAAAGCTGATTAAATGATCACACCTTTCAATCAAATCCTTTTAAAATTTCCTTTCTAGAATCATTCTTCTGGCTCCACCTTATATTCTCAGGGTTAATTTCACTGCAGTGCGTTACCCATCTCCTCAGTCAATGTTGGATACTGTTWCTTATCTACTTCATTTGTTCTGTGCTGTCTTAAGTGTGTTCTTCCGTTTTCCATTCTCATTTTTCTGTTTTCAGTATGGCTCACATACATGCAAGAAACATCTAAAACCAATATTCTGTCACTACCCATTGCCATCAGGCTATCATCTCTTTTACTGTGAATTTTTTGGTAACTGTAGGTCAGTCACTGCTCTTTTGTGGCCTTACAGTCTGTAAGAGAAGTGAGCAAGACTGGAATAGAACAGAGCAAAATAAAAAAAAGAAGAGGAAAAAAAGGTCTTTTGTATGGAACCTTTTTCCCCTTGAGGTTTTAACTCCATAAGAGTGGGCACAACAGAGATTCTCTAAACAGCTATAGCAAAAATCAAGCATGACCCAGACATGACAATGCTGGGATCTAATAACAGTGATATACCCAGTGTTGATCAGAGCTGTGTGTAAAAACAAAGTACCTGAACTTAAGCCAAATGTGCGGGGAAAAAAGAAATTAATCTAACTTTCTTAAAAYGCACTCTTTTAATGCCAAGAATTTAGGTAATTACTTGTGGCAGAAGGAATGTGGTTCAAAGACAGTAAAGTCTCATTTGGAAAAGGCCTGTCAGCTCTTTAAATAGCATTGGCAAATTGTTCTTTTACTCCAGTTTTCTGTGAGAAGAATTTTGAAAACAGCAAAATAATTTTATATGATTCCATTTCATTGATATAATAGACATGAACATATATTTGGGGTATGTGTGTATATGYGTGTATATATCAAATGTGAAATAACAGCAGATAGAGACCTGGATGGTGCATGTGACTTGACTGGACCAGCACTTGGTTATACTGTGTTATTTTAKTCCTAAACACGTTTTAAAACTGGTTTGAGAAGGATGAGGAAGTTTCAGGAAGGGGGAGRAAAGCAAAGTTCTGATGATACCTTTTGAATGCTTGGGCTTGGCAATTTTGTACTTATTTTAAATGTCTAGAATTTTTCAGCATAATATCAGTACGGTAAAATCATAGGATACATCAAATCTGAACTCTGGAGACATAAATTCACATGAGGATCAGATCACAAGATTTGCTGCATTACGGCTAGTCTCCAATGGGCTTTTTTCCATATCAAAAAAATCACCATACTGTTTGGCACAACCTTCAGGCTCAGTGAAGAGAGTTTTATTCCAGGACCAAAATAGACAAAAACAGTAGATGCCAGAAGCGAGGAGCATTTGCAGAGTAGGACGGAGACAGTTTTACAACTTTTATCTCAACTTTTCTCTTCCCTTGCTAGGAGTAAATCTCTTCAGGTTTTTGGTAAGAGCTCTATTGACTTTATAGAGGAGGAAGGGAGGAGATGTTAACAAAAACCTGTAAGTGTGTTGTGTCAGTAACTCATATTTCAGCAGTACACATTTGAATCTATCTATTTGAGAAGATTTTTTTTTAAAAAAACATAAATAGATACTTTTCTCATCAAAATTTAGAAAAATAAATAGAAAAGTTATGGACTTYTGATAGTGATGGAGTCCTTCTCCCTTCCCCCACCTCTCATCAGCAAGCTGATGTTTGCAGCAACTTCAAAAACAGAAGACTTCTCTGTAATCCTAAAGTGCATAAGGAACAGATTAAAGTCCTGATTTGTGAAAAAAAAATGAGCATATGCTTAAGAGCCATTGACTTCAATGAGAGTTAAACGCGTCCTCACACACGCTCCTTGAACTAGAGCCTAATAAGGATATTGAAAAGGATCAAGAGGCTGCCCCTCTTCAGGAAATGCTGCAAAACTCTCATAGCTGAAAAGCATTTTGGTCATAATCAAACTGACTCTCACCACTAGCCTCCTCACCTCACTTCCAGTTCTCATAGGGAAGAAAAATACCCTTCTCTCCACATCTTCCCATCTCTTTTCCTCTTTTCTCCATTCTGTTCCATGCCAGGCTAAACTCACTTTGGTTCCAAAGCAGAATTACAGACTCTGCAGTATCCGTTAGGGATGACATTATTTCGAGCGTAATGAATGTGGATGATGGTCAGATGGTACAGTGGACAGTGATTGAACAACCCCCCTGAGAGAATTAATTATAAGATAATTAATTACATCACTGTATAGCTGATTTATCTAGAGGAACCCTATGTACAGGGGAAAAGGTACCCCCTGCCAAACAGCAGTCCATATTAATATTCTTTTATTAGACGAGTGACAGATGGAGTGAAATAGTGATGACTGAAAAGCTTGAGTGTGGGATGATATCTTTCAATTTAGTATGACAAAATGGGTTATATATATGGTTTTTGAGTGTGGTACTCATTTATTAAATGCTCATTTGGATTTTAAAAAATAGCTTGCCTTCATTAGCCATCTYGGGAATCAGACTCCATGGTGTAATAAATCTCAGTTGCAGGAATTTTGGCCTGCAACTCATCTTAAAATACTCTGATTTTTTTTTCCTGAGCCTTGTCTCTTACTCTACTACTGTCCTAAGTAACTTATCCTTTCTCTTTGTTATCCATATTTAAAAGGCAGTTCTCATACATCCTTATAAACAGGAGTAGATAGTTTGTGGAGGAGTATTTGTTCTCTTCAAGTCACTCATTGCAAATTTTTTTGTTTATTTTTGTWATAAAAACTTTCTGCAACTGAAGCTCAAAGTTAAGTTTGGCATAATGGCTGTTTAGCATAGTATTACTTAGAGAATATAATTTTTCTAAGAATTATAAAGCAGTAGAAATTTATACCTGCATATAGTTTGTAAAAGAAAAACTTGTGAGAAGGGTTCTTGTTCCGCACAGGGAAAGCTAAAAATGGACTGTATGTTTCTTTCCATCTCTCACATTTAATTAAATTAGCTCATGTAAATTCGCAAAGATGTTTTCTGCTAACTCTGTTTATGTGCTTCTTGAAGCAGCTTTCTTTCATCCAAGTCAGAATTCCATCGCCAGATTTCCATTCATACTTTCGTGTATTCACCAGTTGCTYTGTCCCTTGCTTCTGTGTTGTATAATTAAAATGAGATATTCAGGTATTAATTATTTCCTTTTGTTCRGCCATGAACTTGCTTGAAGGTGTTGAATATTTCTATATTCTCTCTAATAACGCTGCTGTTTTCTTAATCAGAGATTTTCTTAAAATGTTTGAATTCACACCTTTCTGCAGACAGGTTTCCCCCCGTAGGAAGAAGACTGGGAACAGACCATTACTGCCCCAGGGTTAGTATCAGGTAATGCTGTGCGTTTCCTATGGGATCTGTTTTAGTTGYAGAGGTGTGGTACTGCCATAATTCCTGTCTGTCACAATAGTTACCCTCTAGCATTTAAATCCATGGTTTTATGATTACTAATTACAGATTTTAAACATCCCAGGATGTATCAGGGTCCAGGCACCATGATGTATCGTGGACTCTTGCAGAGCACTGCAGCTCCTGCATCAGGATCCATGGCTTGGTAGGTTGGACATAGTTGCCTTGAGCAGCAGGAATTCTGTATGTTTAAAACGTCCCTTAGTGGGGTGCGCCAAAGAACACATGAATTTATGTTCGACTTCCACATCATGATATGATCTCTTTTTTGTTTTCTTCTGTAATTTACTTGGTAATTTTTCTGACTGTTTCTGCTACTGTGWTTTGTTTTATGCTGATTTTCAGTCTATTGTATCTTCAAATCTGTGAGTTAATCTTTGACCTCTTTTGAATAGCCAAGTAAGATGAATTCATATTGGTTTTAAGTGTATTAAATAAAAAAAAAATGTTCCAAAAGGTATTCTTTGGAAAGATACAGTTTTACGATGACTTTATATGAAATTTATGTCAGCTACTAATAAAAAATACAGCAAATAGTTCCTAACTGGGTATTTTGCAAAGTAAGTGTTTTATTCATCTTACGATACTAAGGAATTTAAAAGCTAGAAAAGCTGGCATTAAACTTAAAGGGCAATGGAAAGTTGGTAGCCTAAACATTTGTTTTGATTCATATGGAGGGAAAGAATTTGGACCAGATGCTTGAAAGAGCTCAGAACCCAGAAGCCCCCATTGTTCTTCATTTAGGTGCCTAAATGGTAACAGTTGGGTGTGCAGCTTTCTTGAAAGCTGATCCTTTTGTGTTGAGGCAGCTTTTAGGTTTTAGTCTATCTCTTCCTGGCTATAGAACTTAACTGTAAACATTTTATTTCAGAATTGTCCCTCATCTCAATCCCTCAAGCATTTGCTTATTGTTAGGAGATCTATTGTTCATATTGCAAGCCTGCAACCCCTTCAGCATGTCCTGAGTTTTAAAAATATTTGTCCTGTCCCTCACTTTGCTTTCATCCTGGGGACATTCATTCTCTGCATCTAATGCTTTGGTAACACATTTGCAATGAGTTTAAACAGAGTGTGCACTCCTAAAACACTGTGTATTCATATCCTTTTGTTTGCTTTAGGCAATCCTGTAAAATAAAAAAAAATATTTTAGAGAAAGCAGGGCTTTGCACTTTCTCCKGTGAAGTAAGCTTCCAGGCCTAGAAAACTTCTCGAGCCTAGTGTTTAGGATGGATGYATATCAGTGTGCGTATATTTTAGGGTTGATAATACACAGATGATCATAACATTTGCAATTGCAGGATTAAGTTAAATCAAGATCAAGCCAAGTATCTAGTGTGCCTTCTTATAGTTAAGAAAGGATAGCAAAAATTAGCTCTTTTTTTTTTCACCTAAATTCTGTATGCCCATACAAATACAAACACAATAAAAATACCATTTGAACTTTTTGTGCTGTTGGATATTTAAGATGTTGTATATGATTCAAAAGCACCTTTGGACTTCATTCTTGGGTTATACGTTTAAAAAAAAATTAAGATATGTTGCTAAAATGATGAGGCAATTAGTAGGCTTAAAAGATTAAGACTAAATATTAATAAAAAGCCCTCACCAATCCCTGCAACCCAAAAGTAGAGAACATGGGTTGCTTTGAACTAAGAGAGTGTCAAGAAATCAAGGAGAGAAAGTTTAGTTTCCTAAAAGTTAGCGCTATGATTTTGTCAGGAAAACTGCCCCTKCTGGCAAGCAAGCACATTACCTTGGGAAAATCTCCATGACTGTGCTCCCTACAGGAATCCCTGTGTACATCTTCTAGTTTCATTCCCTTGAATTATCATTGCACAGTGTTGTAGTTACTCCATACTTCAGATTTTCAGTCTGTATATGGGACAAAACTAGCTTAGGTATAAACAGAGTTATATGTTCCTTAGCTATAAACATAGTTAAAACATTCAGGATATCAAAGTAGACTGGGGAATAGGAGGACTCAAAAGGCAATGATAAATCCAGTTACTAAGTGCTGGGTAAATTACCTATCAAGGTATTTTTCACAGGTATGTGTCTTCAAAGAACAAACAGCACTCTTTATTTTACCATTTAAATAGAGGCATTTTTAACATTTTGATGATTTTTTGAGCCAATTATTGGCAGATGTGCTTTAGCCAACCATATGTCTCGAGGTGATGTACAGATATATATTTCTCTGCCTCAACAAATATTYCAGCTTCTTTCCAAATGGTATGTTTGTTTGGCTGATGCACAACCTCAGCCAGTTATTTTTCTGAAATTGAATCCAGATCAAAAAGAATATCCTGCTGTTGTACCTCAGTGCTTGCCTTGACCAGTGTTCTTCACCCTTACAGACAATGAGCAGTTGTCTGGTTATCCAGAAATTTCAAAACAGGTTCCTGTATGTTATTCACAAAACTGTTTTACCTTCTTCGATGGACGCAATTATYGCAACCAGTTAGCACTGGAAGACTATAGCAACATACATCTGGAAGTATCTTTCTCTACAACATTTTCATTTAATAATTTTTCACTTTGAAATTATGCAATTCTCTGAATAATCCTTCATGCATTGCGTACCTATCAATTGTTGAAACCCCTTTTCCTCTTCTTGTACTGAGTTTGATCAGCTCTATTGTACAATTTATATTGAGTCTCAATAACTTTCATATCAATTTTCATATTTACTTGCTCCAGTGTAAATTTCTCATCCACTAGGAGCTATTGTGAGTTGCCATATTGTGAATTGTCTCTCCAGAACCACAAAATTCTCTTCCCTCCTGAGATTTAATTGGAAGAGATTGGCCACCCATTTTTTTCTTGCCTGTCCCTGTCTGACTCATTGCCAGGAGATATTCAACAGTCTGGTTCCTTCTGCTGCATTTTCAAGTCTAAATGTAGGCCATCAATATACATGGAAATGTTTCTGTACAGTGGTTATTACATTTCTGTACAGAGCTCTCGGAAATTGTGTGAAAGGTGTTATATAAATGTACAGATTAGAGTGGAGTGGATTAAATAGAACTGGACTTCTGGAATGCACATCACCCCTTACTATGAGTTCTCGTAGTGTGGTTAAAGCCAGCCTGTGCTTCATGAAATTTTTTTTGTGATGTCCATTTAACCAATAAATCTGTCATCACTGACTGGTCTCCATTTCCTCTGAAATAAACAAATCACTATTASGTTCTTTGAAGCAGCAGACTGCCAGGAAACACAAAAGTCACTTTTGCTTCATCCACGGAGATAAAGTAGTTAGAAAGTGGAAATGAGCTGCAACTGAAGGAGCCTCAGTGTTCTCACACCTGCTGGAAAGTACAGTAGATTTTYACAGAGCAGGAATTCAAAAAAACCTCAGATCACTGTGTTCAGTGAAAGTGAGCTTGCCTAGCCAAGAAATGAATTGCAGGCCCTTGGAAACTACTTAAAGCAAGCCAGTTTCACAGGGACAGAGGAAATTTGAAAGAGTCCAGGAAACTCTTCTAAGTCTGTGATATCCATTGCGTTAGCTGTTGTTTTCCTGGTCCATATTTCTGACCTTCACTCTTCTCAGGCTCCATTTCTCAACTAGATGGTCCTCTGCTTGCTGCACTTCGTTTTTCATTCGTYAGGTCATCCCTCTTCAGTGACTTTAGTGATGAGTGCTCCCATGTGCAACTTTGCATCTGCTTTTTCTTTACTCTTGAGCTGGGATTCATGACATTGCAGTCTCTGTTCCCTGCAACCCATGGCTGAAGTGTTATATTCTACCTTTTTTCAATGTGAAAAATTAGTCTCAAAAAGCTAGTAAAGTCTTTAATTTGTTCTGGTTGTTCTCTGCTGGTTTATTACTGCTGCTGAAAAAGGTTGTGGAAGTTAAGCTGACGGGTGAGCATGGTTGTCGCAGAAGGAAAAAAGTAYTGTTTTTTGCCTCTGTAACTCATTTTTAGGTTAACTAGCACAGTTTACTCCTTTATAAAACTGAAGGAAAATGCTCCTGGTAAAAGTTCGCAGTTACTTTCAGCAAAGTAGCTTTAAGTTTTYTTCCCAATAAAAAACCTGACTCTCTACTTGTACAAATGTCTGTGAATATAAAAACTACAAGAARCTTCTAATTGTAGGGGAAATCATGGAAGGAAAAATCAATAACAGAAGAAAGCCAAAWTTTTTTAGGAAAATCTAATGAATCTTTGTCAGGGGTGGACACTTGGTGTAGCAGAAGCTGAGAATTTTTAAATAGGACAGTTTTACAACATAGTTTATAAATAGTGCTGGAAAACCTTTCACATTTCTTTATCCATTCCATTTTTATTCTTCTTTCTAAATAATCTGATTCTTGTTAAGAGTTTTGACATCAATATTTCCAATTTCTTTTTTTTTTTTTTTTTTGGAATACTGTTATTGTTGGAAAACCAAGTTATTATATGCTCAGTAAAAGTTCTATCTTGGATTTAGATTCACAGCCAATAATTTTTTTTTCTGTTAGTCCCATAAATAAAATATTTAATTTGTTCTTACGCATATAATTTTAAATTACTTATTTTCAGACTTGTGCCTACATTCCACTCTGTTTTTTTTATTGCTAGCAAACTGAATACTTCACATTGGGAACTCCCAGTACAGTAGAAACTAATCTTGTAATTACTGCAAGTGTAGCCACAGGTCTCAGTTGCAYCCTGTCCAAATACTCATTCTAACCCCTGTATCCAGATTGCCTTTTCAAGCTGTGAGTATATAGTGATTTCTGTAAGTTAACACAGACTTTTAAAAAGGTAATAAAAAAGTGGCAAAAGAGGAATTCCTGTATCTGCTGCTTTCCTGCAATAAACCAAGCGTTTCCATRCTCCCAGCATGGTGCTGAATTGTCTCTATCTTCCTTAGTGGGAATATACTGACGGATTGAAAGGAATTGAAGAGCAAATGCTGTGTGGAACCAGTGAGACACATGTCACCACGCCCTGTCCTGACCCAGAATCTTACCCCATCACAAAACCTCATGTGATAGTGGGATGCGGCTTTCCTTCCTCTTTTCTTTCTTATTCTCTGTATTAATAATGGATTGCATTAATGATGGGGAGATGTAAACCAGACCAATAGTAAAATGTAAACCTACACCAAGAGGAGTATGGCACTTGCTAGAGTGGCAGATGCTAAATCTGATTTTGGAAAAAAACTTGGGGCTCCAGTTGACCAAACATATTTCCTAGCTCATGTTTAATCTTGGTGGTTTTTTTTTTTTTNTTTTTTTTGTCAATAACAGAACAAACACAAGGAAAAGAAAGGCATGTATATATCTGCCATTTGTATGACAGTTCAATTCCTACAAAACACACTGCTCATTTAAAAAAATGGGATTTGTTTCCAAGTTGCTATTGCCAAAATATCCTGAAATGAATCCATGTGCAAACTGAAAACGTGCTTAGAGATGATTTTTCCGAAGTGCTTTTGGTAGCTAGAAGTCCTGGAAAGGCACATTTGTTGAAGCTATACAACTGTTCAGGTCTTGATGTATCACAGACAAAATGTGTGGGCAACATGAAACAATAATGAAATAGTGGGAATAATCAAAGAAAACAGAGAGATTATAGAAGCTGAATTTGCTAAAACGACTGTATTTTAAATCTAGTTTTTGTTGGTTTGTTTGTTTCCCAGAGGTTTCATGAATAATAAAGGCTGATGGTTGTTCACAAGAGGAAACATCTGCACACCTGTGTCTTTATACAGTCAGGTAGCRTGTAGGTTTCTGCATGAGTGGAAATCCTGGTTTAGTCACTATGAACTGAACTATAAAAGGGGGGGAAACCCCCATAAGATTTAATAAGCTCAGGTATAGCTAAAGGAGGTGTGAATAAAAATTGCATAAGGATTCTTTGATTATGTCCTTAGATGATTTATTTGTGTAACTGTTAAAGCACCTTGTTACAGGAAGAAAGAAAACTTGAGAGCCACTAAACACTTAGCTCCACATTAAACGCGCTTCAAGGAGTGTTAGTTATATGACAACTGTAAAGAATGTTCCTGCATTTTATTGAGCAAATAAGGATCACTTTTCCTATTCATTCATTTAATGTCTCTGAAGTTGTAAAGAATGCGGTGAAGAAGCAGATTTTTTTTCCAGATCAAAAGTAGTTGGGTGAAGTAGTGTTGAAATTGGATCTTCAAGCCATTTWAAGTAATACTGAGTCAAAACTTTAAAGCTTCTGTTTTTAGTTTGATAGCTAGTTTTGTAACAGTTAAATGCTTGTGRATTTCATGTTTACTTTGTCCTCCAAAAAAAAAAAAAATTACCTGAAAAAAACTATCATGCAGACAGCATAAATCCAGTCAGAAAGACACATTCATTTAAGAGCTGGACTCAATAATCCTTGTGGGTCCCTTCCAATTCAGATTATTCTGCAATTCTGTGATTCTTTTCTAAGAAATTCCCYAGTCACATAAAAGTTTGGAATAAACGGGCGAGCTCCATATAAAAATCAAAATTTTTTGGGTTTTCAGAACAAAAACTACAGCTGGTTTTTCAAGGCTGGTTCACTGTTTATGCTGATCAAGTACTTTTAGAATGAGATGAACTCAAATAAACAGTTTTTAAGGTGCTTCATGATAACTGAAAGGTGTCATGTTCATGAATTCAACATATTAATATKGCAGAAAAGAATACTTATTTTATGTACTGCTTAGACTTTTGTTTGTGTTGTACGTGAATAACTTATTAAATCAGTGTTAAGAGAACTTTTGTCTGCTCCTGACAACCACGAATTCTAAAGCCTCACTTTTATGAGAATGGAGATTTGGAGTTGGTGGGAAAAAAGAC
Organism: Malurus melanocephalus; assembly: GCF_030028575.1. Classification (NCBI taxonomy): domain Eukaryota; kingdom Metazoa; phylum Chordata; class Aves; order Passeriformes; family Maluridae; genus Malurus; species Malurus melanocephalus. The sequence continues at coordinate 1,074,010 of NW_026623417.1, read as the reverse complement.
CTGGCTCTGCACTTATGAGCCTCTCACACTCATAAGCTTTAGAAATGTTTCAGTAGAGCACAGTTGTCTTGGAAAATTCTTATCTTGGAGAGAAAAACTTCCAGGTTGTTTAATCTGTTTCTGTTGGGGTCTTTAAACAGCTGGAGCAAGACCTTGAGGCAAACTCCATACTTCAAAGGAGAGCTGGTGTGCAGAGCAGGAAAGGAAAGTGGTCATGCGAATCTTCACGCTAAGCAGACTACTCAAGTGTTTATGTAGCAACYCTTTTTTTTTTTCTTGAGGATGCGTGACTTAATACCTGCATATGCATTACATCAGTTAGCAAACTCTGCTCATTGGTGCCTGCTTTGTTTCGGGTAGGACAGGGCATAATCTGCATCATCTGGAGGGAGAGTTAAGCACCGTGAGCATCAATCCAAGCAAAAACACAGGGGCTGGACAGTGACAAGGGCATCTGCCTGCACGTCTTAACATCAGGAGGAGGGGGAGTGAGGCGGAAGGCATTCAGAGAGAAGGATGCATTTCAGACGAGTACTTTGGTCTTGTCTAGAGTCAGCTATGCTTTGTCCAAGCGATGACTTGTACCAGAACGTTGCCATTCCCTACATTTTTCTTAGTATCGATTTAGAGCAAACAAGGAGCTGAACATCATTTTGGGCATTTCAACATTTTTGCCTTACTGCTGTTTAACTTTTTTTAGAAATATTGAATGCTTTGAGAAAGGAATGGTACAGATAGTCCAGGACATTRTACTCATAATGATTCATAAGGTTCTGGATCTGAGAGAAAATTCTGTAATAACCAGTAAAAATGAGAGAGGTACATTTGATGATCAATAGCAGCAGAGGATGTAGAGGAATTACTRAAATGGAGCAATATTGTGTGTCATCAAAAGCAATTTTCCTTAGAAAAATGGGTACAAAAGGCAATGTACTTTTCAGAGCAATTTTTACTACTTTCTTTTCTCCCACACTGGGAGTTGGGAACAACTTATTGTTCATATYCTATATAAGCATTCTGTGGGATTGTGATTTGTAAACAGGTTTTCAGAACTGGATTTGACCTAATGAATTTCATACACTATCTGTACTTTTACCAAGTTTTAAAAATTATTTTGATTCCCTTCAACATCCCCTGTGTGCAAAGGGAGTTTCAAAATACCTGTCTTCTCAATGTACTTAGAAAGATGATAGTCTAAAAACTGAGCAGTGATTTTGCTCCTTGACAGCTTGACATATGAATGGTCTAAAAATAAATGTCTGATTTTCTTAGTTATCTTATTGACAAATGGCTATCTTACATTTGCAATTACACCTGTATAATTTCAGAAATGGCTACCACTCTGGACCATTTTTTGATAATTGCATTTCTGCTTCCTAAATATACTTCTAGTATTTAAAATCATATTTTGATCTATAAGGATCTCTTAACCTGTTTGAATTCTTAATTTATRAAAGAAATAGATCATACCCACATTGCATATTAATGATATGTCATGTAGAAGATACTCTGATTTATACCTGCAAAAGTGTTGCGTTCAGCTGTCAAATTCACTTGTAGCTCAGCAGATCTGGGTATCTGTTGACATAGCTCTCACAAAAGCTTTGCACACCTCCTCAGACACATGTACAAAGGTTTTACAAGGACTATWTGTCATATCCATGTTGCTTTTGTCCTTTTATTCTTGGTTTAGACCCTAGCATATTTCCTTTCCTTAGCCTTTTGCTGGATCTRAGTTTGAAGATATTGCATATTTTTGACCTTTTCCTATGATTCTTTCATTTCCCTCAACCTTTGAGAAGAAAATACGTGCTTTTTTTAGTCATAAGCATACTGTAAGAAATTTCAGAATTGGACCACTGAAGAAGACCATTTTGACTCGGAGAAACAGCCTGTATAGCTGTTGCTTCTGCAGTTGTACCTTGGTGAGATGTGACATGAACCTCACCCTACGCCCTCTCTGTACATCTTTGACTACATCATGTACAATCTGAATCCTCTTCACCCTTCTTTTCCCCTGGAACTGTTTTTTAAATTGTGAATTTTACTTTCATATGTACCCTCATATATAGAACAGTCATTAATTACACAAAATTGGCCAGTTCTTGCCACACTTTACTCGAACAAGGATCAAAGCCTTTTTCAAGATGGGAACTGTTGCTGATGAATCRTGAGACAAAGTTGAAGGAGATCACAACTGTGAGGTTTTCCCTGTCTTTCCTGAAAACCTGCTTTGGTATAAGGCCCAGGAAGATTACAGCTAGGATGCAGTGATGAACATTTTCACTTTTTTGTTACCACCGTGAAGAAGTGGKGTGCCACATATGATAAATGTGCTGGTAGCTCTTGGGAGCATGGACTTTCATTTGATAGCCTGCAGTGTCCAGTGGAATGAGGAAACTCCTTAAGTACCACTGCTGCAGTAATATGAAAGATTTACATATTTGTAACTTTCTTTGTCTCATTCTGTTTCTACACACAYATCTTTATTAAAGAAAAAGAACTTCTGGGCTCTTTCTACAGTTTCTGAACCAAMAAATGTCCTCCTACCTAGGGAACTAGCATTTCTAGCTTCAGTCTTTGAATTGTTGTCGTTTCCAAGTCACAGTATAGAATATATTGCATGAGTGTCCTGGTAATGTCCCTTCTCTGAGAATTAATGATGAATATTTTCGAGTAGTAACCAATTGTCTGAAATGAGCTCCTATTACCTGTCAGTACAAATTAAAGCAAATAAAATAAAACCAAATCAGAACCAGTTCTGAACTGATTAAAATGCATTTTTGACACATTAAGATACTCAAAAGAAAATGTATCTCTATCTGATAATTTGTGAGTGGCAAGTCCTATTCAAAAACAGGGCACCATCCACAGAAATAATCCTATTTGGCCTATGGGTGAATTAATGCTTATTTATATGTTAAAAKATATTTGACTTGAACTTCTTATCTGGTCATTATTGATGCAATCCATGAAAGGTGATTTTTTTCATGTTTTCAGACTTGTCTTTTAGATGTCTTCTCATTTTSTTCATGAAACTGAAGATTAGCTTGCATGGCAGTTACTCAAGTCAACTTTTATTTCATAAAGGAAGCCATCATCGAAAGATGGGTTCATTTATGCATTTCTGAATAACACCAAATAAGTAGGTAGTTCAAACCCTAAAGCAGAGTAACTAGATGATGTAACCAATGAGGTTTTTTAGGGTGACAGTAGACTCAAGTTTTCYTTGGAAATAACGGGGGAAAAGAAAAAAAAAAAGAGAAAAGTCAGACTTCAAAGTGAAACTACAATTCTAGAAGCAATGTACATGTTTTTTTTTCTGGTGGGTTAGTTGATACAAAATGATACATAATACAAAAATAATTGCTTTTTTTTTGTTTGTTTACGTTTCAAAGCATGAGAAGAGACAGATTTCCTGCTTTCAAAAAGAAAGTGAAAATATATGAGAGTAGGAAGGCACCAAATTGTGTTTAGAAAAAGCTTAATGTTCAGCTAAATGCACAGATGCATAAACTAAACACTTTTTATGCCTAAACCACTGTTTATATAGCAATGAAGATTTTCCATCAGTTTTCTCCAGTTAACGGTAGCTGTCTTTTTGCTGTTTAATGGAAACAAAGCAGTCTTGCATGAAAACATCAGATGTATTGGCATGTTATGGGCTTTGATTTTTCATGTAAGTTCAGCATAATTTTAATCATAACAGACCAACATTTYAACCTCCTTTCCTTCTGATTTTTGATTTGGATTGTGAACTGAACTGGATCCAATTTTGCCGAAAGAGAAGACTGGGTTTTTGGATGATAAAGGAAGTCAATATCCAGTTTTTGTTCCTGTTTTGAAAGATGGAGAAATCTTGTTTATGATTAGGAACATCTGCCAAATGCTCTAACACCAGCAAAAATTAACTATTTACTCAAAATGATGTTTATATCTATGAAAGTAGATATTGCTCCATGTTTTCAGCACCCCAGAGGCCTATAAATCCCCTGGAAAACATCACAACAATGTGAAACAATCCAGCACAGTTATCCAACAAGAACCAGTTTTGTAGGGCTGTGCTGTACCAGAGCATGCTCAGTCCAGCCTMTATGATAAATCCAAGCCTTAGTGACATTTGTTCTACTGACTGAAGTCACRAGGGATTGCAGAAAGGAAGGGAAATGCAAGTCATGCCAGTAGAACCCTTTAAATAACCAGACAGCAAGAAGATGAATCCTCTAAGTGCTGTGCTGCCAAGRAGCCCTAAGCAGAGCAGTGGGTGAGAGAGGGAATGAAGTTGTTCAACACTTTACAGCTGCCTCTTGTCACTTTGTCACAAAGCAGACAGTTGAGATCAGACAGTTCAGGTTTTGTTTGGCATCAATAGAGACCAATCAGCCAGGACATCACAGGGGCAGTTATGATCAGAGAACARTCCCTTGTTTGCAAGTGTCCCCTTCACCTCCAGATCCTGAGCAGCAAAAGCAGCAAAAGAGACCCATATTCAGGGTGGTTATGAATGTGCAAAAACAATATTGGAAATGGTCTTTCAAAGCTGTACAATTTTTAAAAAAGATACCCTTGACAAAAATAGTATCATATCTAATAATTTTATTTAGTTGGGTGGAATTTCAGTAACTGAGTGAGATAAAGTTTTATATTTGAAAGGACCAACATCCCAGAGTTGAACCTAACTTCTATAACTCTTTTTTTTTTTTTTT
>NW_026623417.1:1048529-1069299 GCF_030028575.1 Malurus melanocephalus | reverse complement strand
TTTTTTCTCTTTTTCAGAGCAGGCAGACCAGAGGTCAGGACACATTGAGCAGGCAGACCAGAGGTCAGGACACATTTTTTGAGGTTTAGAGGGAGATTTATCTACCTCCCCTCCTCACCCCATTAGCATGTGCAAACACAGCATTCATTGCTGTTGCATGAAGTCCAGTGGTGGAATTGCTGGATACCAGTATACATGCTGGGACTTCATTGTTGCTTTGAGCCTCTTCTTTCTGGAGTGTACTCCTAAATCCTTCAGTACATATGCTAATAATTTCATTGACATTTTTTCCCCTGTTTCTGGGATCTGATAATCTCAAGTACTGTATCTGCTCTTACTGCAGAGATTCAAACCTAGATTATATGGATGGGAAGAAGAGCAAAGAAATAAAATACCATTTTAATTTTCTGGAAGGATGTAGTTCAACACTTACCAGAATCAAAAATTTCTGTGTTATCTCCAGCTGCCAGTCATTACTGGAGGTGACAACTGGTCATATTGGAGAATGTGGGTACTGATTTAAATTGTTTCAATAGTACAACTAAATAACGTCTTAATTTGTTTTTGGTGTTGCAACTTTAAGGATGGAGAAAAAGGTTATACTWATCCAATTTTTATCTTCAATCTTTATGAATGTTTTCAAATTTTCTTATCCTAGTAGAGTCAGGTATTTAAAATTAGCTTTTCTYAAAAGTAAAACAAATACTGTCTAGGATGGCAAAACATATATAGGATTTACTAGGCTTTGACATKCACTGCCAGAATATTCCATTAGCACAATACTTTACCAGGAAGGCCTTTATTCTCCAGCTTGTAGGCAGCAAGCTGTGGGAGGTGAGTGATGGAAGAGTCAGGCCCTATTATTTAACATTTGCTTGCCAAATGTTCTCTCTGATTGGAGAAAACAAAAGTTTTTACTTTTGTAGAAGTTTAGTGATCACAGAAACACTTTCCATTACTGAAAAAGAGTTAGAAATGAAGCTGGGGAAAAATTACCTTTACATTTAATAAAATACCATGGACATGGGGTTAATTATTGGGCACTTTTGGGTTGAGGGAGTTTCTTTCATTTTTTTTTTTTTTTAAATATATTTGTTCTCAATGGGCTCACTTGAGACTAGAACTTCATGTACATACTGGCATGTTTGCGAAATCAGTCCCCTGTTATTATACTTTATAAATAAAATATAAGACTTCATAGGAATATCAACCCCTTTGCAGGTAGCAGTCCATTTTTAAAGTTAAAAGAAGGTTTATAATTTTCAAGTACTGTAACTGTAGTCTACATTATATAAAAAAGAACAGCACAAGTAGGGCATAAAAGTTTGCCATGTCAAAGCTGTACTTGAACCCATACTTGAAGCAACTTCTTTCAGATAGATAATGTTTTCTTGCACTCTAATCTTAAAATAACAGAAAGGCTTCAAAAAAWTATGCTGCATTTTTTTCTCACATGAAAGTTGAAGCATTTTTTAAATTGCACCCTGCCAAAGCTTTATACTATGAATCACAGGTTTTAACTAAGTAAGTTTATTGTTAGCAATCAAGAAAAATTAGTCATCAAAAAGCCCCCCCAGACTGTAAAATGAATAGTAAAATAGAGCTAGCAGAAAATTTAAACCTGCATTATTAGCTAGACTTTATTCCTTTTACAGATTTATWTCCTTCACCCAGTATACTATTTAGAGAAGTATTTTGGATTTTCTGTTTAATTATGTGAGCATTTTTCCGTCCTTTAACAATTGTACTATACGTGGAAGAGGAAATTGTGTTAGCTTCAAACATGACAAATCCTTTGGGTGTTTTTAATGGATTTTGCCATTTATGAAAATCATTTGAGAAAACAAAAAGGAAGGAAAATGCAGCATCGTGCTAAATAGGGGAACTTATAAGTCAAAATCAGCTGATATTCAGGATTTCTAAAGCAGCCGTTAGGAGGGTTTCTATCTCATATTAACAGACAGTAGTAGTTTTAAGTGAAAAATGAAACTTCCATGGTTAGYCTGAAAGCCAATGGTATAAATAGGTAAAACATCTGAAAAATTTTATTTTAYAACCCTTTTTATTTTGGTTTCCCCTGAAATACAGGTAATTCCATCTAACTGTATGTGGGAAAGCACTTTTCACTGGTTTTCCAGTTTTATAGTTMGTGTTATACTTCAGCACAATGTTGTAAAGTAAACTGTGAACGAAATAGTAGAAGACACTTAGAACAGCAGCTCTGTTGGGTAGGAGAGTGTGCGTGTGCGTGTTTTTYTGTTTTGAGAAAAAGTCTGGATATCTACTAAGGTAGGTTATGAGCACAGCTGGGCCTGTTGGCTTCATTTTAATGCTTTCTGAGGGATAATAAGATTTACTAAACATGTCACTAAAACATACTCAGGCAAATACATTTGCACAGAAATCTATATTTCTTAAAGACCCAGASAGAGGTTGCATTTGTGCCTCATGCTGAAAGCTGTAACGCCACACTAGCTGAGCCATGTCCAACGGGGACAGCCACTAAGGCAGAGAATGACCACATGGAATTGCTTGTGGGGGCTGTGACACTCATCAAGATTGTGAAATGGAAGGTGATTTGTGATCCTGCMGCTCTGCAAGGTGCTACATACATTTTAGAGGCTCGTTATGGGTGTTTAAAAAGGACAGGTTTTAGAAAGAGTAAAAACATTTCAAGCAGACTGAATTTAAAAAAAAATTAGAAAGGGCACACTAACATAGGATTAAATAGAAATATTGGATGTTAGATTTGCTCCAGACACTGCTTTTTCAGTCATATGTTCAACATATATAAAATTTTCACTATATCACTAAGGGGTTCCAAATAAATCTGTTGCRTGATGAATGGGAAAAAAATTAGCTAGTGTAACACACGTGGAAGAATTACATTAAAAATACCACTGTGAAATGGCTTCCTGTTTCCTGTAGCAGCAAAATAATTCTTAGAARGAGTTAAAGTGGAATTGTTGGTACCCATTTACATTTTCCTTTGTGTAACTGTATCCTAAAGCTTTGGAAAGATGAGTGAATTAGGCATTATGGAGCCCTYAAGAAACTGTATTAAACTGTTGTAAAGTGTTTCAACTTTTATTGCTAAGTATGCGAAACTAAAGTCCTTGATTCTTTGGCTTTCATGCGAAGTATATTTTTTTTTTGTTCATACAGGAGGTTATGCAATTACAATAAACTCTTTTTCAAAAAGAAAACTTGGAAGTTAGCAAGATTTTCACTGTAAGATCTGCCTCTATATTTCAAAAAAATATGTATGTAGGACTTTAAGAAAATACTCTTCTTTATTCAACTCAAGACTTCTCATGATCCTATACAAAGTAAACTGGTACTTACAATGGGAGCAAAATCAGCTCTGATACCCTTGTGGTTGAGAGGAGATTCCACTGAAACTCCTGATTTTCTCCACTTTGCTCACTGAAATTTGTGGGAGAAGGTGGTCTGTGCTAAGGAGCTGGCCCAGATGCACACTCTTCTCTCGGCCATTTGCTCCAGTGAAGGGACATATCAAGGCACAGTGATGAGGTCTGTTGCAAGATCTACAATAATTGCTATAGATGGCGGCTGTTACTTTTTTCTGATGTAAGGTCTTGTGTGTGAGGAGCGGAGGCAATGGCACTGTCTATCTGTAGACCACCAGCTATGGAAGAAAGAGCTCTAGGCTATATACTTGGTGAAGTCTGCAATCAAATTATACCTTGATTTCTGCAAACTATGGGTAATGTGACTGTGTGTAAAAGAAATGGAAGCCTACTTGCTTATAGATAAAACTCTATTGTTAACTAGAGGTATATTTGGAATTTCACAATGAAGATTTATTATAGTGATAGCAGAAAACTAATARTTGACATCTTTTCATGGAGTAACTAAGAAACCACATTAAAAATGTTTCACTCACTGATTCAAAGAATAGTATCCACAAGGTCTGCACTTTCCAAGAAACAGAATTATCAATAGCTGACTGCCATTTGGGAATCAAGCATGGCTAGATTTGAATTGGAATGTACTGCTGCTTAAATACAAGGAACTTTGAATGTAAACGTGAAAGCACATAAAACAAATGGCCATTTATATAAAGAAGTTAATATATAAAATAAGTTTGTAAAATGCATCGCTTGATGTATTTCCCATCCCATCTCCCTGTGATTTGGATTCTAATACAGCAACAGTGGCAGTCTGGCTTTACAAAGGAAAAAATTCTAAATCTATTTTCATGATGCTTAAATTCTAGTTAATACATGCAGGAAGCATACTGGTATGTTTTGGTATATTACTGGTGACTTTCTTTGCAACAAGACACTGCAATATATTTTTTCAATTCCTTAGCCACATCTCCATTTTTGCTGGCAATATCTTAAGCTAAATGTAAAGCATTTAATGTCATATAAAGTGGAGCAGCCACAACKCTATTTTGCCTGAAGAAACAGATCTACATATATTTGTGAGAAAGCATTTCCTCAAAAAGCTTACTGGCCAAAGGATTAAATCATCCAGAGTGCATTCTTTAACACTTAAGTATTTTAGATTTTTTAGTTTGTTTGTTTGTTGGTTTTTCTTTTTTTTCTCTTTTTTTTTTCTTTTTAAGATATGAATTATATCTTAAAAATTTTGGTTTTTTCAGGCATTTTGTTAAACCTGAGTCCCAGAACACTGCCCAGTATTTTCAGCAGGACAARGGTCTCTGATTTGCAAAGCTAAAGTGAAAAACTACAACTTATCATTTTAGGGAGATAAGGCTTGTTAAGAGGTGATTATCTGAGTGAGTTCTGCGTGTTTTACACTGTTTTCTCTTCTCAAGCAACCACTTCCCTATAGTTTGTAGTGCCTTAGATGTTTCAAATATCATCTTGGCAGAGATGACCTATTTTCCCAAGAATTTTTTGGGAAATTTTTTGCCCTACAATAATGTAGGGACAAAAAGGAATATTTTTTTCATGCCTCCTTGGAGTTCTGATACAACTGACATCCAGGGAAGARTTTTCATCAGAATGATGACTGAGGCATGCACAATGTTTGGGGTGGGTTTGGTTGCTCCTCTTTTATTCTCTTCCTCTTGGTTGGAAAGAGTCCCTGTAGGAGATGTCTAGGAAGTGMGACTCAAAAGAAGAGAAATTATATAAACTTCTATGTCAACTAGTGTTTTCCTCACTTGTCTTTGTTGTAAGAGGATTCTGCATGGAAAATATTTTGGTTTAATGTTATAGATTAGTTTTTACTCTGGAAGATTCACTCCTAATCACTGGGGGGATGGTCCTGGCAGGTCTCAACATCATTTAATGAARCTTCTGTACATGAAAGCAAGTTATAAAACTGGTTTGGTAAAAAGGCAAAAAACAGCACATGTTATTTGATGTTGCACGAAAGAGATATATCTGCAGAAGTCCAAATGGGAATTGTTAATCCCAGTGGATAAAAGGTTGTATTAAAATGCAGCCTGTAAAGTTATTTTCAGAGAAATCCTGTGTCTCCTTTCCTATAATAAGCTGAATTTTACACACCATTTGGACAGAGAGTAGTGTCTTCCTCATGAAGGTCTACTCACTAGGGTAGTTACTCATATGAGAGAATACATATGTTGTCTTCTCTAAATGTCTGGTTTAAAGAAGCATTGACATGTRCATGCTATAGAGTTAGAAGGTAGTAGAACATCTTTTTAAACAGAGTTATCTTCAAGAACCTGCAGAATTAGYCTGCTAAAGTGTTATGAATCAATGTTTCCAATACTGCTGTATAATTCCTAGACTTTTACTTTCAGAAGGCAGTAATAACAAAAAGTTGGCAGCAACAGCTAGTAGGTAATGGTTTAGGACAGTATACAGTGTGTTTCAGAATACTCACAGGTTTTGCTGTGCCAGTTCAGTGTTTATTTTGGGTGCAGATATGAAGCTGTTTTAAATTGTTAATTGTCACAGACTGTTAGAAAGTATTAACTCAATAAGCAAACAAAAGTTCGCTTTCATTAGACTGAAAAGAAGGATTCATGAAAGTTTTGACATCGTACTTGTGCTACTGTGCAGTTTTGCCCATTTGCACATGCAGAGTTGTGAATTATGGAAATGATGATGTTGTTTSTTCCAATTTTCAGAAAGGATCTTCTGAATATATTTAGTGAATTCCAGCTCCAGAAACACTTTTAATTACATTCTTAAAAGAGGCACTCAGACTGAATATGTTCAGTGATTTAAAAGTATATCTTTTCACTAGACAAAATTTTTTAAGAACTTTATTTAAATGACTGTGAAGGAAAGGAAAATTATGAAAGAAAAACAGATTAATAAAGTCTGCATCACCTGCTAAAAATAAAAGTAGGTGCATCAAAGTGAACATAGATATGTAGACTTATATTTTTTTTCTTTTGTACAAAAATTATACGCAAAACTAGGGAGTAAGGATTTAAATTATGATCCTGCAAAGCAAAGAGCAGTYTTGGATACCTGGGGAATTTTCATATTAATTCTGAGAAACTTTTGATTGAAAATTTAGGAAAAAAAGTAATATAAAACCTCATAATAGTCTTTATTAAAYGTCCAAAATGTCTGAAAATTACTATTTCTGGGTAAATCTTGCTCTCACATGTAGTTGCTGGCAAAAATAGGAACCATATGGAGACCTTTGCACCATCTCCTTGCTACTTTTCCCTTAGTTCATATTGCTCATATCTCGAAAGAAAAAAGAAAAGCAAGCAAGCATTTTGAATTGAATCACATATCATTATTGTGGTCTATTGATTTCTAGAAGCTTTTGTTTACATGTTAGCAATTTAAAAGAATGTTGAAGATTTATGTTTGAAAGAAATATTCTTTCATACAACATTAAACTACTCAGAAGGAGCAAGATTTTTGCTTTTATTACTTTAAATAAATTGCTTTATTTTAAAGTAGATACCTGTGTAGTAAATGTTTTCTGCAAACACTTGATCAACATTTAGAGGAAAATATGCAATTAAGAACATTTAATTAACTTAATTTCACTATAAATTAATAGTTAAATAAATTTAGAAATAGTTTACTAATGGTAGAGGTTTTTCGAGGATAAGTGTTGGAAACTGTTAGTGAAAATTGAAAACCTGAATATTGAACAATAGGAGTGAAATTCTGATGGCCTTTTTGTCACAAATTAGTGGTTATTGTCACACCTCATTCTCAGTATGGCTGTCAGGATCTGAAAACCTTCTGAAACTGCCTATAGAACACTAGCAATCTGATTTATTTTTGAATTTTTTTGTCTGGAGTTTTAGATTACTGATATTAACTGAATGTTCATTTCTGTCTGAGAAATGAAGGCGTGTCAGCTGTTYAACTAATCCAAGAAAATATAATAGGTGCTTCATGCCCGTTTTGCCTTTGGTTCTGACCCTACCTGGTTACTAGCAGATCTTTGCACCATGCATATCCCAACCAGTCTCTTTTCCATGTTCTGTGACTAGTCTTTTTTTTTTTTTTTTTTTTTTTTTTTTTTTTTTTCCCTAGGCATGCATCAGCAGTAAAACCACTGAAATGATCACTTTTTATATTCTACACATAGGAGTTTGATGCTCTTTTTGCTTGGCATGCTTCATGTCTTGATGTAGAGAGAGGGAAATAGGAACTCTGGTGGGATAAAACAAATGGGATTAAGAACAAACCTTTCCTTAAAGTAAAGCAGAAGAAGTAACATTTGAGGGTGCGGAATAGTGCAGCCAGGAATGATTTTTTTTTTAAAAAATAAATCTTGAGCTGTTATTAAACTTGACAAAAATATAAGCCTTCAAAGATTTGTGGAACTGCCATTTATGACTTTGAATGTCTCTCCAAATGATACCTTCTTACATCAGTTACCAACAAGCATTTTTTCTAACGAGAAATTAAAGATGTTGCYTGGAGTTTCTGAAAAGTGATAAAAATGATTCTGAGATCCCTCAAAGCAGTGTTTAAACTGCCAACATTAGTTGACATCCAAAGAACAAAGGTCTGTGGAAGAGAGACTGATAAGGTACAAATACCTGCATGTAGGCTACATTTTCTGACAGTGTGCCAGAATTTGTCTGGCAGAAGGCAGAAAACAGACAACATAGATTACTGTATTTTTCATCAAGTGGTTTGTACCATCTGTATGTATTTTATGTGTGCCTTTTGAGAGGCMAGTAGTCTAACTTAGTTCTCCCTAGGCTTTGTTCTCTGCCTCTACACCTACCACTTGGCATAAGATGTAGTCAGTAGAAGAAAACTAAGGTTCTTGGGACCYTTTTCTTGTCTTAGTTGCAACAGCTGCAAAACAGATGTAGGCTGATGTGAGTTCTGCCAAGGATCTCTTCCAAGTCTCCCACCCATTTTCCACCAAGGAGAAGCTAGTCAGGTGACAATGAACAGAGCTTTGAAGGTCAGAAAGACATGGGAGTTCCAAATCTTGGCTTTACAGGGACTGCTAAAAAAAAAAACAAAAAAAACCAACGAATTAGTAAACCTAGGTTCTTTCTCCTTGGAAATTAAAACAACTCAAAGTTTTAAAACTACAGTTCCAAGTAGTACGACATCAAGAGGACATAAAAGGCAACCTGTACTTGGACCCCAGCAACACTTCAGTGAGCAGGTCAGATGACAACAAGAGTCGTTATATAACATATAACTCGTGATCACCTAACTGGTATCTATCTAACTCTCATTTTGGATATATTTTCAACATCTTACATGCATTAAGCAAAATGCTATTGTCTTGCTGGCCGTATCTTTGTTGAAATAGATTTCCTGGGATTCCAATTGCTCTATTGACTTAACCTCAGTATTGAGAGGGAGTCAGCTTTCTGTACCTGTCACAGCTGTGTACRTCTCCAGCTTCTGCTTTCAGCAGAATATACCATGTGTTTTTTTAGTGTATCTCAGCTATAACAAATCAAATCAATGATATCTTCAAAAATAAATAAAACCCTGCAACTTTTCCACTGTGTCAGTCTGCTGATGGAATATTACTGCTGACAAAACTATGAATGTCAGGCACTTAGAATCCAGCACTGAATTAAAGGTAGTATCCAGCAATGGCAGAAACCTCTAAATAACCAATAATCCAAGAATGCTTATATTCGCACAGGATCTGTGTGAGTTAACACTGATAACAGTTCTGAATCCTCTCTGTTGGCAAAGTTGATGGACATATGCTACTCATGCAGTTATATTTCTTTTTCCTTATCCCTRTATTCCTCCCCTTCCCTTTTCAGTATCACAAGAGCCATTGGCTGTGAATGTTATGAAAAACCATCTGCTGCTATACAGCAAAGCCACTTTCCTCATGGAACCATCTTCTTCCAAAAACTGCTCATGTTATAAGTTTGTAACAGTACSTTCCTGGGAGAAGTTTGATGGGTATTCCTGAATTTTTCCCCTTCAGATGTTCACAGCAGAAGTAGCTACCAGCGTTTTACAGACTTGACCCCTCTTTCTGTTGCATATCCAGGCTTATGCCATCATTTCTACTATTCAATTTTCAGTATGGTATCAGTGTCATATTATGTTTATTTAAGGTCACAAACTTTAGTCTGGAAACCAGGGAGCCATGGATCTTTCTTACAGCAAGTACTGACATGGAAAGACTTCTTGGCTCATGGCTTCACACAGACACAGGATGACCAGGACAGTTATAAGAGGACTTTAGAAATTACTTGCATGAAGTTCATTTCTGTGTCATGCTGCACATAAGGACTGTGCACACCCATCTGCTTTCAAATCCATATGAAACACTTCTGGTGGTRTAAGAATGGTAAGCCCAAATGCCAAGAATAATGATTTCGGTGTCTCACTTCAGTGATTCAATGGAATGGGGGTTTAGATATTTAAATTCAGGTGATCTACTAGTGTTTGGAGCTTATAATTGGATGGCAGACAAGGAAATTTTAAGRAAAAAAAAGCCATGTGCATATCCCTGCAACAGAAAAATGTGGAGAGAAGGTACAGTGACTCTAGTAATCTTACTATTATCAAAGAAGTGGGAATTCCTAGGTGTTAGGTGGTTCTGATATGTCAAGTTTTCTCTGTTGTGTTTGGACAATGGACCTTGGCCCCACTTTATTGTCAATGGGCCTGCCATTTAATGGGATCCTACCCTAGAAATCCCTACTCTGCTTGTAGGAAAATTCCCAGATCCACTCAGCTTTGGGCTTTTGTGGATACCCTCAGTCATATGGCCAGAAGTACAGTATGCATTTGAAGCAAAGTTCTGTGTGTCATGTCAGCAAAAACAGAGGTTTGGTGATATGCAGCCATTATCTTTAAAACATTTCAAATTAAKGGCTATAGCATTGAGTCAGGCATCAACAGTTCTTATTAAAAAAAAACATAAAACCAAAGCTCCCTTCCAAGCAACAGAGTGACTGACAAAAAGTGAAAACATATTTATACCTTTATAAAATACAGACTTGAAACCAGACTCACTGGCCAGTTGGACAGGCTCAGGCATGCCGATGATTCATCTGACACAGAGTCCCAGGGAGTGATTTCGCTGCAAGCCAATTCACTTGGATGTTGATGCACGTTTCTATTTAAATCAGCAGCTGAAGTGTGAATTAATCTGTGACATTTTTAAGATGATTCGTGAGGCCAGAATTTGACTAATGATACTCGTACTGATCTCCTGCTAATTTTGGGTTTATAGGTGTTGTATCATACCCAAACTTACAAATGTCTGGTCTTTTTATTTTTTTCTACCTTTTTTTTTTACTTTCCACTCTCTCCTTTTCTATTTTTTCTTACAGTTTGAACTTCCATTATTTAATTATCCTTCACTGATAGCAGGAGAATTACTATCACTGAATCATTGAGTTCAATAGTTTGGGTCAGGACCAAATGTACCTGTTTCTCAGAGTAAAAGGAATCATGAGGGTGATAATGCAACTTTCAGCAAAGCTCTTCTGATTGTGGCCAAAGTATTCCTTAGGTAATGAGCTTCAGGKGCAGCAAATTTCCTATACTGATACCAGTTGTGGCAAAATGTTCCTACCTGCACCATAACATGTGTAGGAGAAGATCCCATAGGACATGCTTAGCAATTTCTTTTTGATGTGTGTTCGATTTCCTATGCTTAGCCTGTTAGTTTTCCCTGAAAAWGCAACTGGACTAAACCTTAAATTGTATGCTGTAAAACAGCTTTGGCTTAAGCTATTGGTGAAATGATAGGAGAGAGAGAGATTCTTGGGAGTATTACTCATTATACACTAATCAAATGATACATATCCTGTAGTGGTTGGATGCACTGAGAGTTGCCAACAGCAGGAAGGAATTGAAGCCTTGCAGAAAAATCTTCAGAGAATTGTTAGAAAATGAAGCATTGCAAGGTTTTAAGCTAAAGTTTGATGTGTGTGAATGGAAGCAGCAGCTCAAGTCTGTCAGTATTACTGCTGCTTTCCAGATTTACAGCAAAGGATCCACAGGAGTGAAAGCAAAGGCGTGTTTAGAGAGAAGTTTGAGGAATGTAACTTTAGCTTGTTGTTGTCTTTGGGCTTGTTTCCTTGACATTACATCCATTTTTTGCTTTTTTTTTTTTTTCAGATTCCCAAGAAGGAAACTACAAGACAGAGGTCAACAGTAAACCCAGGAAGGAAAGGACAGCTTTCACCAAGGAGCAAATCAGAGAGCTAGAAGCAGAATTTGCTCATCATAACTATTTGACCAGGCTGAGACGATATGAGATAGCAGTAAACCTTGACCTCACTGAAAGACAGGTACTGATGCAAAATAATGAACTTGAAATGCTTGCCCAATATGTACCAATGGTTAGTAGCTCATAGTAGAGCTCTTGCTTATAATGCTAATTGTTTTGTTTTGTTGATGTGTCAGATTGAATTTTTATAAGCAAAATTACATGCATTTATTATCTCACTGCCATGCAAGTAATTTATATTTTTGTATGTACCACTTATAGATGAGTTTCATCTATTAGGCAGAGATGGAAGATAAAAGCACGAGCACAAGATCTGTTAGATGGGTGCATGTCCACACTGATGTCACTGAAGAGGGCGTGGGTCCCAAACACTGTATGCACAAGTAGTCGGTTTGCCTGCATGCAACAAATATGAGCACCTTGGTTCAGTCTGTTTAGTATATGCCGTGGACATTCATCCAGAGTTTCTGCACATCCTGTTTCCAGATGGCAGTAAAAATGGATCCGTGGCAAAACTGGGATACAGGCATTTTAAACCCCTTTATCTTGCCCTGCTCTGTGAAAGCAGAGGAGATGATGGAATTCCTTATCACTGTTATTGGTTTCCTGCTCACCAAGCCCTGGTCCGGGAAACACTTCTGCATGTGCTTAAGTTTCATCATGCATGTTGTCACGTTGATTTCTAATGGAAACATCCATGTTACATATGTACTGAAGTGTTTCAGGATCTCATCTCTGTGCACTGAATAGGTAGTGAAGTCACATTTCAACTACTAATCACATCACATACACATTTTGACAATGTATTTAAGTAATGAAGTTTAGAATACGGGCCTCAAGTACACAAAATCTGATGAACTATTTCCTAGTTTTGTTATTAAAACAACAAAAACTTTTTGCCCACTGATAGGCAGTCATTATTTTTTCAGGAATCAATGAGATTGAGGGATTTGTTTAGATGCAATCAGTAAGGTATTCAGTCAGGTTTTCAGTCAAGAAAAGGTATTGAAATAGCATAATGATTTGTGAAACTCACATACAAGATTTGCAATTTTCTTGAGTTTCATTAACACCTGACACAAGTAGACAAATCAGAAAAAATCCAGCCTTTTCTAAAAACAAAGGAACCTATTTACTCAAAAAAGCAAATGCAACAGCTTTTTTTCTTTGAAAGCTTCTAGAGAATGGCTGTCCCTCTGACCTTGACAAGAAAAACACAGCAATTTCTGTTTTGATTTGACCACATTGCCAGATTCCACCGAGGAGTTTTCAGTTACTTTAATACGGTTGTTACATTAGTGAAGCACACCATTTTGTATCAAACAATGGATAAWTTTTTCCCTTTTTTTCATTCCCACTGCCTACTCTGTTCAGATTCACACCTGATTTTGACAGCTAAGGGGAGGACAAATGAATTCTTGTCTGGGTGACAAAGGTAGAGTTGGCCTGAGACCGAACAATAATAAATAAATATTAAAAATACCTGCTGGCCAGTTTGACAGGAATCAGTCAGCTGAATATATCCCTATATTTAATAATCATGAATTTGGCTTAGAATTTAACTCTTCTCCCTAATAAATTTGATGTTCTTTTCTTCAAAGATCAGGTTRAGCAGTACAACTAAATGAAGAGACAGTTCACTACCTTGAAGAAAATAGTTAATCTAAAAGCATGTAGCGTACTGAAAAAGGACAGTTAAAATATTGAATCTTGTCTCTGGAGGAGAAAAGGCAACCCCACTACATAAGTGCAGTGAATTCAKTTAAGTCTTGGGAGTCCTTGCTGTTTTCCAGCTGTCACAAAACATCAGTTTTAAGCATTCTGCTGATTATTTGTGATAAGTTCTATAGAATTGTCATTAGTCTATTTAATTATGTAATCTAATCCTTCTCTGCTTCCCCAGATTATCAGAGAGTGACAACTGAGTCCTAGAGATAACTCCCTTCCTTCCTTCCTTCCTTCCTGCCTTCCTTCCTGCCTTCTTGTTTAACACCACCTTAGAAAAGGAAAGCATTAAGATTTTTAGTTTGATAGAATCCAGATCTGTATCTTGCCACAGTAAACAGTCTGAGAAAAGGAGAGAAAGAAAAAAAAAAAAAGCAACAACAAAAAAACATAAGACCTGTATTGCTAATTAAAAAACAAAAAGAAAATTCTGGTCATTTTTTAGGTTTCTGAATCATACTAAGCCAAGTAATGTAAACTAAAAATGTCTCTTAAATCAAATATATTGCTTTGATAGAAAAGAAAGGTGTAAATAGCATGGATCTTGGTGTGGGTTTCTGTAGTATATGGCAGATCTCAAAAGCTGAATGCCATAAATCAAAAGACTTGGCTCTTGCATACTTGTTTTACATCAGTATTCCTCCAGTGATTTAAAAATGTACTTGACGGTGAGCATGGTGTGACACCAAGATCTCTTTTYTCTCCAGTTAAGTGAGGGAATTATCCTTCAGGACCTGTCTTTCCATCATTACAAAACTAATCACTATTCTTGAGTGAGATAACAGCACTTAGTTTCATACTTACTAGTGTTACTATTTTTTTTAAACTAGCTGTCCCAACAGAGATCATATTCAATATCTGCCTTAAGCAGGCGCAAAAAAATGATCTAAAATATATTGATGGAATTACCCCCCCCACACACACACCCTTTCCAGTGAAGGTAGCATTTTCAGAAAATTGCTGTTGGTAGAACCATTTTTCTTTAGTATTTTCCCCCAAACAGCATTGCAAAAAATGCAGTGGTTGATAATTCCTTTGAAATAAGTGAACACACCAGTGATAGCCTTGATCTCATCACATGCTGTTGACCTCTTGGTGTTGGGTTATTTCTTGCTCTCTCATGAAACACTGAATTTGCATACAGAGAATTGAAATTACTCGAGATAGTAAAATGACAAAAAAGTAGCAGTGGGTATTGGGTAAACTAATGTATCAGCTTGGAAAATAAGTTTGAGAGCAGACATGACCCCTGATGGAATTATTTGTTTAGCATTATTTTTTCACTAGGATTTTAAAAAAAATGACAAGCATATTATTGAGAGACAGAWGAACAACAAAATAATCCGGGGAAAGTATTTTTGGGTCATCCTAAAGCTATAACTTTCAGTTATTTCCCAAAATGTGAGATAAATCACGGAGCCTACTATCTTAAGAAATCTCTATCTTCCTCTTGACTATAGTGATAATTTCTACCATATGCCACAGATTAAAAGAGGCACTGACCAACTAACACTTCATAATTACCTTTCTGGCATTTAAACAAACTGTAGAAAAAAAATATGTCTGACTATATTTAAAAAGCTATATAAGGGTWTTAAAGTTTTCTGCAGTCATCAAAGTAAGGCTTCATTTGACTTTTGAAATAATTTACAAGATCAGTTCAAACATAAATGACTCAAGGAAGGCCATTTCACGAAAATAATAATGAAAAAACCCTAACAACATATGGCTCAGGAGAAGGAAGTAATCCTGTCACTCCCTAAAAAGGAAACCTAAGTTACAAGACAGGAGGATGAAATGAAATGAAATGAAATAAGTGCCTCAATTGCCTAGATATTAAGACTGCACTTTGAGAGCATTATAAGCACATCTGGTGGTAGGATGGCTCTATTATGGTATTGTAAGAATTCCAGAAATATAGGTACGTATAATTCCTGCTYCCTCTCCTATAGAGTGCACTCACAATCCCAGCTCAGTCAGCAGTTAATAATTTTCAGCTGGCAGGCCTCTATTATATTTTGAAGAGCTAGTTAGACTAAAAACTATCTGAGGTCCCTAGATATTTGTAACCTTGACAAGCGCATTCTTGGCTTTTTTGTACCTCCAGATAAACTTGGAGAAGGTTCCATGAAGACTTTTTAATATCTCACTGTGGGATGAGGGGAGGAAGCAGCTGCAGTGGGGTATCAGAGGCGTGGCAAAATGGACATTTTTATGGAGTTGATCCTGCCAAATATAGAAAGAGTAGGAGATCTTTCCATCTCGCAAGATCTCTTTGCATGGAGCTAATCAAAAGAGTAATGTTGCAGTTCTTCAGGCTAGCTAAGGTTACCGGAATAAACAATCCAAAGATGTAATGCTTCTGTTTGCCAACATAAACGGAAAATCCCACCTAGTCAGATTAAATTCTGCTGCTGGCAAGGAGGTTTCTTTCTTCTCAACTTTAATTTCCAGTATCTGCCTAGAAGTTACCGATAATTTTAAAATGCCTAAAGCCATTATTTTTGCATAGGCAAAGGACAAAATTTTGTGCAAGTGAAGAATGCTTTTGTATTAAGTGTTTGACTTCCATGCATGTGGTACCAACACGGAATGAGTCACAAAGAAAGAAACTTTGTGATGCCTTTTTCTACCAGAAATTGAAGCAAGCAGCACTATTGTTTCAATTATACTTTGATATATTTCAATTATACACTGTAGCACTGCATTGTTAAGACAGTTTAAATAGTAACTGAAGTACCATTTTACCATTGGAAAATTTTTCTCCAGACCTGGTTACCTCAATGCTTGGTCACAAGTGACTTCATTAAAATCCTTCTCATCATTAAAAAGTTCCAGGGAGGCTAATTGCTGCATGTTTTAAACTTCACTGGTAAGGTAAGAGTAGCTTCACTTGGTCATCCAGGCAAGAAAACAGGGAGTTCATTATTACTCCATCATGCATTTGTTCTGCACAACCTCTGGAAGTGTAAATGTCTCTTCATGCAACACAAGGCATAACTAGTTTTCTACTTTAGGAAGCTAAGTTTTCTGAGTTTTAGTGGTGAAATTATTCCCCCCGTTATTTTAAAAGAAAATCAAACTGGATTGATAGGACAGGCTTGACCATATCTCTGATTTGTCATGCTGTCATATCTTCTCTGAAAGGCAGCTGCTCATTCCACACTTCCATGTGTTAATCACTCTCTATAGACACTATAATAATGAGCCTGTGTGGCTTGAAATCCTTTAGATTTTTTGTYTATTTTAAGTAGCACTCATAATCAAATAAAATTTTGATATTCGTCTTGAGCAATATAAATACCAGCAGAAAGAGTTACTCTGCTACCTCTGGTCTTTCTCAGGAAAGAGTGTACCTAGAAAACTTAGTTCTAACTTGTGCATAATTCTGATTTGTACAATATTTTTTTTTTAAAGCAAAAATGGCACATGGTAAAAATTCAATCAGCATATTTAATTGGCAGTATTGGTTGAATTCAAACAAGCATTGCATATGYAAAGATCCAAGTGCCTCAAGCTGTTACTTGCAAATGGACTCTACACCTGCAGAGAAGCCCCRTGAGGTTCTGGGTGGGGAGAAACCTCTGCCTGTGCCAAGAAGCATWTGTGATATCGACAGAAAAATTAGCAGCTCATACAGCTGCTTTTGCAAAGGTTCTGCCATTCGTGAGGTTCTGCCATTACCTCCCCYTGCCATTTCTTAGACTCAGGCTGAGAAAGATTTGGCTTCTTCTGCCTCCTGTTTAGGGAGAGAGGAGCTTTTAAAATTTGTCATTTGTAGTCACTTTAAGAAATCAAAGAAATCAGTGGACAACAAATGATTTTGGAAAGTTAAAAAATGAACATGTAGAATAAAGGAGATACTTTTTACGCAGGCCRTTGAAAAATGTAGAATATCTTTCTGGTTTTACTGGTTTCCACTCCTCAAGGGATTTGCCTTTCTTTGTAGTAAAGTAGTAGCAGAAAGAAGCATCAACATACTCATCCAAAAGCCAGTCTTGATTACCTACCACTTTTTAACTTTCACATTCAGTGAAAGWTAACTTTCACATTCATTGATCTGTGCAAAATGCAGAGTGATACATAAGATTTTTTTTTATCATGAAGTAAAATACTCTACATGTAAGTAAGAGCTAAACCCCTACGCAAAGAAGAGGAAAGTTTAGCTAAAGGTCATCATCCCCACAAATTAGTTTTTCCACCATTTGTTTGTTTTGTAGATTTGGAATCGCACAACCGTATAATCATGGAATTGTTTGGGTTAAAAGACATTAAAGATCCTCTAGTTCCAACTGCCCTGCCATGGGCAGGGAACATTTCACTAAACCAAGTTGTTCAGATTCTCATCCATTCTGGTGTTGAACACTTGCAGGGATGGAGAGTTCACAACCTCTCCAGCCAACCTCACCCTCACAATAGAGAATTTCTTCCTAATATCTAATCTAAACCTACTCTCCTTCATCTTAAGACCATTACTCCTTGTCCTATCASTACATGCACAAAAGTCACTCTCCATCCTTGTAAGCCCCCTTTAGGTACTACACATGTGCAAAGAAAWGGATAAAACTAGATTCTAAAAAGATCTATTACAGGAGAATAAGGTAGAGGGTGTTTTAGCAGTAGCCCCACAGACTKCCTTTCTTGGCCTTTAACCAAAAAAAGGACAGACTAATTTTACAAAAATATATTTCATTATATTATGAAAACAAGTCAGTAGGAGGAAGGAACCTGAATAAGTGCCTCTTTCTGCTTAAGACATGTCAACTGTGAAATTTGCTTTCAAGAGGTTTTGATTCAGAAGGATCAGCTGTCTGACCATGAAATCTATTTTGAAAATCATTGTTGKAGAAAGTGGCTGTTTTTGGATGGAGTAGAGGGAGGTAAAGTGAGTGCTCCCAAAGATTTCTGAAACTGGAATGAAATACTGCTACCATTGCTGTCCTCTGAAATATAATGTCTATTCCATCCCTGTCTAAACGTGGGAGGTAGAAAGGAGAATGTATCACCTAAGCAGTACCAAAATCTCAACTGACTTTTATGTAATGATAAACCAGAACTCACTCCTACACCTTCCTGGGTGCCAAAAGCTCCAGCTGTCCTTTGTGCACCTGCCAAAACCTCCCCTTTTTCTCAACAGCTGCTGCAAAGTAGTTGCACACATTACAGTCYGAAGTCCTGTAATGTAACACAGAGCAGATCATTTAAAACCAGTGAGCAGGTGACTTAAGTAATTTTAATCACAAGTTTCTGGTACCACTCATTAATTTCCAAAAGAGCAGTCAATTTTTTTCCATGTGATGGATTTTCTAAATATTTTATAATTAAKTTTATAATATAACTAAGGTGACATTTAATACTGAGATTTATTTAAACTGGTTTTAATCTCTAAAATGTATTTGAGATTTTTATGAGCATTTTTTGGAATGGAAAATGGAATTCCTTCAAGTCATATTCTACAAACACTTATTCGTAGGAAAGAATCTTTCTGATTATACATTTTTAATTATTTTTATAAGTTTCTGAATAAACTATCATGAAAGTACTATCTCTATACAGGCAAAAAAGGTAAGCTTCATCTGCCTACAGCAGGAGTTCTGTAAAGTTCAGGAGTTTGACTTTCTTTAAAACTTGGCACCACAAATGTACTATCTAAAAATAACAGGAATGTTTTCAGAGCCAAAGAAAGTTCAGAAGTAAAAGAAATTTTTTCTCTAATTTTGAAAACTCGGGGGGTCTTTTTGTTGTTCGTATGCTTGTCTGTATTAGAGGAAAGTAAATTGGAAGATTAAAGAATAATAAAAGCAAAAGAAAATGGACAGTAGATGACCAGGGGCAGAATGCTTTAAATGCTTGATGCTTTGGTCTTCGCAATGTGTCATTTACATATATTAAAACATGGAATTTAGGATATTGACTTCAAAGACTGTTGCTTAGAAATATGGATGTCTTAAAGGAAAATAACAGTTTCAGCATTGAACATTCTTGCTTCTAATTTTTATGGCTCTCAAGATATCAGGCCTCAAATTTTAATCTTGTTTGGAACTCATGCCAGTAAAACCTGGACTAGAAAACCTCATTTTAGGAAAGAATCTTTCATTTTCAGAAAAGAGCTTTGATAAAGTATTTTTTAAAAAAGAAGAAAGAGAGCAGATAGTGCAACTAAAGTAGTTTGAATTCAGTCATTAATTTTTCCATCAGTTATTGTGAAAGTTAATATGACTGAAGGGTTCTCCTGAAGGAGGAACATTAAATCAGCAATTTAGGAAATATTCACATTTTGAATRAAAAGGATGTGTTGATGTCCACATCAGGAAGTTGTATTAAAGGTACACATGCAACACAGCACATCATGTGGCCCTTAAGACTACTAAGGACTTATATATCATAAGCATGTAATAATTATTTTGATGATGTAGACACTAACAGTGTCAACCTCCTTGTTTTTACTCCCCTTGCAGSATTCCTACAGAGTAGACCTTAAAATAAATTGGTCACAGCAAACACATTTGTCTTGTACATCAGGAGATATGCGATGTGAAGTAATTTACTCCTATCTTAAGTAACAGTCTAATCATCAGAYGTGGAGATGCAGATGCTGAACAACTTGTTGACTAAGGGAAAAGAAACAGGGCTTTCGTGCCAGTAAGCAGATGTGCTCAATAGACTGGCTCATCAGCGCTGATTTAGAAACAGCTGTTAATGTTGCCATCATCTTGAACAGAGCTCATTTCCCGCCACTTCCTTTGTTTTCTGTGCATACATATGCTTSCTCTATACAGTCAAGTTGTGCTAGTCAAAGGGTGGAGAAGAGGGAGTGCATTTTAATWAACAGTAGGCAATCAGGATTTGATTCTGGGAGGTAGTGATCACTCTCAGATACAGTTGGAACTAACTTAGACTTGAAAAATAGCACTAAAAGGTTTATAAGGCCTATTAAGTTTGTCACAGTAGATCTTTACATTACTTTAAAAGGACATCATATCTTGCAAAGGCTGTAAATGGCACCACCAATTTTTTCAGAGAGAAATTTTAAGAATTTCTGAAGTTCACTTCAGTAAGGATTTTTTTCTCTCATTTTTATTTTATTTTTTTATTTTCTTTCAGTTATTTAATATTCAGTCACTCTCTGTCCCTCTTGATCATTCCCTCTCTATTCTATTCTATTCTATTCTGTTCTATTCTATTCTATTCTATTCTATTCTATTCTATTCTATTCTATTCTATTCTATTCTATTCTATTCTATTCTATTGTTTTTTCTCTCTGTCCCTCTTGATCATTCCCTCTCTATTCTATTCTACTTCTTTTCTCTTTTCTCTCTTTTCTTTTCTTTTCTTTTCTTTTCTTTTCTTTTCTTTTCTTTTCTTTTCTTTTCTTTTCTTTTCTTTTCTTTTCTTTTCTTTTCTTTTCTTT
>NW_026623417.1:1046727-1048129 GCF_030028575.1 Malurus melanocephalus | reverse complement strand
TTTTTATTTCTTAGGGTGTTCTGTTTTGATTCATGTTTTATGCAAAGCCTGTAAGATTTAAATGAGTAGTGTGTTTTAAAAGCATGTTTTTCCATGAACCAAGATAAACTGACACTCTGAATTGCTTCATACAAAGTTTTTTCACTTCCTTTCCATTACTAAAATATTGATGGATCACATATCAGTAAATTATACCCTCTATAACTGACTCTTCAGCTCCAAAGGAAGTTCAGAATTCCAATATCTAAATTTGATCWGTAGAGGAAATAACAAGTGAAGTACCTGTCTCATATTATTAGCACATGAGCATTAAAGTCTTAATTTAGAGTTCACTGAGCTGTATGAAAAAACTCATATTGACATTARTGTATGTTGAATCAGGTCAAAAGTGGACTTCAGTACTTCATAATGGAGGACATAAAGAAGTATATATAAAAAACACCTAATGTATTCCCTGCTTTACATTAAYACAGCAAATTACATCAAAATAAATTCAAAATATTTTCTATGATAAATTTCACTATAAATGATTTCTAGCTTTTGAAAATAATCTTTGACACACCAAATAATTAAACTGCCTCCTTTATATTCTCCAAGTAAACTGGATGCAGTTTATTTAAAGTCATGAATAAGACGGCCTTTTTTTTTCCTTTCTAGCACTGTTACCATGTTGTCTYCATGGGAGACCTTATGACAGTCAGTAGTACATTTCCTCCTATGAGATTGTCAGGGTTATTCTCTTCCTTCTACGCTCAAGCGAGTGCATGCAAAGGTAGCTGCAGTCCTTTCAGCCCAACATTCCCCAAATGCTGTGTTTCCCACACAGCAAGTCACGTGCAGATGCAGCATTGCATACTGGATACTCTGAAAAATCTGTAAATGTATCTTGTGCTTATTCCTGAAACGGGAATTGATTTATATCAACAAACATGCAGATGMTGACCTCTACTAATCCCTGCTGGAGGCACTCTAACGCATGATCTTATGAGCTAATCTGAGGATCAGTGATCCAAGTGAAGAAGAGCTCCCCAGCCTGGATTCAGCTATTTGTTGCCTGGAAGCTGCTCTCAGTCTCTCAGGTTAAACTTTCAAGGAGACAGATTCATCTCAACTATGCTGCTGTGAAGTGGCCTGACTTACAACAGAATCAAAATGTATTGCCATAAAAAATGAAAATCAGATTATTTATTAAATTACAGTAGAAAACAGTCAAAAAAAGTCATCTCAGCAGATATGAGAATTAGCTTTGAGAGAACAGAAATGAGCACTTGTAAGAGAAGCCAGGCWGTAATCATCCTGCTCACTCCTGTTCCATCTAGGACAATTTCTGACAGGTTGTAGGAGTATTAGCTTCAGTTTCTCAAGTATTCACAAATGAACTGGCTGCATCCAGAAGGCTGTT
>NW_026623417.1:1012483-1046455 GCF_030028575.1 Malurus melanocephalus | reverse complement strand
ATTTTGTTTTAGGCTTTCAGTGCTGTGAATTATTCTGTAAATGTTCAAGATAAATGTTCTGGATAAAAATATCCAGAGAACTTCTTGAACCTTTTAACAATGACTCCAATCCTGTAATTTCTTCTTACCAAAGAAAATTCTCTTGGTCCTTATTTCATGAGAAGTGTGATAATATCCTGTGGTATAGGTATCTGATCCTAAGTGTATTATTTTTCATGTTTAGATTATGACTGCAGTTGCATCTACTGCACTATTTGTCACAAGTAGAGCAGTGCCTTTTGCAAGGGAAACTTCACTGTTTAAAAAAAAAAAAAAAGGAACAACAAAAAACTAAACAGAATAACATTATCGCTTCCCCCAGAAAGCTGCCAATGCTGTACCCTTTTGAAGACATTGTTTCCAAGGACAGTTCTGATACCAGTCCTGATTATGATAATTTCCAATGTCACAGCAGCCACTAATAAATACCTTCCCTTTTACACTCATTTCACTTTGCAAGCTAGATTTTTTGGCTCTGATGAGTAGACTAGAGGAAAGGATGTGCTATGCTTTAAGGCACTTAACTAACCTGGAATCATTTTGCTCTGTTCCCAAGTGATGTGCTTTAACAGCTTACTTTGGCTTTAACAGGAATATAGAGCATTAAAAAAATAAATAACCTCTCTTCCTTCCTGTATGCACAGACAAAAATAGTGACGTTATCTATCAGTTCAATTGTAGTAAAATTTTAATGTAAAATTCAAAGTGATAGTAAAGGTTAAACACTGTGAAGTTTCCTGGATGTGTAAGACAGATTCAGCAAAACAGCATTTTTGTGGCTCTATTACTCATGTTGTACAATATGTCCTGCTGTGCCTGTTGCTTGCTGATTCTTTTAAAACTCTGAAACACATTCTGCTAAACACAGCAGAGGATATACAACACTGCAAGCTTTCTTGCTTTTTTTCCAAGTGAAATGTTGCAGGCATTGTTTATTTTTCTGCGGAACCTTCATCTGAAGAGCTGCACWCACGCACGAGATTTTTCAGCAACATTAAATGAATGAAACAGAACAATATTCTATTCATAATGTTTTCAGTGACAGTTCTTTAAGCTGATCTGAAATCAGCCTTTAATCTGGTCTAATATATTTGACAGCTGCTATGCACATCTTTTTTTTTCTTTGCTTTTTTTTTTCAGCTATTGAAAAAAATTGTGGTTTGCAGTGCAAATAATTTAGGCTTACTTCTCCCTTATATATTTCCATACAAAGAAGGGGAGGAGGGGAAATGAGTTTCAGCTGGAGTAAAATCTTGGGGTTTAATGTGACTTAAACACAGAGCTATTTTTAGTCTTCTATGTTATGAATTTCTTTTTAATTCTTAGGTGAAATTATTTGCTAATTTTGTGTCAAATTTATAAATACCTTGCCTTCCTCATTTGGAGGTATTTATTTGTCTGAAAACTTTGACCAGGGTCTGTGGCTAAATGTAGAAGAATAAAGGTTCAGTTTGACTCTAAATATTTGAATACATTTGTGAAATAAACAGGGAAGCCTTAAGTTTCGATGGTAACAAAATCTCTTTCAGATACTTCCGCAAGTTAAAAAAAAAGCACCTTTAAAGTGCTGCACTTGAAACTCGTCACCAGTTTACAGAAACAAAGCAGTAAGCAAGGCCAATTTTCAGACAAGTGCCTTTCCAGAGAAAATACCCTCCTGTRAAGGGCTCTCTGTTACTCACGATGTATGTTCTGCACAGTCCCTCCATAGGAAACATTTTGCCTTTGTTCCACTCTATGAAAAATGGCATAAATATGTTTTTCAAGAATATGTGAGGTTGTTAATGTTTTCTAAAGGACTCTGAGATGTTCCTATGGAGCTCTCTGCAGCAGATAGCTCAGCTGTCTTCTTAGAGTAACCCCTTTTCCTCCCTTGCAGTCATTATCCCGAGTGTTCACATCCTATTCAAAACTGAATTGCCTCATGTTCAGGGAAGGCTTTCTTAGCTCTTTACCATCCAGACAGAACGGCACATTAGAGAAATAAGAAACAATCCCCAAGTGCTGCWCTACCGCTAGAAAGTTCAATATTACCTTCAATGACCACATCTCCATTTTTTTCTTTTTTCTGTGAAGGTAAAAGTTTGGTTCCAGAACAGACGGATGAAGTGGAAGCGTGTAAAAGGGGGCCAGCAAGGGGCAGCGGCCCGGGAGAAGGAACTGGTGAATGTGAAAAAGGGCACGCTGCTCCCCTCCGAGCTGTCCGGCATCGGCGCCGCTGGGCTCCAGCACACGGGGGACTCACTAGCCAACGATGACAGCCACGACAGCGACCACAGCTCKGAGCACGCACACTTATGATACACAGAGAGCGCCCCAGCTCCGTTCTCAGGAAAGATGCTTTGCTGGCAAGCCTTACACAGGCATCGTTTACTTATGCAAGTGACTCTGGCAGTGATTTTTGAAGTTGTTGTGGAAAATTCAGACTTACTGTGTCTGCTTTTCTCGATTTTTAGATGGTTTACAGTAAGTGCCATGTCTTAAAGGTGCCTCAAGAGTGGAGAAGTGGAAGACAAACTTACTTTGAACATTCCAGATTTGTTTGTCGTGTTTATGACAGCGGGCAGGTATTTTTGCTTTAGCTTGCACTGAAAATTACATTGCTCTCAAAAGACGTTATATTCTGAAAACCACAGTGCCACAAAATCACTATCTAGTGGATAAGAAATGTATTTTAACTCTGTATATATATACCTTACAGCATTTTCCTGTCTTCACTAATTTTTAGCAATGCATTCATATTAGCTGATGGCAATAGTCACTCATGACAATAAATGGCTTTTTGTCTCTTTAACTTTGTTTTGTTTTTCCAAAGACATACAATACATGCAGATACTTTTGCTCAAGTAGAGAACAATGCAATAGTATCTGCTAGGACACATCCTTGTGTGACAGACAAAACAAACCTTATGTTGCATTTACTATCAACTGCTGCTAATAGGGTATTATTAAATTTACCTAGCTCCTCAATTCTTCCTATCTTATAACTGCAAAAAGTGATTTTTACGWTCATAAGGATAGTCCAGTAACCTGCCAAAAATGTCATGTTCCACTCATGCTCAGTGGAAGCTTTCCAAAGGATTATTAATTTCTACTTTGTCATAATTGAGTACATTGATAAATACTGACACTCTGCAGAAATGTTATTGCTTCATGTTCAGTTTAAAAAACAAAAACAGAAGATAAACTGAAAGTTATTATCAACTGCTAATGTTGGTAGAAATCAAAATATGAAGATGACTCTATATTGTGTAAAATCAARACACATTTTCTGTTACAAGCTTTTTTGTACATACAGGCAAATACCAAACCCTAAAATTTAATGCAAACTATTGATTGTACTTTGTAAAGAAATATGTTTAATAAATAATCCTTTTTAAATAATTCTGGTCTCTCTACAGTGATTTCATAAGATTCTAGAAGTGATTTTTGCCTAAGCAGCTCTGTCTTTTTTAGTGTCTTTTGGAACTTCATCTGGGGACAGCAAAAAGCTGTTTTCAAATTTAGGCTTTTAATCTTGGATAAACCTTCTACCCTCATCCATTTGGGAAACTCTTTCCTTTAGCAGGAAAAATTTAACTAGCAGCTAATGATGTCTACAGCCAAAACCAACAAGAGTCTGTTCAGCAATTTTTCCAGATTTAAGGCAAATGTAAAGAGTTATTTTGTCAAAGCTTGTTGACTTGGATGAAAGGGAATAAATATAAAGGCAGGGATCCATACTTACATTAATCATGCCTTTGTTCAATAAAGCTGTTCAGCAGAAAAACCTCAAWGTATCTCCCCAAAAATTCAGAGATTAACTGGATTGTGTAATGTGATAGAAGGCGATGAGAGGAAAAAAAGAGGGAGAGAGAAATGTGCATATCCTAGCAAATGCTTGTGAGCAGTCACTGAAACTCTGCTACGTGGAGCAAGTAGGGCATCGTAAAAGTTAAAAGCGATCAAAAAACCTCTGTCTATTTTCCAAATCCTTTCCACTCTAAGTTTGATCTTTCTTGGACATTAATGGTTGTCATGATCATTTTAGTTTAAAATATCCAAGCAATGGGTAATTAATTTCTTAAAAGACTTCAGAGCATTTTATTAATTCCAGCAGTTAAGGAGCTTTGCATTTTTTTTCTCAGTTCTTTTTCAAATGCCTTTGTCATACAAAAGTGCTGAGAACAGGAACGGGATAAGAGAAGTAAGCCAACTATTGTGAATATTTGATTTTTTTGATTTTATGTCTGAATGGGAAAGGTTTTTTGGGTGTTGGCAGGGATTATCAGAACAGAAAAAACTTAAAATGGTTCATACTAAAGCTTGTTATTGTTGGCTATTTTTTTTCCTCCCTCTTAAATAAAATTTAACTGCATTTCAAAATGAAAAWTTAGAATGGAAAATTAAAAATAAGTACCTTTAATTTTCAAATAACCTTTTTAATCCCAGACAAAATGTGACTTGTTTTACTAGTAAAAGGGAGAGAAGAGGTCTTCTAAGTACTCTGTGGATCAAAAATGCCTTCTCAGGTTTTCAGAATTCTTTATTGCTGTCATTCATAAAAAAATTACAACTGCATCTGAAAGCAGATTCACCAAGTTTGAGCTGACATTTTACAAAACMAATGGAAGTGCTTTATTTATGTTTATTTACCTGAAATGCACCAACAGTGTGTTTGTAGCCCAAGGCATTTTGTGAGCTGTGTTACTGTGTTAGTGGCACAGGTATTGGACTGGGTTACTTGCCATGGGGAAACAGCCAGTTTCTCCTATTCAGAAAGGGAACATTTTCCCATTTTCCTAGTTTTGACTAAATCTGCTGAGATTTAGAGCACAGGTTGAAGAGAGAGAAATGTGCAAATAGATTTGCAGTGTTAGGAGATTTTTTTTTTTGTTTATAGAGAATGTACCTTGAAACAAAGGACCAAATGATGTAACTTGATATTACAGCAAAAAAAGACAACTAACACAATTGAACTCTCCCATGCTTTAAAAGCAGCTCAGACTTTGAAAATGGCTATAAGGTTCCAACTCTAGTAATTTCTCAGATTGCTTAAGGAGTCTAGTGGCTTTAAACAACTGTTGAAACACCAGTGGTGTGGGCACTGTGGTGCAGAGATCCCACACTGGCAGCAGTTTGAAATTATGAAGACTAGGCATAATAAATTTGAAGGAATTTCCTTGCATGCCCATCCCCACAGAAATACAGACTTGCTTCTTCCAGATTTCAGCTAGCTGGCATCCAAGCCACACAGAGGAGCAACAAATGCCCCACACTTTAGCACCACTTTGTAGGTTAGCAGAACTCATCAATGCAGATGGTGTCCCATTTTCTCCTGAATACTCTAATTACCCAAAAACTCTCTTATGGAAGCCCCTGGGATCAATCACGTGCGGTAAGATACTATGGCTTTGTATCAAAGTTGTAGCACAATTTTGTAGCTAAAACCAGATTTAGATAAAGGCTTTTGAACTGTAACTAAAGGGTTTACTTTATCTTTGTTGTTTTATATCTGCCTGAAGACTGTTAAGTCTTCTACTAGTTTAGCCATGTGATATAGTTAAGACTATACCATTTAACAGATGGACCAAATCAAACCCAAGACTGTGATTTGCCCTCAGTTGTGCAGGCACTTGGTTGTAGATCAAAATATAAGTGTGATGAAACCTAATTAGGGTTATTTATCTTTATTATTTCCTGTTATTAAATAGCAGATAATCAATTTTCATTACTTGTCTGAATTTTATTACTTGTTGTTGAATCATTATTTCTGATGAGTAATGAGTTTGAGTTACCATAATTATGACACTGTATCTGTTTAGAGTCAACCTCTCTGATGTTCTGTTGGTGTGTCACTGAGCCAGACACAGAAATGCACTCGAAATATACACAGAAAATRTAATTGACTGTAAAAAGACAGTGATGTTTAACAGTTCAGTTTTCAATATGATGGATGATAAGAATTCTTTTTTCTCAGGTACAAAGCTACATTCTAATTGTAGGGTTTCTTTCTCTTCCTTTATGACTGTATTATTTTATTTCATGATTTTGTTTACTATCGCACCATTGCTTTAGATTTATTTTGACAAAAGCAGTTCAAGAGGTATTATTAAAAAAATTCCATTGCAAGCTGGCTGGGTTTATTTAACTACACACTGAAAGTAGTATATTTTCTTGACTTTTCATTGGATCCAAAAGTAGTCAAAATAGAAAAGGAAGCGCAAGAAGAGACTCCATATTTATATCTTTCCACCATGGGCAAAGTTTCAAGGTAGTTTAAGTCACTTCACYGCTTTCTTAAGTGAAGGCTCTGACTTCTGCAATAATATTATTTGTAAAAATAAAGAAAGAAGAACCACTAGGACATACACTCGTAGTAGCTATGTGGAAACATATAAGTTAGGGACAAAATGTCACCTTGAGCCTTCATTTAGAATTTCCTGGCTTCAGTCAGTCGGTGTCTCTTGGGAGAACTTGTGTTTAATAGAGTACATGCATTATTTAAGATCAACTAAAAGATTCAAGAAATACTAGGGAATAACATTTAACTAATTATGATCTGTAATTAAATATCCTTATATAATGTGTGTGGATTGAAAGGGAGAATTCTGAATGCAACCTTATGTCGAGATTAATTTTAAAAAGGCAATGTAGCAGATAACCGGGGCTAACTGGCATAGGCCTTCTGTGGTGATGGACACTATAACTTCAGAGTAATAATGACTCACTGGAGCTAATTTGCTTTTATATATTTCTTTCCATTTTAATTTTAAGCCCATGGCTTTTTGGCATCATTTACAGCTGAAAGCTGTGGTGTAGGAATCAGTTTCAATGTAATTTAAGGCCCTTGGCTGTTAGTCAGGGCCTCCATGTGGCATAATAAGAGATTATCACATTCATCTGTGAAAACTGCAAATGTCTTAGAAGTTTCTCAGTCCTTATTACCTCTGTTCAAGTTGTGCATGCAGGACTATCACCCCAAGAGAAGACTTTGTTGAGATCAATAAACAGAGAACACCCCACTGTAAATGAAGAGTTTGTTAAATAGTAGCTATAGTAGGAAACAATCATAGTTCCCTGTTTCTTTTTCAGCACTTTTCCTTAGAAAAAAATCCAAAGATTTTAAAAGAAAGGGCACCCAAGAAATTTGTACTGGCCACCTTGTATGACAGGCCAAGTAACCCTTTTGARATTTGGTTCAGGGCTCTAGTAAATGTGCTGTGACAATCTGGTTCTGTTCTTTTTTAATATTATTTGTCCCTTGAATGCCTCCTATGACAATCTATTCCAACTCTTGTGATCCTCACTCCTTCCCTTAACAGGATTTATGAAAAGAGAAAATATCTGGTTCTTCAAAGAAGAATTGAAAAATACGGTAAAGCTAAGAACGTGATGCAGGACATTAAATAATAACTAAAATGCCACTAGTTCTGTTGAGAGGACTAACTGACAGGACTACAGTGTATTRCTACATTCCTGTTGACATAAAATTTCTGTGTACTATGTTTATTAAGGTTATATACTTGAATTTAAATATTCAGTTCTGATGTCTAACACAGTAAGATTGCTAGCTCATGGATTGACTTCTCTCTCTCAAGAAAGAAAAAATTTGGACATAAGTGCCTTTCAGTTAATGTTTGGAYAATTATTTGGCAAATTTTGAAAATTTAGCATCTGTTAAGAGAAATCTTGTAAAATGTTATTTTACATTGGTGACTAACAAATTAATGAGATTCACTCATCCTTTAYGTAAACATAACAATAATCAATTTCTGTAGGAACTTTCTTGTCTTATAACCATATGATAATATTAATGAAGTTTTTATTATAAAAGCATGCTCCAAAACCATATGAAGCAACTAATGTGGCAGGTATCTGTAGGAATGGTTTAGTATTTAGGGACAGATTCTTATCCTTAGTGTCACCACGAAAATATAGACCCTGTGTAGGTAACTTATATATGCTTATGGACTTTGGGGTTTTTAGAAATATGTCYATTCTGAATGCTTACCACATTATTTGCCAAGAAAGTCACATGCACAGCTGAGAAAATACTAAAATGGGCATTTGCCCAAATTAAAAATATATCTTGAAAAGYGGTCTTTGAAAAAATTTATGAAATCACCACAGAAATGCATTTAAAGGAGTAAAACAAACCAGGGGAGAAAAAAGCCCTGAAACTTGGAATTACAACACACTGTAAATAATTTTGTATACATATTTTTATAATTCTTCTGTAGATATCTATTTACTGGAACTGTGGAAATAAAATACACAACTTTTCTTTTGTTAGTGATACTAAGTACAATATAGAGCTGTCACTTTTCTAATTTTAGCATATTTGCATGAGACTTTTGATTCCGATGACAATATTATGATGAGATCTCAGGATTCCTTTTATATGGAATATTTCTGCAAGAAAGAAGCAAAGGTTCTTCTAAGGCAGCAAAAGGACTTCATCTAAAGCCTATAGATGGCAATGGAAAGATTACGATTGATTTCACAAGGATTTGGAGTTAGCCCAAAACACACACAGAAGTTCATGCAAATCAGTGTACAGTCCAGGATTAAGACATTAGCCAATAATTTCCAAAGTGACTGTTGACTTTGTGCCYCCGTTATGACACACAGTATCCTGATTTCAACAAAGTTTTGAGTTCACAGTGAAAATTAGGACCACTTTATGGAAATGTGAGTTGAGAACCCTGTATTATGGGGTTATGAAAATTCTGTTCCTGGTTCTAACAGGAGCCATAATACAGGATTTGTATAGCTGGCAAATCATCACATTATGTTACTAAATTGTAGGTTTCATAAGCAATATGAAATCTTGCTRTGCTGCTTTCCTTCTGCAATTTGTGGTACTAGTAGATAAGAAAAATAAAGTGCGTTATATAGAAAGGTAGGCTTGAACAGATGTTCCCAAATGGTGTGGGGGGGTAGGGGTGGTGAGGAAAGTAAAACTTTCCTTCCATTCAGATGTCTGTCTTGAATTTCTCACAGTTTTTGCAGACAGTTTGGCTCATTTCCAACATACATCGTTGCCTGTCTGGTATGAAAAATGCCATCTGTGGTGTATGGAAGTTCTTTCTTGAAAAGTGGCCCGCTAATTATTCTTCAGGCAGGTGTTACTAAAGTGAAGTCAGGTGTCAAGCATAGCACAAACTTCAAATTGACCAAAATTGCTCTGTTCTTCTACACTGTTCTTTCCCAAAAGAATAGAACAGAATATTAGAGAGATTTGAAATGTTGGTTGATACAGGATTAAGATGACTCATGCAGCAGTATATATTGTGGTGACACTCAAAAACTGAAGGTTAAAGGATGTGGGTTGAATGAAGTGTATAAATTTTCCAAAACAAATATCCTTCTGATTCTTACAAACTGACTTGCCAGTCCTTTACGCTTGCACTGCCATGTTGCAAAATGTTAAAAGTCCTGATGTTCTCAGAAATTTCAGGCAGGGTAAAAGGTGGTGGAAAGGATTTCCTTCTGTGCTCTGAAAGACTGGGAAAGCTATTTGATGAAAAGAGCGTGAAAGATGGCTGTTTTGTGTGAATGACACCTGCAAATTCTCACCTACATTCACTCTCCAAACTGCTCATGCCTTAAAGCTTTTTGAAGATTAATAGGATGGTTAATGGGCCAGAATCAACAYACGAGGGCTGCAGGCAGCCGTTCAGCTGATCCAGGAGCCCCAGCTCCCAGGACAAGCACTGCTGCTGCCTCTCATTTGCAGCAGTTACTGTGCTGCTCTGTTCCTTACATGACATCAGCCCTCCCAACTGAAGATGAAAACTCACCACATTGAGCCAGATGTTCCAACACTCCTCTCTCCCTAACAGATGAGTGTTGTTAGGAGGTGAGGGATCACCAGTATAAATGCAAGGCTTCCTATATTTCTATATTGTTTCCAGAAGATTTTTTTTGAATAAACAGTCCTTTTACTCTTTGTAATCTTGGTGTTCAGAATGACTGACATTGTTAGTGTTTAAAAAATGAGGATGAGGAAAGCACAGGCACATTCACTCCTTTTGACAGTAAGACTTTGCATTGTTTGCTTTATCAGTGATGAAAGTAATCCAACTTTCTCTCCCGCCTTAAGCAGACCCTTGACAAAATATTTACAATAGATTGATAAGACGCTGAGATAAAGAGCAGTCCTGTAAGCAACTGAGAATGTAGTGCTGCTACATTTTTRATCAACCCTGAGACATCTGGATGATTTTGAACTACTAGTCTTCTCCTATGAAGAGCAGTTTCACTTCCATAAGGACTTCCTCTCATGTTTTCAATATCAGGCATWGCCTCTAACAGCCTTAGCATATTGYGATAATGAGATGTACACAAAGCACTGGCATGCAGCACTATTGAGATGATTTCCTTTTTGGCTCAGCCAGATTCCTGTTAAAAGTTATACGGACTCTTAAGAGACTAACAAAAGAAGAATTAAAGATCCAGCAATGGCACGAAGATAAGCCTGATGAAGCTGGAGTTAGTCTCTCTTGAAATTAAAAGCAGACTTTGTATGAATACATTTATGAAATATACCATTGCAATTTCATTACACAACAAAACTACAAAGCCCTAAACCCCTTTTTTGGCCTAGGTTGAATACCTATCAAAATCCCAGAATTTACTTTGTAGAGTGGGTTCTTCATTAGCATTCTTCATTGAGAATAGAGGCTTGGATGAATACATTGTGATTAGAAAAATAGGAAAACAGAGMTGAAATTCCCACTGAAATTGTTTCTGTGCTATATTGCATGGCTAAAACCCATCCCATACCTGTTCACAGCATAGATTAAAGGAGGATGAAGCCACAAGTGTATGATCGAACACATCCTACAATGGCATTTAAAATGATTTTGAGAATAGAGCATTTGWCAGTTCAATACAAAGATTTATTTTCATTCTAGAAGGAGACTATAATCTCCTAACACATTTGCAAATATGTGCAAACAYCTTCCACTGCCTCACAATAGCATAAAATCACAAGGTTTAAAAAATGGCTTCTTCACTGAACGCTCTTCATTGGGCCAACTTTGATGAGTCTGATAAAACTCTGAAGACAAAGGCAGATACAAATTTCTTACAAATTTTCCCAGCAAAAGATTACATTATTCGTTGTGATATTTCAATTGTCATCTAAAGAATCATGCTGAAAGGTATATGCAGCTTTAAGCAAACCATAGGAACCTRTTATCCCTGTTTCTGCCTATTACTGCTGAGGAGAAACTTCACAATTGTAAAAGAATTCAGAGAATGGCAATGGAAGAAGTGAACATGAATGATGATGTATCTACCCRCAACTGCACTTTATTAGAATGCTACTTGCATTTTTTGTTCCAATTAGGAAGTTGATAAAATTTTGGTTTGTCTCCACACTACTGCAGTGGCTTAGGCATCCTGCATAGGTGTGATTTAGAAAAACAAAATTAGATTAAGTACTTGCATGAGAAATGGAGCAACTCAGAATTTCAGTTGCCCAAAATAGCCAAGAAAAATATTGTAGAGATCATTGCCTTTCTCATTTGAAAAAAAAAAAAAAATGAAAACTCTCAGCTTCTGAAATGCCAGTTGGCATAAGGTCAAAGACATTATTAATATGACAGTGTCAGTAAAACAAGATGCCTGTGGAGGAAGCTGATGTAAGAATGTGCTTCACTGGAGCAGCRTAACTGGATGTGATGGATAACATTTTACACACCATTTGCACACCTGGTAGTTTGCAATTACACACCAAATGTCTTATTGCAGATCCTGATATCAGGATGTCATAATGCTAAAACAAATACAGATCTGTATGTAACCATTACATCTAGTGTCTAGCCGAGAATAACATGGGGAAAAAAAAACACAGAAAAAGGAAAGTTTCCTGTAAGAAGCCTTTACATTGACAGTTTTATTTCCTCCATACATTAGAGCAAAACCCAGGGTTTGTTCAGTTAAAAAAGCTGAAAAATTAGAAAAGAAAAAAAGTATTGTGAACTACATTGGAATGTAGATTTATGTTTCAAATTCCTTTAGCTTTGTGAAAATACCTGGACTCCAGTGGCACACTCACACGAAGTGGAACTTTCAAAACGAGCTTGATGTTAATATCAACTGTCTTTTCTGAATTGTGGAGAGTTGGTGGAGGCAAGGCTGTGATTTTTTTCCCAGTCTCCTGCTTCTCATCCCTTCCACTGAATGCATTCCAAATTCAAACACATACCTATCCATGGCCCATAGGAAAGGACTACCAAGGTTACAAATGTGGCTGAAATATGTCAATAGCARTTTTACTGACTGAGAACCATGGTCTACAATCTTCACAAGTTTACAGGTAGCCACAGCAAATTAAGAAATCAATGTAATTTTTTTCAAATCAAAAAATATATTTTAAATATAATATATTTAAAACATTTTACAAATGTTTCAAAACATGGTCGATTCAGTTCAACTATTCATATTGTGGTAGTTTTTGTAGTCTTTTAAMGATGAACACATTCCCCAGTTACCTCATCAGTCCCCTAAAAGCTAGAGAGATGATTCATGTCAAAATTATGGAGTTGATTCATTGCAAACATACTTTAAGTAGACAGAACTAACCTTGATAGTTGCATCTGGACTCTTGGAGATCTTTTTCTAATTTCACACTATTTTGTCTTCTGGTATCTTGAAAAATTGCCACAAAAACCCCACAAACCCCTAAGCATGCCGCAAAACACTATGCGTAAAAATCTTACTAGTCTGATTGGGCTTTGGCTCAGATATTGAAACAGTGACTGCTTCAGAACAGGTAAACAAAACAGCAAGGAAAACCTTCCAAACATCTTGAACACAGCTGCTGTGTAAGTTACTCTGAAATGCAGGAAGGATTCCCCACAACTAAATATCAGGGAATACATTCCATACTTATGACATCTGAATTTGAAGCCTATTTCATTCCACGAACATAAAAAGAGATTAGAAACATTCATGAATATATGGGAAACTAGAATGAAGGAGGAAAAATTAGGCATTTCCTAAGTAAATTTTGTAGTGGATAGTCTTTTTTTCCCTCAAAGTTATGTGCATCCATAAATGAAATTTCATGTTGCTTTTCATTTACATTWATCATATAAAAGAGAGCACAAAAAAGTAAGAAAAAAGCTTTTGCTATGGTAAAATGTGACAYATATATTACTTGTAATTTGATTGATCATACTCATTTCAATAATTTGCTTATTTAAATAACTTTTATAGCTGTTCTTGCTTTCATGCTATATTAAAAAGTGTGCAGCATGAAATGAACTTCAGGCTTGCAAAATGAAATGCAGTCAAAGATTGAAAACATTTATCTCTAACAGACATTTCAAGCACCTATATATTACAGTAGTCTTTAATTAAGCTATCATATGCCACCTTGTGCTGGGACTCCTAACTAGATTATTGGTCTAGAATTCAAGCAGGCCAAAAACTTTGAGGTATTCATGACTTTTCACTTGCTTGCTTTCCTTTAAGGGTTTTGGTTTGGTTTTTTTTTTTTTTTTTTTTTTTTTTTTTTTTTTCTTTTTCTCCTCACAGTTATTTGTAGTTTTTGGTGTATTTATGAATTAGTTTTTGCTTCTTAATTTTTTTTTTCAGTCCACATTTCAGCATTGAGTTCTTTCTGTGAGCTTCCAGGGCCTTCTGGAGCTACAGCTTCAGCTAGTAACCTTCTGAAAGGAATGCTGTTGATTAAAAAAAGGCCTAAAACGTGTGTCTTTATCTAATTGCTGATTAAGGAAGAACATACTTAGGTCAGCAGAACTTAGCTAGCAGATAACAGATATTTAGTTAGCAGATACTTGGGCAATTAAAGAGCCAGCTGAGCTGTGGAGAGGGTGCTGGAATGTCTCCAGGTAGGATGCAATTGCACAATACTGCAAGGTTTGGTTCTCAACATGTGACTTGTAAATTACCAGGAGTCTCAAAACAACTGGGGCAGTGGAGCATGCCCTTATGCAGGTTTGGGCTGCAGGGAGCACCTGGTACTTCTTCCTGGGGTGGTCTCACAGTGGGAGGTGGGCTTTGGCACTGGGCTAAAGGAGTAGTGGGAGGATTTGTGTGACTGTGGCTTCAAGGATGCCAGGCAGGGGATGGGCAGTGTCTTCACAGTGCCCCTGGAGCAGMATGAAACCAATGAAGGAGAGCAAGAGGCTACTTGTGCATGGGGGATGAATGGAGACCTGGGTGGAGAAGGCTGTCAGCTTGTCTCGCTGGACACATTTTTTTGCCCTCGGACCTGAATTTGTGGTATTAATGGACTGACTTAAAGGTGAGGAAAGAGAACAAACTCTGCTAAACAGGAGCACAGAGGAAGCTGGACCAGAACCAAGCACTTGCTCTGGTAGGGGACAGTGCTTGTAGACTTCCTGAGGGGGTGGAAAGCTGGCAGTGCCCATCCCCTAACACTGGAGGCTCTCCTGGCACAGGAGGCTCTCCTGGCACAGGTGGCTTGGTGCCCCCCAGAGACCCTGGTAACTTATTCCTTGGAAGAAAAGAGGATTTCCACCTTTCCAAAAATATTCCACTTACTATTTTTGGTAGCTAATCTTTTTAGTCTTTTTTATTTTATTCAAACACATTAATTGCACTCAGYCTTTATAAATTACTGTAATTTATTTAAAGGAGTCATTCACAGAAAACAATCTATCAGGATTTGCAGGCTAGAAAGTAGAAACTATGTGGTTTTCCTAAGGAAAAAAAAAATTATTCCCTGCTCCTTATGATAAAGAAAAATAGCTGATTTAAGGCCAAATGATTCTTGAAGATTTCAAGCTTTAAAATATTACCCAATGACTTTTATCAAGTACATCTGCTACCAATACTAGAGTAAATCTTTAAAAGATATTTAGTGTTAACAGAAAATAGTCTTTCAGTTGAAGCTCATGTACATGGTCATACTCTTTAGAATTCTCTATGACTGTTCTTTATACTAAAAAAAAAAAAATCAGCATTTTGGTTAATCTTGCTTGAAAAGTTGTACTTTCTGTGCTTCCACTCAGAAATTACTCAAATGATTCCTGCTTGTGCACATGGAGTAAAGTTGTAGAAGGGGCTATAATCTCATGTATGCCTCTCATGTCATGAGATGTTTTATAATTTTGAATCTACCTAGTGTTGTTACTCATCTGTTCTTAATTCAAAAACATGAGACTATTGTGGCGATAACAAATAGACAAAATCACTGGCCAGATGGCACAAAGATCTGTTAAATAGGTTATAACATATCTGATCAAATGATTTCCACGTCTAAGATATTTGTTGTGAAGCTGAGATTGTAAGCTATATTATGCTGATCTAACATGTTGCTTACAGTATACAGCAGCCTGAACCCTGGGGTTCCTAAAAAATGAAATTAAGATTTTTAGAAATAAAAGTGCAAAAAATYGCCTAGCAGAGCATGCCAGATAAAATTTGGAAACACCCACAACAGGTGGGCAGGCTATTCTTCTAAAGTTGCTTACTTGATAAGTCTGCCTTGAAGATGGAATTTGTTTTTCCAGTAACTCCCATCCCATCCCCTCTCACACCAAAAAAACAAAACACATTTTTCCTCAGTAAGAACAAAAGGTTAAATTATTTCAAGAGCATACAAAGACGGAAAATATTACAAAAATACCCCGAAATAGAGTCTGCCTTATTCTTCAGCCTGCCTGAATATCCCGATGACTTCTCCCTGACTCATTAAACAGTTGGATTGTCTGCATCAGAACTGTCTATGAGCATATCAGCTGGTATGGGGCTGCTCATGGCTTAAAAGCATCTTCTTGGAGCTGTTTCAGGTTGTGCAGAGATAAGAAGCCAACTTTGGGGAGAGCCAGGAACTGACCTAGTTCAGAGTTCACCTCTCCAGCAGAATGTCTAATAGGTGTGGCAGCTGAGGGGTCCACCCATGCGCACTGAACAGCCCAGGAGATGAGGCATGCAGGAAAAGGATGAACAAACATTTAGCCAGAGCACATGCTGGCTCATTGGCAAATCTTCTTACAGAGCTTAGGCATAAGACAGTTCAAGTTTGAAGTTCTGAAATTCCCAAATTTTCCTCAGCAGGATAGAGTCTAKACTCCCATGTTGTCCTGTCATTTTTCTGTTGT
Source organism: Malurus melanocephalus (assembly GCF_030028575.1). Lineage (NCBI taxonomy): Eukaryota > Metazoa > Chordata > Aves > Passeriformes > Maluridae > Malurus > Malurus melanocephalus. The sequence continues at coordinate 1,030,328 of NW_026623417.1, read as the reverse complement.
GCATGTCTGTCTTCTTCAAAACAACTCAAGCCAGTTTTAGTGGGGTTTTTTGACCATTTTCTATGCTGATGGGTAGCATGTTAAAATGGTTTGGTGCACCATCTGATGACCACCAGGGATTTGCACAAGGGAAGCACCAAGAGTGCACAACATGTAGCTGAAGTGGGCAGGGTTCAATCCACTACACAAGCTCTCTTGGAAACTTCTTGCCATTACAGCACTGCTCAAGAAGGCTAACACACAAACACATTACAGGGCTTTCTGCTTATGATTTGTCTCCAAAATCAGTCTGAGATTCAGGATGTACCTCTTAAGAGTCTTCCTTGCATAGCAATCACACCAAAAGGATTTTCTCTCTAACATTGTTCTGTTAGAATAGGAACTTAAACCTTGGCTTCTCAAATAGAGAACATTTTTTTGCTGCTTGAGGACTAATAAAAGTACAGAGTATGAATACCAATTCCTGCTGCTCACTGTATCCCAATAGGGTGACCCATACTTTCAGTGTATATCTCAGCTTGCAATCACAGCTGCTTTTCTACCATACTCCTCTCCTTCCAGAAGATATTCCATGACTCCATCCATCCTGACAGAAACTGACCTTAAAAAAGAAAAAAAAAATTAAGGATAACTTTGAAACAAAGGCAGTGATGTAGTGATGTGAAGGAAGCACTGACTGTTTCTCTGATAAATGACAGCCTCCCACAGCCATTTTTATGACAAAAGCACACAAGGCAGTGACACCAGTTCAGTTGTTCTAATAACTTGCTGTTGCTGAAATGAAGAAGCCCTATTTCCGTTTAATTCTCCCATCTCTGRTTTGTAGCTGTGTGGTCCTGTAATTTCTCCTGAGCCTTCATGCCAACTTTTGCTCTACCTGGCCACTCTATTGAGCTACTTAGCTTGCTAGAGCAGTAAAAAAATGTAAAACTATTTATTTTCTGGCCTAATTTCTTGCTGTGTGATTTTGAGAAGTAAACTCATGGAACAATCCTGTAAGTCTCAGTGTCAGGGCAAAGTAAAAGATGGAGGAAGGCTGTTAGAAGCTAAGGACAGAGCAGGGTTTCTCACATATTTTTTTTTAGCAGAAATTCAACATCTGGCTCAACTAAGTAGGGAACAAGATTMTAAGGTGCAAATGATTCCCAACGACAGAAAAAGGAAGATAAGGCATTTTACAAATAAAGAAGAATGAAAAAWATTTTCTCCATATAAGAAAGGAGGATTTCAGATCTGCCACTATGTTAAAAAAACCTGAGACAACAGCTAAAAAACCCAGCAAAACTGAACCAATGAACAATAACCTTCTATAGGATCAGGAAGAGATGCYAATAGCAAACAAACAGAAGAGGATAAAGTTCTGACATTAGTATATATATTTATCACTTAAGGTTTCCCCAACAGACTCCTTAGAGGGTATATTATTATCTCTTCACATCTTGGAAACCCTTGAATAAATTGATTTTGTTAACAAGTTGCACTGAATTAAAAAACTTAGACTGATCCTATAGGAACACTATTCTATGGCTAYCAGTTCTGCATAGAAGAAATGGAAAGTTAGCAATAAGTTGCCTAGTGCATAGCAAGACATTGATTAATATGCAAGGACATCCCTTTCTTTAGGCTCTGAAGTCAGTACTGCACACTTATTAAGAACTGTGTGTTGATACATATTTATAGCTTACAATATAAACAAAAACTTGACTTACTTTATTTTAATGGTACTGCATGATGTAGGGTTTATCACCAGCAAAGACAACACTGAAAATATTTCATAATACCAGTTTTATATTAACACTGGAGCATTTTGCTCCTCTAATGACATCCACTGCCAAGCATCCATGTAGGTGCTGCATACTTGGAGAAGTGATACAAAAAAAAAATCTGCCATCTACTTGTGTACCCATTTAAAGTGTACTCCTTTAAAGTGCTTCTATTCAAAGCTATTACTACATAAMCAGAGCACACTAAGCTCAGYCTGGTCCTGGATATGATTTAGTTTRCTGTGAATGACTGCCAAGGCAGAATATATGGCCCACCCCAATTTCAACCTGCCCTAATTCCCTTTATGACTTTATTATTTAGTGCTGTTTTACTGCCTAGACCTAAACAGGAAGACTCTGGGCGTTCTCTGTTCATGAAGTGGGTGGGATAAAGCTCTTTAGAGAAAACAAAATATGATCCACCTACAGATCATGTTAGGCCAGCTCCCCAATTTCCTCTAAGTAGAACAGAGGCCTTTGTTGCCTTAGTTACTGGCATCATCTACTAGTCAACAGCAGAATCCCAGTCTCCATACAGTACATCCTCCTGCATTTTTGATGGCAGTGTAGGATGGAAAAGATTTATTTCTCTGTTTTTTTGTTTTGTTTTGTTTTGTTTGTTTGTTTGTTTTTTGTAAAGAGGAAAAAGTAGAGTATTTAAGTCATTGCAGAAAATAAATTAATTTTAAAAAAAAATCAACTCTCACAAAAAGATTCTGCAAGGCCACTRAATGGAGCTAGCATTGTCTGGGAGAGAGTTAGGGACTCCAATGAAGCAACATTCCTTTATTTTCCACTTATTTCTTAACAACAGAAAGAAGGAGCACTGAAAACGGCATGCTAAGTTTCAAGGCACAAGTAGACAACAGCAGCTACATGGGTAGAGCCAGATCACTGAAGCTTGTGAAACACAAATGCTCCAGATAAGATTTAAACTGYTCTCCTCCCTAGCAGTGAGGGTATTGTAGTGCTATCACCTATTTCTTCKTGGACACAGAAGCTGGAAAACACAACCCATTCTTTTCATGTGAAGCATGATCAAGTCCAATTTTCTTCCTTCATGTTTGAAAACAAAAGCTTCAGCACAGTCACACTGGAGCAATGATTTACAATGAACACGAGTACAAGAGAAATGAAGTGCTCAAGGTAGCTGACAGAGTTGAGATGAGATGAGGGTGAGTTAAAGGAGCTTGAACCTGAAAATAATGCCATAGAAATACTAAGGCTAATCTAAATGAACAAGCTAATGTTTTCTGTCATTGCCTGCAGTGAAGATTTAGTGAATCAGTGAAGATCTAATCAGGATGCTGTTGATTGGTGTGATTTTGAATCAATTCAGAATTTTTATAGATCAACACAGATTTTAGAAGTTAACAACTAGAGTTTTGTAAGCATCTCAGATTGTGATCAATCATCAATGAGGTTGAGAACACTAGGATGCAGTTTTAAAGCATTTAAATAAATTTATTATTTTTTTTACTTATAGTACTAAACTATACATATTAAGTGTCCAACACTATTTCATCATTAATGCCATTTTACAATAATCCTGCTTTGTTCAGCTAAAAGTAAAATATTTTATTGGCATTTCCAATAATTTTCTGACAGCCATTTTYTACAGTATTGTAACATTATTCAAATTGAAAAATATTGTTTAAGTCGACCTTCCATGCTGTTATTTAAATGGCAACTCATTTAATACAAACATCACAAATGTGTAATATCTCAATTTTTTTAACGTCAGTTTCAGTGTATGACACTTTTCCTAAACAGAAACTTCAGCTGAAATTACCTTGCATGGTTCCTTTCCAAAACTAGAAGGCTGTTTAAAAGTAAAATGTTTTTAATGACTGTCAGAATTTAAATTGTGGCAAAATCCTTAACAGCAGGATTTGCAGTCCATTTCTTCTGCAAAGMCTTTTAGTGGAAATGTACGTTTGAGATGAAGGGATTGATGAGACACGGTGTTATTTTATTTCTGGCTACTCTATTTAATCAGAAATCTTATTATTTGTACCAACACCAAATATCAAGCATGACTTACAAACATTTGAAATGCTTCTAAGCTTCAGACTGAAGACCTTGAATGTACAAATCCTGTCCTTACTCGCATTTCTAAAAGTGTTTTTCTACAAGGATCCAGCATGTATCTCTTTTCACCATCTTTGTATTTCCCTAGTTTTCATTCCTTTTTAATGGAAAGCATAATAGATGGCTACTACAGGCTATCTTCAATGCAGTCAACTGAAGCTATATAAAATGGAGCCATGATAAGCCCCATTAAAAAATAAAAACTTTTAATGGGAAGAATGCTGGACTGAGCCATACAGCTGAACAGAGGAGTCAACGAGCACACCTTGGCTTGTTTCTCAAAACTCTTAACATTTTATTTTTACAGAAGTCAAAACCTGAGCAACGATTTTTATTTTTGTGTGGAAATCTGTCTAAAATTGAGAAAGGGTGGCTTGAGCTCCGCTGGTTTTTTTTGAGGTTGTGAGATTTTTGAGGGCGATAAGGGCGCTGGGGTGCGCGGGAGCTTTTCCTCAGCTTCCAAAAGCGGGCCAGGCAGAGATGACACATTCAAACAAGAGCCCCCCGAACCAAAGCAAACCTCAGAACCAGCACGATGCAGGGGAACAGGGAATTGCAAGGTTTCCCAAGGAAGCCCTTAAGCCCTGAGTGGCACAGGGTAGCGAGGCGAGGCCGCGGGCCGGCGGGGCGGTGCGGGGCGGGGGGCGGGCGGTGCGCGCTGTCCCGCCGGAGCGGAGCGGAGAGGAGAGGACAGGCCTGGCCATGGCCACCGAGCCGGGCGGGCCCCGGGCCACCACGCCGGGCCAGCAGCTCCGTGCCCTCTTCTACGTGCTGCCTCCCGGGGAGAGCTCCTTCCGCACGGTGGAGGAGGTGCCTGACTACGTGGAGAAGGTGAGAGTCCCCTCCTTTCCCACCCTGGGCGCATCCCTCGCCCCCCCCCGCTCTGTTTTCAAAAGCCCCACGCAAACCACGCCCGCAAAAGGGCACCTAAATTAAGATTAAATCGTTTTTCTCTTCTGGGCTTTCTGCCTGTAATCTGCCAGTGTAACCGTGACCTCTATTTCATGTATTTAAATGGTGATTTCTCCTGGCACCAAGAGCTAAAGTTTTCGAGAGAAGCACCCCAGATATCTGAGGGTTGGTGGTAACATTATATCCAGCAGCACTGACCAGATGAACAGTGACAGCAAACTGTACTGAGTAAACCAGAAAATATGATACTGTGCCTGGCTGTTATGGTTTTTAAAGCGATCAAAAAGTCAGGTCTCTCTGTGCCCTCAAGTCAAGCTCAGTCAAAGACAGAAAAATAAAAGGTTTCTAATTAAAATAAAAAATAAGGATTGTTTAAGAGAATGTAGAACAAATATTTGTGTTGGGACAGTGCTGTCCTAAACATCCAAGGCAAGAGTACGGAGGTCAAGGGTGAGAACTCCCTTGTCAGCAGGCAGCAGCTTATCCTTTCTTCCCCTCCTGCCCTGCCCATTTATCCACTTCCAAGAAAATACCTTTGCTCCCTTCAGTCCTACCTATTGCACGTATCTCGATCGTCAGCTCCTCCTGAACCCAGATCGATGTCAGCTGTTCCCACAGACAGCAGATTWACACTACTTTGCCCTTGTCAAAGTACATCTGTTCCAGTTTCACTGAAAGCTGCGCGTTGTACACGGGTCTGGGTGGTTTTGACCATCTCCTCTGGCAGGTACACCTTGCACTGCTGTGCAGCAGCTGCTGTCAGGCTGTGGACTGTGCAGAGCACTGCAGCACCCTCAGCAGCTTTCTGGGAATTGTAGTAAGCAGCAGTCCCTCGCTGAGGGATGTTATCAGCAAAGGCTGCCTTTTGCATAAGGTAAACAGAGAGTGCTGCAAGCCCAGCCTGTGTGTGCAGTRTCTGGTCGATGGACTGCTGTCCTCWGAGGTGTTTTGCAACTRRGCTATAGCGTCATGRTCGAGGAAGCTCCATGGTTTTGCCTAGTCAGCTGATATCTCAAACTCTTATCTACTATGTCAGTCCCTTTTACTGTTCCCACATTTCCAGCTGAATGTCATCCACTTTCTTGTGCACAGCATTTCTTAGCACCCTTGGGCTTTCTTTGCCCTTTCTTCTCAGACATTAGCCCAACCTGGAATTTCTTTTACTCGGCACGCAGTTGTAAGTCTGTGAAAGGATTCTTAATAGTTTGAATTATGAAAGTACCTGCAGATTTCTTTAGAGCAYTGTTGTGATAAGTTTGTAAAGGAAGATTTCTCACAATAAAAACCTCACTAAAAGTAGTTTCCCACTACAGTTATATTTTCCTTAAATTACTGTCTTAGTTTAGCTGTTCCAGATTTCCCTCCTGACAGTGCATTTGTTGCKAGAATAAGATCTTTTGGTGCTTGTTTAAGTGGGTATATAGAAGTATTTCAGTGGCATAACTGTTTTAAGTCTTTGGCTTTGATCTGAACTTAAGAGGAGTTTATCCTTCCTCTTCTGGCCATGTTTATGGGMAGATGGTAACTATCTACAGTCCCTCTCCTGCTGCTTTTCTTGACTTTTTAGGAAACAATTTCCAGAGCCATGTATCCATTGTCAGTAAATGTAACAGTGACTTGATGAGCCTTTCAAGGAGGACTTGGACTCCTAACCCCTTTTATTTATACTTAGCAGATACAGGAGTGGATGTCTGAGCTCAATGTGACACAGAATGAAAGAAATTCTAGTATAGAACTGGTAAAAAATGAAGGCCTCAGCTCAAATCATTTACTCTAAAAGACAATAATGATGATGTGTGTGTGGAACAAACACACTGATTACGTTGGCGTCCCCTAAATCGAGTGGGATTTTTTCTTTTTCTCTGAGACACTGTAGTGGAACTTGTGTCTCAGATCTGTGACCTRTTGGATATCAGATGCATGAGGCTATTTCTAYSCCATTATATGACATGGCTACAGCTGTAGAGATATGTACCTTCCAACATTAGACAGGTGGCAGTGTCACCAAAACTGCGGGAAAAATAAAAACTCTTCAAAAACATCTTTAGTGTTAGAGCATCAAGGCATCACTTTACTCTGGTCAGGATGTTGTTCTGGCCAGGATGTGCAACAGAAATAGTTTCATCCACACATTACCCGGGTGTGCAGAGAAAATCATTCCATCACACATTTTCACCTATGCAGTCAAAACCCATAGAAATTCATTGGTTCAATGTTCATTGGTCCTAAGTTGTGCAGTTCTTAGCACACAGCACACACTTAGTTCTTAGTGGTTTCCTTTTGGATCTGGATTTCTTCATCTCAGGTGCTAATGAAGTCCTCATTCTTACCTCTCTTTTCCCAGGCCAGGTGTTTCTGAGCATGCCAGGGGTGATGTTTGAGTTTGATGTTCGTTAATGGTCATTAATGGTTGTTTTCTTTTGTGTATCTCCTGTGCTTACTCCCAGACTGTTGAGATGTTAAGCTCATTATACCTTGAGGGATCAAACAGTCCTTGGAAAAGAAACTTCAATTCCCTTCCCCTGACAAAGGTGAACAAACCCGACTAAAGTTATAAAATAAAATCTTCTAAAAATTTTATCATTTCCATCAGCAGACTCTTTAAATTCACTCAAATATTCATGGTTTAGCAACCTGCAGAATTGAGCTGGCTGGTTTACAAAATATAGGCACACTTCACAGGAATGGCACCTTTGAGGTACCTGTACTGTCAGATCTGGGTAGGAAATGACAGCAGAGGGTGGGTGAAGTTCAGCTCTGCTTTTGAGAACAGCTTAACTTGGGCAGTGTGCTTTCTGTCTGTGGTTATATTGCTTCCATTTTCAGAAGCAGTGGTCCCTGCATTGTTGCTCTGTGTGCTGGCAGAGCTGCATTTGTCCCAAGTCCTGTTTAAAAAATGAGCTGATCAGCTGCTCCCAGTGACTAGGGGCAAAGCTCTGCACCAGTGCCGAGGGAAAAGTCACCCTTTCAACAAATCTCCTCAGTTCTTGGAAAAGGGAAAAATTGAACCTTGGATAATCATCATAGAATTTGTTTTTATTAGAGTTTTTGTTATGTAGAATTCAAAACCCTTGATTTTTCCCTTATTTCTAGGATGTAAATTTTCTTTCTCCTGGACAGAACATCCTGACTTTTAAAATCTATACTGATGCTTTCCCCTTCCTTTTAAGAGCATCCCCTTTCCTATGGGTGTAAGATTAGGCTCTGCATGCTCTACTGATTATTTTTGGTTGGTGTTTTTTTTTTTTTTTAATTCTCTCACAGTCTACATAAGCAGAAGGAATTTTTTTTTTTTTTTTTTTTTTTGCCAAACACAGTTTTCATGAACCAAAAATTCACTTTGTACCTTGCTTTGGTCTGAAATTATCTACTGTGCTCAGTAAAGACTTCTATGAGTCACATTTCAAAAGAGAGAGTCCTTCTGCTGAGAACCCCAAAATGAAAACTTTAATAATCACTGTTTTTCTTTTCTATTTAATCTCTCAAGRGCCTAAAGAATAAGTTCACATTTAAACTCAATTCACATTTTGGGGTTTGCTTCTAAATAATGACGCATAGAACCTTCATACTTAGTTTTACTTGAAAGTTGAGATKCTTATGTAATAAGGATCTGGGACTTTAAAAAAACAGAAACTGTTTCAAGAATTGCAATAAATCTATGAATATATGCTGAGTTTCAACCTAGGATATTATTCTTTGCAACAGTATAATGGTGAAACTGACTTTAAATGGTCCTTTGCATTCTGTAGAGTTGGTTACTTATAATAGTACCTTCTTACACAGTACTCAGGGTAAGGCTTTCAAGTTAGGGATCAGTTATTCAAGTAAACCAAAAGCTAATGCAATTCTCCACCAAATTTCTGCTGATGGRCAAAGAGAAAAAAACCTGGAAACAYRGTGAGAGTAAAACATTTATGGACCAGAAGATACCAAAAGGATCTGGCTTATGTCTCTGACTTGTGATGCCAGAAATTGCTGTTTCTTAAAGTAGTACCATTTTGTTTGTAGGGGTAACTCTTGAAAACAATTGTAGAGATGCCCATCTTCAATGGATTCCTTAAATGTCTTCACTGTCATTTTAACTTAAACAACAACAACAACAACMAAAACAAAARAAAAAGGAAAAACAACAAAAAAACAGGGAAAAAAAGAAGTAGTGGTTAGGCTAGTGAGATTATTTTCTCTCTTACTGGCTCCTTTTTTCCTGAATTATTTGCATTCTCCTTCTGTTGCWTCACATCTCATCCTTACACTGTAGGCTGTTTGGGACAGGGAGTGCCTTTTCATTCTCCATCACAATAGCTTCATGATCRCATAAATAAAACATACTAGCCTTGAGGTAGTTGATCCCATTGATCTACTTTGGACCAAGCTTAATGTAGGTGTGTGAGAGAGATTAGTAATTTCTTAGATAGTAAGAGGTAAGCCATAAATCTTTGCTTTTACAAGCTCCTTGATGAGCAGGAGGTTAAGGATGTCTGTAAGTTTCTTTATCCTACTTGCTATGACACTCCCCATTGTGAGTCAAAAAGTGGTGTCAAATGCTTGGCTGTTTCATAGCTTCCCAGTGGGAGAGAAATATTTAATGAAGTCAATGAGAAAGAAGTTATAATAGTGTACGTTAGTATAAAGTCAAGTATTTCAACTGTTTCAGAGGTTGCTTGGTAAAATGAATCATTACATGGAATACAAACATCATACATTTCCTATTAACTGTTTCTATTTCATGAATGAGGCACTATACTTTCTCTGTTCTGAGCCCCTTGAATTTGCTGTGCAGTTCTTGCTGTTCCATGCCTTAAAACTGCTTGTAGTCTGTGCTAGAGCTGCCTCCTAATATTGTTATTAAGTGTTTTTTAGTTTTTCTTATTAAAATTCTTTTTTCTCTGCTGGAGTGTACAGCTGTGATCATCAATCTTTCTTTGCTAAGTTAGGAATCTGTTACTTGATTTTATCAATTAAATTACCTTTCAATTACCTTGTCTACTTAGAAATGAAGCAGCTATAGAGAGCAAAACAGGGACTATTTATGTTTTCTGATAATGTTTCATTGATTTCAAATGGAAGGTTTTAGGGKTTTATTATTCTTTTATTATTCTCTTTTATAATATATTTTATTATTATATTATTTATTATTAATTTCAAATATTGAAAGATTTTACCACATTGGTTTTCGTGAGTGGTATTTAGGCTTTATGCATAAGATGTTTAGGCTTTATGTTTAGGCTTTGCTTTCTAGTTTTTTATATCTGAAGTTGGTACGTATTGCAAAAAGGTTTTTAGAAGCCTAAAATGATGTTATAAAGCAAGCTAGGCACCTAAATTAAAAAGTGTCATGTTGATATTAATTTCTGTTCATCTGTTATTGTAATCTAACCCTGTGCTGCTGAAGTTTATGAACTTTCACATTTTCTAGACACTATAAATCTTGCTGTTTGCATGGTTTGAATCATCTGATTCTTCTTCGACTGGGCAATCTGGTCTATATCCATCTTAGTCTCTTTAGTGTCCCAGCCTAGTAGGAATTCCCAGATCATATCTCACTTGGCAACAAAAATGAGCACCCTCCAAATCGCAATGGTATTTGCAGAGACAACATGCTTCTATTAAAATGTTGTATGGGCAGGAGCAGCCTCTCTTCTACAGCAGTGTGGTTTGGAAGGTTTCAGTCAGTGAACCGAGTGCCTTTGCAGGTCATTTGAAAGGAGCAGAAGCTGCAGAAAGCTAACAAGGCAAGTTTGGCAGTGTGGTGCCTCCCATAACGGTGCAGAACATCTCACTGGTCTTGCATTTCTGTTGCCTTGCAAAACACGGCGGGAATTTTATGTTTTAATATAACCAAAAAGCAGTTATCTAAATATCTCAAAGGTCACCCAAAAGTTTTCTACAGAGCAAGGGAGGCAGTTGATGGAACATTCGCATGCACAGAGAGCTGATAACTCCTTCCATCTTTCTTGCCACTGGCCTTCTAGATTTTGGTGGTGATGGCTAAAACACTGCCACTGCCTAATTCCTTCGACAGGTGAAGTGCAAGGACTGTTAGGATTCTAGTGTGAGTAAAAAAAATATTCTCTACTGATTACTGTTAGTCAAGCCTTTTTTTTTGTTGCCTGAGATGATGAAAATTTGAGACAGTCTTTGCTGATCAAAAATGATGTTGTCCCTAAAATGCTACCACCCCTACCAGCAGTTACAGCCACGCCTTTCACTAATAGGTGCTGTTGCTGTGCATTTTCAGCATGCCAGTTGATTTTGGATACAAGATAGACAGTGAGAATTGAATCTTAGATTGAAGCAGTGTTGTGACTGAGAAATGTTTCAGTCTTGCTCATCATTATATTTTTATGCAGAAAGGCAGGAAATTATTTTGCAGCCAATACAATCCAAAAGGAAAGGGGGAACATTGTATCATTGCTGCTTGGTCTGGAGAGGGAACATGGTATATGGCCCAAATCGGAATGGGCTGCATGGTTACTGGGTTCACTGATGATGAAAACACAGAAGAGCTGTTGTCTGCAGCGAAAAGCATGGCAAGAGAAATGCCAAGTAGGAGGAAATGCACTTTACTATATCTTTTCAGATAATGATGTTAGATAACAAATTCAGTGTCTGAAAACACTCAGAAAACTTCATACAATAGCAAATAAAAAACAGATTCTGTTCTACCTTGTGGTTGGAGGAGTCCACCAATATTGGTGCTTTCACGATTTATTTAAATTTGAGAAATAAAAGTTTGGAAAGACTTCTATGTTTTGCTCTGGTAACATTTGAGTTTATGTGTAGAATATACAAAAACAAACAGTGTGGGAGGAGGTTACTGCAGTGAGTATCTACTCATTTATGCTGCTGTTGTGGGTTAAATGTTAGCCTTGGTTGTTCAGATTTGTAAGATCCATGTGGAGCTTTACCACAGCAGTGAATAGCTACCAATGTGCCAGCTAATTTGAGAAGCATCTTGCTGCATAAAATGCTGTTAGGAAAGGTGTTTCTAATTTTATTTGTCTTGTGACTTCGGTTTTTTTTGCAAACTATTTTTTTCAGAGTATTCCATTCTTCATTACTTTTATTGGGCTGGAATTTGCTGTCAGYTGGATTCAGAAGCGTAAGCTGCCGGGTCGGATCAACGACGGCATAAGTTCTCTTTCCTTAGGTATCCTGTCCCGACTCCCAGAGTAAGTATGTGTATACAGTCTTGAGATTGTTTGGTTTTTAATCACTGAAAGGGAAGAAAAGAGCATTATATATTGAATTTGTTAYTGCTAGCCCAAAATGATTAAACAAGGCATCTGGACCTTTATGCAGTTTAATTTTAGCGATGTGTATAAAACCTTTCTGATCTGTAAGGCTAAATATGATTCTTAGAGGATATTGTTCAACTCCAGATTATCAGTTGATGATAAATTATATTAATCTGTATTGGATCTTGCTGTCACCTTTTGCTGTTTCTGATACTTCACCTGACTTGACTATACCTTATCTTAGAYTGGATTTTAGAATCTGAGTTTTCTTTCATTAAAATACTGAAAGAAGATAATAAAACCATCAAACCAAGTCTATTATTTTTGTTGGCCCTTAAAAATAAAATTGTGTGCATGTTAGCAGATACAGAATTGTGAATATGCATGTGATCCAAAGTTACTTAAATGCAGTTATAACCTTACATTTGACTTCAATGGACTTTAATTCCTGAGAGAATTGTTGCAAATATGATCATATAWTTCACTATCCAATGTAAAGGCCATAAGATTTACCTGAATTAGTTTGGTAAGCAGAGTTGTATTTTAARAAATGGCCACTGTAGATTAATTGTGAATTCCAGTAACAGGAAATACAGCAAATTCTTGATCAATTCCTGTAAGTGTTTTCCATAAGCTTTAGATACTTGTAATATCATGTTTTTAGATATGCCTTTGCATGAAATGAGCTTCCAGATGATAGATTTTATTGCATCTTTTCTTTTCAAATGGGATTACATTTCTATTCCCATATATGAATTTGCAGATGACCATCAAATTGTAAATAATCTTTTCATTGTAAGAGGGAAAGTTTTTATTATTTGAGTTTGACTATATGGTGTATTTGCAAGTCTTTCAGTTATTCCCACTGTTCTTTTTCTGAATCCTCTGCAGTTTTTCAGCTTTCTTAGTGTTGATGTCTCAAGTGCACTCCATATTTCAGAAATTACTACATCAGTGCCAAATAATGAAGTCATTTGTTCTCTATTTCTACTTGTTGTTCCTCCCTTTATATATCCCAGATCCTTTGAGCCRTCCTTCATCCCTGAATACTTTTTTGGATTCTGTGGCTTACATTCCTCATTCATAGGCAATATGTTCTTATATTTGGCCACACAGAAATACATGGATTGTAAATTTGGTCTTCTTGAAATAGTCTGAATCCATGAAAAGTTATCTTTTCTACTTAGAGATCCCTGTTTTTTGTCACTGCAAATTTTATTAGAAATATTTTCTTTCTGTCCAGATTCTTAATCAAATACATTAAAAGAGCATAGCAACAACAACAGAAAATTATCCCTTTTGCTTAGTATCACTCRTTTTGTGAAATTTGTAAATCATGCACATTGTAATCTATTGATCACTTGACATTAAATTAATTTTTTAAAGCTTTTTAATCAATACAATCTTTGACAGGGTCCATTAGATACAAAGACAATTCCTCATGGATTATGTTAGTTATCAGCAGTAAATATCCTGGGTGAAACWTTTTAAAGACACTCTACAAAACTCTTCAAATATCTGAAAAGAAGAGGCGTGAACTTTCAACATGAGAATTATTCAAACACAAAGTTTTATCTTCTAACAAACTAAAGTCTAAGTTATTTGTGAATTTTGTGAAGTTATTTTTGCAACTAGTGTACTACCTATATTCAAACCATTTTTAATGACTTGTGAGCATGATCTCGAAGGAGCAACATTCAGCTTTTCAATCTGTTTTATGAATTAATTAAATATTTATAAGTATATTAGATTTATGTGCAGCAACACACAACCCTGATAATGGCTTACTGTGGTTTTCAYGAAGCTAATATTGAAATAGATCAAATAGTTTTTTGAACTCTACTCAAATTTTCTAAACTTGACAGGCTCACCATACTAAATATTTACCTTTATTCATCTTAAATGCTCAGAACTGATTAAGTTAAACAAAGGGACGGAGATACATGTAAAAAAAGTTTGAATGTTTTTGCAAGTCCTTTTGGCTTTATTTTAAGAATACTGAAACACTTCAGATACACCCATTTCTAAAAGAAATGCTTGCTAAGAAAAGCAAGTTGTGTGTGTGGAATGCAGCTTTGCAAGGTGCTGAGTACTTTTATTATTTTGGCACTCAGTCCTTTGCTGTAGAATCTGCCTTGTGGGCTGTGCAGTTTTCTTTTGCAAGATTGTTTCAGTTGAGTGAACCCAATGATCCTTAAGGACTCAMAGTTTGCATGGTCAGGCAAATTGGCAAGATTGGTAAACCTATTTATTGCTACTYCAGCACAAGAAGTCTCTTCCTGGCTGCTTGTACAGCTCTTATGACTGGAAGCACCAGACACTCCTCAGCAGTTCTTTCCAAAAAAAGAGATCTGTAAAACTTCTAGCTTTTTGGCTGAATGTRAAAGAAGCAAGCAAAATACAGAGTTCCTAAATTACTTAATCKCATGTTAATATCACARTTCTAATGGYGACTGCTTAGTGTCACACCTCTTTYRTAAGTAAGAGGAGTTGTGAATAACTGGCTAAAAGGGCTTGAACTGAAAAAACCAGAACACTTTACCCTTTCATCTTGTGCTTCCATGGTGTGAAAGAACTGGGTCAGACAAAAAAGGAGAAAAAAATRGCACAGGCAAAATCTGTTGCTATGACTTTCACTTCAGTCTTTCCCTTTCAGGCAGAMAAAAGTAGGGAAAGCTGACAGAAACTGCTAAAACAATATTTCTGCAGAACCCACAGCATCAGGGGAAATAGTAGTGCAAATCATTAACAGCTGAAGGTTAGATTAACACACCATTGATTGTATCCTCTCCCAGGGACTAATTTTCATTTTCTCAACTAGCAGCAATGGTTTGCCACTTCCTTTAAAATTCTGTGGGTATAAAATGGTGGCTTCAGTCTATTAGTTAAAATGAAGCTTCAAATGTGTCATTGCAAAGAGGTCTTTACATTTAATGAAAAAATTAGGAGTCACTAACCATGTTCAGCCTCTAAGTATTTTTTCCATTTCACAGTCTGTATAACTATATATAAAGGTATTGTGTATCTTGAGGGCAAACTGTATTTATTTAGTGTTTGATACTTCAATTTTCTGTTGAGAAAGTGAAATTCATAAATTGTTGGTATTTGTATGCCAAATGTTAAAAYTGTAGAGGAAATGTCTAATCAGACAAGGCAATGTTTTTGTTTTCAATCTTATTAGACTCAATAACTTGAAGTAAATTGAATTGTTGGTGCATACATATCATCTCTTGTAAAATAGCCCATAAATTTCTTCAATATATAATTTTCTCTGCCTTGATGCATACTATGCATTCCTCTGCATGTATGAATACTAAATGTTGGATGCAATGAAAATTAATTTGGGAGAAGGAGAGAAACTTGTATTACTGAGTTTACTTCCAGCATCCTAAATGTTGGTAAAAGAATTCTGAAAACTTTTATTCTAAATAAATAARTAAATACCATTTTCTAGCTAACCATTGCCAAGAGACTTTAAATGCTGCTTTAAAAATACTCTCCCTAGAGAAAGTTTATTTTGGGTATAAATATCCATTATACAAGTATGTGCATTATTTCATATTGACCTGTTTCTTCTTTTAAAGCAGCAGAACATAAATCAAATCAAAAAGTGTTTGGGGGATAACTGAGGTAGGTTCATTTTCAAACTAGTTGGGAAAGAATTTGTTCTTTATGGTCACACCCAGTTGCCAATTTTTAGTGTTCTGCTCYGCAGCACAGTAGTACAGTGTATGAGTATATATGTATATAATGTCTGACAGTTTGGTCAGTCAAGTTCTKCAATGAACTTCTTCATTTCTAAAGAGAACATTACAGTCTGTATACATTATTTACTTTGATTTCTGAATCAGAGGAAGTTAGAGTTCTCTGAAGTGTTGAACATGAG
Organism: Malurus melanocephalus; assembly: GCF_030028575.1. NCBI lineage: Eukaryota > Metazoa > Chordata > Aves > Passeriformes > Maluridae > Malurus > Malurus melanocephalus. Next base: position 1,014,438 of record NW_026623417.1, on the reverse strand, counting down.
AAGGGAAAGAGTTAATGTGTTTTGATTAGTTCATGCTATTAAGTATCTTAAGATATTTACATAACAGCAATAGTTAAATCAAAGGAGTACAAACCCTGTTTCCACTGCAGGCTGGTGTATTCAGTTTTGTTCATCATCTGGATTTTAAATAATATTTTTTTCAGAACCTGGATTGAAGAGGTGGTTTCATGTACATTTTAGACCAGCGATGCTCCCAAATGGAGYACATTTGATTCTTCTTGTTCATTTCTCCCTCTGTGCCTTCATCTCTCTTTGGCCAGCATCATCATTTGTGTTGCTCTGTGGTGAAGTGGTCTGGGAAGTAGGTCCAGCACCTCCCCATCACATTAACCTGCATTAATTCTTACTGTGTCTGTGCAAAATCTTGTGCTAGAACAGGAAATGGGATCGGAAAAAAAGCAGCCAAGGTTACAGGACAAGAAACACTCAATGCTTTTGTAGCATTACTGAGTTATCTGCTTTATAACATATATAAAACTGCAGTCTGAAACTAAAGGTTTTCAGTTTTTAATAGTAACAAAATGCAGAGCTGATTAGGATGTACTTGATTCAAGTTGATGCAAGTTGTTCACAAGTCAGTGGAGTCAGGAATGTGCTGACAAAATACAAAATAATTGCCTGCATGGATTTATCCATTTGAAGTGTGTGCTGCTTTCCTGAAGGACCTACTAGATACTTCGTGTGTGACTATAGAAAATTATAATCTCATAAATTAGTGATTATATTTCTTAGAACAAAATTTGATACCTGCAGTTTCTCGTAAATTATGTTTTCACTTCAAGACATATTAGGTACATTTTTTCTTCTCATCTGTTTGACTAAGACTCTGGACAGATGTTTGTTTAGAGCATGGTCAGATATGTTGCTTCTGGTCCAGCTGCCCCCTCAGATCTGCCAACATAACTGCACATTTAATTGCTTCCTAACCTGGTCCTGACAAAGTGRTCTCGCTAAAAGCAGAAACAAAAACCCCCCAAGAACTATAAAAGAGGTGTTTAAGCTCAGCTGCATTCATTTTGACAGAGCCAGGTCAGGGAGCAGCTATGCATGCAATTATGGTGGAAGGTCTGAGGGCTGGTAACCACCACACTTAGGGCAGTGATGAGCAGATGGGGCCAAACTGGAAAGGTAGGCACTTAACCTGGTTAAATGGGAAGGGGAGCTGCTGTGCCATGCTGTGCCCTTAAAGCAGCTGAACTTCCGGCTACTGCACTTCTGTCTTTCTCGTACTCACGTAGTGCTCCCGTTCTCTTGTGTTGGTTCAGGTGCTCAGCTGATCCCAAATGGAGTTATTACAGTTCATTCTGTGAGCAAAAAGGTATTTGCTTTAGACAGAGAGACAGGCAAATTGTCTGAGAGTGGAAATCGGGCAGCCAAGAGCTGTCAGGCTGTAGGTTCAGTCTCTACAGAGCCTGCAGTCACGATCATGCCTGCAGCTCCAAAAAAAAATTTTTTTTATAAGTAACAGGCCTGAAGAGACAGAATCTACTCACCTCCTCACTCCTTCCACTCTCCAAGTAGCACTATGTAGCTATGTATTTCATGAGAGCACCCTCCTGGCTTCCCTCCCCCTTATACGCCGTTGATTGTTCCCACATTTTTCCAAAGGTCACAGCCCTCCCAGTTCTGTCAGAGGAACAGGTTTTGAAATAATTCACTAATCTTCTGAAGGTAAAGCAGTCAGAGTAGGATAAACAGTTTCAATAAAGGGGTAGTGCTGTGCAGCAGGATCTGATAGGATTTTCAGCAGGTAAAGATGAATCTGGAAGGGGATTTTGTAAATCAGTTCAGTTAATCTCATGGCAGTAACTGTGTTACCTGAACAGTTTTTGTTCTAATTAGTTCTAATCTAATTAGTTTGTTCTTTTTTTGTTTGTCTTTTTTTTTTTTTTTTTTTTTTTTTTTTTTTTTTTTTTTTTTTTTTTTTTTTTTTT
>NW_026623417.1:998852-1012432 GCF_030028575.1 Malurus melanocephalus | reverse complement strand
TTTAACACAGTTTTATAAATTTGGTGTAAATCATGCTGTGTCCTCCAGTACGTCCAAATCCAATTGTGTCCAGTGAAGATGCTTTGTGCCTGCTCYCTGGTGCTCAACACTACCTCTCTAGTGTTTCATCATCTGAACCCTTCCCAGGTATATCAGMAGCATTATCTTCAGAGGTTTAAACTGTAGAATTTTGGTATTCTGSTTGAATTTGTTTGAAGCAGGCTGAAGAGCACATGTGGGCTTAGTGATGACTAAAGAAAGATCTAAGCCAGAATTTGAATCTCTGGAGTTTCTAATGCAATGACAGATAAGCTACCTTGCATTACAAGGAAGGATTTGGAAGAGCTTGGGTATTCTCAAACTAATTGACTGAAACAACTGGTAGTCCCTATCTACCATAATGTTCTACAGATTGCTGTATTTCACACAAACCTGTCAGGGATCCAATTACTCTTTTAGGTTGTAAYCTCTTACACAGAATGCATATTTGTCTACACCCTTAGATTGTATCATTATCTRTTTCTGTGCAGTGGGGCCAGTAGGTGGCTTGGTGATTGCCCATTCTTAGTTTCAAAGACCAGCTTTACACCTGCCATGTGTTTAGAAGCAAGGAGAAGCTGTCAGGATACATTTTCAAATACMCTTCTGTGAAAGTTCATGCTGTGAACTGAACTTAGCCTTATTGAAAATATGGTATTAAGTTCAGTAGTCTCTGTAGTTGACAAAATATACCAATTTTTCAAATCCATTACATGTTGTACAGATTTTTTATTCCATGTTTTTGTACTTTGCTTTAAGCTAAATTTTGTCATTTTCCACATATTTTGAAAAACAAAATCTCTGAGAAACTGCTTCTTTAAGGAATACCCTTCTGACTRAAGGATATCTTTGCTAAACAATGAGTTAATCTTAAATCAGGRCTCCACTAGATGGAGCACAGGGGTAGCATTTTTAGAGCTGACCAATCTAGTTTCTTGGATCAACATTTAAAAGTTATGAAGATTGGGGAAAAAGTCTCTTAATGATTCTGTAAACCAGTGTTACAGATCTGAAAAGAATAGACTTTCACCACTGTGTATCATGGACAAAAACAAATTGTCTTTTAAAACATACAGAAGTATGACAAAAGGAGTGCAATATAAATTCTCATGTAAATATTTTTCCTCATTTCATCATTTGATGTCCTATGATATTTCATTGAAGCTATTTCACTGTATTCTTATAGATCATAGGAACTAGTTTGTTTGGTTTTTCTGAGTCTATCTAGAACAACCTGAGCTGAATAGAATACCCTTTTCTCATTACTTGTTTATATGTGGCCTTTGAGAATATTGTAGGCTTGTTCCCAACCTAACTTAAACTGTAATGCAAATCTGCTCATTTCAGTGGAACAGCCAAGTAGGACAGATCAAAATCAGACCCTCAACTGGAAAAAGATCCTAATCAAGCATTTTAATAAATGRTGATATTTGCACAAATGTTGAAAAAATCAGAACCATTGCCTGTAGGAGATGACACTGTAGAATTTTCCATTTTGTGCATTCTGAAGATACTGGAATCAAMTTTACTGCCCAGTGTGCTGGGCAGATATAAATAGGTATAAAGAAATACAACTTCCATTCTTGTAAAAGAAGAGGAATGGCTAYAATGCCAGAAGATCAGCCATACTGAAGGTTCAAAACTAGGCTTTTTAGTCTTTTAAAGATACCGTATAATTAAAAGTGTCTGAGGACCTTGCATAAACTTAGGGCATGATGAATTACTAATGTGACTTAGATCACTAAAGGCAGTGGAACTTCTCATGAAAATATTTGTGTTCTATTTTTAATTGATTACTTATTTATGTATAAATGAGCAAAGAGAAACCAGTGAGTTGAATTATGTAGCAGGAGTAGAACATAATAATGAAAAATTGTAACACTGTTGCTATTTTTCTTCCAACACCTGTTGTTTCACGTTTTATTCCACCCACCATTGTAAATTAATATTGGTGTCATAAATTAGAGGACAAAAAGTGAAGTGCAACAGAAATAGGTTTGGTGAATAAAAAGGCAGCTCTGTCAGGCAAAATACTATGCAATGCTGTGTAAAATACAACTAGTAGGRATACCTGAGTCACCTCCCTTTTACTTCATTTTGAATTTGATATTTTCTTTTCTCCTTCAGGAAAGCTGGAGGTTTGTATTGTTTAGGCTAAAATGCTGGTGAAGAAAGCCATACTGAGGAAGAGGAGAGGCTTTGATTCAGCTTTTGTGTCTGGTGGGAACATTTTCTCAAAATGTAGGTGCTATTTCCTGTAATCAAGGGCTTTCCAGAGCCTGATAATAATTTCCCAGCTGTATCATTTTGGTGAATTATTTTTTAGCCTTGGGTTATTTCATGACTGGTTTTGCATATTAAGAATGGGAGAGGAGATCRTATTCATCTTGATGATAGAAAACAGGGAATAGAACTCCCACAGCTCCCTCTCTCTTTCCCTCCACCTTGTGGAAAGTTTGGCTTTGTGTTAAAGCATGAAAAAAGCCTTGACTGCAGTGTGTCAGRCATATTTCAGCTCGATTTGTGTCAACCCTAATAAGTCAGCTGACAAGGTAATAAATTGGGTGTCTGTTCCAAGAGCTGGCACCTGTACAGGAAATAAAAGGGGATTTCAGTTGCAGCAGATTTGCTTTGTTTTACAAATGGAACTTTTCACAAGGCTCCTCTACCTCCTTCCCCCCTTCTCCTCTTTGCTGAAATCATGTTATCAAAATGTTTATTTCAATTGTGACTGGAGCCAGTTTTTCATCTGGAAAAGAAAGCTCTATGAGTATCCTTGGAAATGGAAATCCKTATGCTTTCCACTCTGAAACAAAACCTTACAGACCATTTAATTATTCATGTATCCTGCTGTTAYAGAAATGGTCTGAATAATTTCAAATTATTGAGAAACTGCCTTTGTTCAACGTTTTGAAACTTTACATTCATATAGTTTGAATAAGGCTAGGAAAACAGAATTTATTTAACCCAGGGAAACTGTATTAGTAATATCTCACTATTTTTAATGATAATATAACCTTGTGACCAGGGTGTCTTAACATGCTTCCCTCTGTGCTTGACCTCCAAGGATGCAAGTCTGTTACAACCCTTGAGAGCAGAGCTTTTGTAGGTCCAGCTGTAGGGTTGTGTTTTTAGCTCAGGGGCACCAGGTCAGTTCCCAGTGTGATGTGAGGTGGTGACTGTAATAGCAGTGAGAGCTGAGGCAGTTTCCTTGGAGTATTCACTTTTGATACACAGATCTTCCTTCATGTTTGGAAAAGCGAAAACAGCTCATGTCCCTGAAACTTTTCATTTTGGTGACTATCCTGGGCACCATGGAAGAAGTTTCCTAAAAGGTGTGGTTTCAGGCTCARTGGCTGGAGGAAACAAAACAGGACCTTGTATTCTTTGTAATGGGCAGCTGCCTTTTCTTCCAATTGAATTTCCTCCACCTTTTCCCTCCTTCATTATCCCATTGGGATSTAGCATAAGTAGATCTTCATTTCCACATGGAGAGTTCATCTCYCAGAATTTCCTTCTTGGACTTTTTTAATTAGAGGAAGTGATAATCTARCCCAATGGAAGGTGAAGGGGAAATGGTTTATTAAAAACAAATATTATTGCCATTGATTAAAGTATGTATGACCTTTAGAAACAGGGAGACAAGAACTCTCAAAGTCAAAACAGTTGCCTAAGTGCACTTTGCACATAACAAGAAAATTTTCAGCAGCAATGTTCAAAATCTAAGAAGATAAATCTGTGGAATGTGTATAATAAGGTTTTCTATACAGTCTGTCTGTTTTAGGATTTATTAGTCTTTATGCAGAGAATTGGACTAGATGACATAAGTCTTGCCTATCTACATCGGTCACATTTATGGTTATAACATTTAAATGAGGAAAAAGGTTTTCTTAAGTTCTCTTAGTATTTTCAAGAAGTGAGAAATGAACTTGAGGAAAAAAAATGGGGAATATAAACCTTCAAAACTCCAAGTGAACTTTCACAATTGTAACTGMATGCAAGCTCTGGTCTTTCCTGTCTATCGCACTGTAAATTTAAAAAAAAAATACTTAGTTAAGCAACTCTTCTTTCTCCAGCACGGCCTAGTAATATGATGGTTTACTCTAAATTAATTACTGTAATCAGCTAACGCTATGTACTGTAGAGTTGTGATTCAAGCATGAAGGAAAGAATGTACAGAAAAGTGCATRTATAAAAAATGTGTTGCAGGGTTAGCTCAAGGTTTATACCTTGGCCTCAGCCTGTGGAAAAAAAAAAAAAAAAGGACTCGAGGGTGAAATACTGAAAGCTGATCAAAAATGGAGGAAATGTTCCAGGTCACATATCTTTGGATGTACTGCAAAGGTATTATATGTTAATAAAAGCAAAAGAATAAAGTAAGAAAACAGTGCTTAATAATAACTGATGCTCTATGTTGCAAGAGGTGTTTTAAATTTCCTGGTTGTTGAAAAGATGTTAAGAAATGCCCATTTCTTTGTGTTTGAGTAATATMAGCTCCCTTCTGACCTGTTGTGAAGTGGATTGAGAATTTATACTGAACTTTACAGATTCCTCATGAGGTGAATTGCAAAAATCTGCTTGGACACATATAATCTTCTTTAAAAATATTTATAGAACACAGCTCTTATGAAAATTAAACATGTTCCAGGTGTGTATGGTCCACCTTCTGGGCATAGCCAAATTATTTTTGAAGTGGTAGATACACCTGTCCTTGCTAGTCAAGAGAAATTCTTCATGGTCAAGCTGCTGAAGTGAAATGAAATTCCATGAGGTTTGTTGTGTCTTGGTTTAATTCAAGAGAAAAACTGGTATGATTATAGTGAAGGTGGGAATGAGTTGTAGGTAAGATGTGCACCTGGCTGTGAAAAACATATTAGTTCTTTTCTTCCCAAGCAACAGATATTTGCAGTGCTTCAGCTCTCAGGATCAAATCTTGGATGTGATACTATTATGCTTGCAGGGTGTTATTGGGAGCTTGGGGTTTTCAGGTGACTTTTTTCCTCATTAATAGTGGAAGTAGCACCATAGAAGCTCAAGGTGTTTTCTTCTAGCTTTATTCAAAACACTTACAGGCAGAGGTGCTAATGACAGGAGTATAAAAGCTCTGAATGGATGTCTTTGCAAAAAATGGAGGTGACTGCAAAATTCAGCTACAGTTGATGGCTTGCGAGCTGAAACAACCGTGTTTGCTGAGCTTCCGTTCTGTTTCAGTGCAGCTGCCCAAAAGGACAGGGCATGGCCAGMCTGTTTTCAGGGATGTTTTCCAGATGTGTGAAAAAAGTCTTTAAAGGGGAAGAAGTATATATCCTTTTCTAGTTTTGCAGATTCAAGTATTTTTGTAGCTGTGCTTGTAAACTATATCAAAAGTTATCTAGCTGAATAAAAAAAAATAAAAAAAAGCAAAAAGGGAGAGCACTGAAAGAAATACTTCTGAGAAGTAGTACTGAGGCAAGAATGAGCAAATGTGGACAGAGATGCAGGGAGAGTCTTTCAGCTGATTGCTGAATATAAGGTGAATTTCCAGATGAGACTAAAGTGAAAGAGAGATGTTGGTCTGTCCTTCGGCTGAGATTTTGCATGGCTGTGACACCTTTGTGCAGTATTTCTRTTCAAGTACTGTTCTTTCTTATGATGGAAGCAGTCAAGGTATTTTACACATTAGTGTTTTGGCATAATTGCTGCTACACTTCAGTCACTTCAGACTTACTAGTTAGCAACTATGGGTTTCTTCCAGATTTAGGAAAACAGGAACACCATGACACCTGCAGAGCACAGAAGTATTTCAGTCTTTGAGCATGCTTAAAGCCACAACAGAGGTGGTGAGTGGGTGAGAGTTGGTTTTAGAAACCTTGTAGACATTAAGCAAAGGTTCCACTGAAGTCAGTAGTAGTATCACTTGACAGAGGTCGAAGAACTTGGAGACTGGTTTTATGTGTTGTGAAAAGACTCCCAGCTGGTAAATTGTAAATATAGAAAAGGTTCTGAAATTAAAACTGACAGAATTACTGATAAAAATTTCTGGATCTCTATTTCAGTGTTTTATTCAGAAGTATTGACTTAATTAGTTACATATACGTATGGAATAACTACAGACTGTTTGAACTGCCCTGGGACTCACCATGGACATGGTATTTGACACTTCTGGGAGTGGACTTGGCATACTACTGCTTTCATCGCATAAGCCATGGTAAGACTTAACAAGTTTGTTCTTTTTCTCATGTTTTAAAATACAAAATGCATTAGTTATCTATTAATAAAGTGAGGCATTTATTTTTGTTTCTATACTTAATCTACTCTAAGCATAGATAACTACTCTTCTTCCCAAGGGTTAGCAAAGGTATACTTCAAGCACGGAAAACAATTTATGCATCATACACTATACAGTAAACATGATTTTGTGAATGGAAGGAGTATAATTTTGAAAGCAGTACAACAGAGAAAATGGAGCATTGTAAAAAAATAGTAAGGAAAGAAATGGTGCATAAAAATTTGTGTTCAATATCCCCATAAGCCTGTATGAAAAATACAGCAAAGTATGGATAACTGAATCAAAAGAATATGGTGGATGCACAAAATRCAGAGCAGTAAAAAGAAAGGTGGCCAAAATAATGGAGCCTGTGTAAATCATGTCAGTAATTTTTGTACATATCTGTCTGTCTCTCTGTGTATTTCTGTTCTCTAGTGACAACAAATAATAGCTCTAGCCTTTGATACCCTATCTGAAAATGCAGTAACACTTTGTATCAATCCTAGTTCTGGGCCTRATCTAAAGTCTGTAGCAATGGAATAAGAATCTTCTTGTACTTTAAGAGACTTTGGACTGGGCTTCTCAGAGCRAGTGCCCACAGCTCGCAGAAGCTGTGGGATGTAGTAATGATGCCTTATGTAATGTGCTTTCAGAGAGGGAAAATGCTCTGCTGCCAATAGGTCAGTGGAATATATGGAAGTAGGTAAGAAAGGAGACTGAGCTGCTGCAAGGAATGGGAGAGAGGAAGGGTCCCTCCCAGGTGGGGATGGCAGGCAAGTGTGAGAACAATGCAGGGTGGGTGTAAGGGGACAACAATGGTGGGGGACTGGGCGGGAGGTGAGGAAGCAGGGGGAGCTGGAACAATGTGTCGAGGGGGACATCACGGCCGGGAGCTGGGAGCCCTGCGTGGGTGTACGGAGACTGGGAATACTCTTCACAAACAATGACATTAACAGTGTTGGCAGGGCTACAGCCTCAGGCTGAGAACTGGACCAGAGCAGGAGGMTAGTCCTGTGTTTTTAAAATAAAAATAATTGTCTTCAAGTCTTAGAAAATCACTAGCTTGGCTGTACTTTCTCTGGAGTCAGTGGTAAAATTCCCACTGGCAGAGAAGGGAACGGGGTCATCTCTGCACTCTCTAAAGCAAAGGATATATTTCTGTTCCTGCAGGAACCTTGCATTTACTCTTCTCTGTTTTTCTGTGTTTTTGATGGAATACTTTGAAATTAATCTCAATAAATGTTTTAGAATTAAAATACAAACTAATTCTATATATAATGGAGTTGAAGAAACTGTAAGAAAATGCTGCTCTTCTCTTAAGAAGGTCAGTGCTGAGCTATTCTATAAATTTTGATTTACTCTTCTTCACGTTACAGAAATATTGTTTGCCGTTAGATCTGTGCTACTTAGCAGGGAACTGATGAAGCAATGTAGAAATAGACTCTTAACTGCAGACTTTAGTTTAACCAACACTTCTTTGGTCAAACAATGATGAAATCTGTAGCACGGCTACACAGCTGCGAAAGTCAGCTGCATTGGAAGTTTCTGAGGAATTTTAAGTGTAGGAGATGGTTTTAAAAAGTCATGAAAAATATCTTTGCAAATGGAGAAGAAAGGGTGCTGGGAAAGTCTCTGGTACGAGCAGACAAAACACACTTTTGCACTAGAAAGTGACAGGGCCTGGTGATTCAGGCTTGGATCCTGCAGCAAAGTTAAAAATTAATAGCATGTGTATATCCCAGGAAATTCAAGCTGTGTGGGCTTGATGCATGGGGATGTAAATAATAGCACTAATTGTTTCAAACTGAAAAACTAAAATTCAGATACATTTTTCAGTTGTTTCTTAGTACTTGATATAATTTTGATCCAAAGAATTATCATCATCATGTAGCTTTACCTCGCTGCAAGCAATAATTTGGTAACTCAGTCCTCTGGCTTTTTAGTACCTTATTTCATGTTGTCCATGCATAGCTAGATTTTTCATTCTACTATTTCATAAATTGTCTTGAATCACTACAGATTTTAGTTTCTTCTGTAGCAGAAACTCTACTATGTAACATAAAATTTTTATCCAGCATTTGAGGAGATATTTTTTCCTCTTCACTATATGCATGTAATAGCTATTAYCCTAAACTGAAGTTATACTGCAACAAAAGGAAGTATTTTTAGGTGTGATCTCATTTTGCGAAGGATAGAGTTATTCTAAGTATGTGCTTGTATTTTCCATTGTTTGCAGTAGCCACTGAAAGGTTAGAATGCTTCACCACTTATTCCAGCRTTCTTCTGGGTCTGATCCAAAAGCCATGGCAGTCAACCGGTCTACTTAGCCACTGCACTTTTTTGTGGCATTTTAATGAATTTATAAATCAATGTAACTTTTCCCTTTGTTTCACTAAAAACATCCCTTACGGCTGTACTGCTAAGAAAAGCGTGCTGTAGACTCACAGGTTTCAAGTATTTTTTTTTTTTTTAGGGAAGGATATGTGTGGGTTTGAGGATTTTTACCATGTATTTTCGCCTAGCATATATGGATAGCTCCTCAAGTTTCCTCTCCAGGTGCARAGACCTTGTAGAGTGAGTCCTGTTAGTAAGGGGGATTTGGTGGTCCCTGAGCAGCGCTGAGCCCCAGCACACCCTCCCCACGCCCGGCCTCGCTCATACTCCTGTTGCAGACAAATGACAACGGCAGTAAGGAATTTGGAGGCYCTCTAAACTGATTTCTTCAGCAGCCACACCTTTTAATCAGAAGGGGAAATCTAGAGAATTCCAGACCCGTGCAAAGATGCGGGTGCGGAGCCCACGTCTCGGCTGTGCGTGTCTGGTGCCGACTCTGGTGTGGGGGGCTCTGCCCGGCCCAGGGGCACCCCCAGCCTGAGCACGTCCCCTGGCAGATCTGTGTGCTCAACCCTCTGCTCCAGTGGGGAACAGTGGGGAGTTGTAAGGCTCTGGAAGGGAGTAGTTTTTAATCTACACCTCCCGGGGGATCACATCGTGCAGAATAGAGTGTATTTCTGTCAGCTGGGGGAAATCTCCTCTCTTCTTTCAGGCCCTGGAAGAAGCTGTCTCTCTTTAACGGCCGCTTCCAACACCTCTTCTTTTGTTCTCCTTTATTGCTGGGGAATTTCCATTGCTTCAGTGTCCCTCCCCTCGGACAACCTGGGAGAAGTGAGTTTCCTTCAGCAGGGCCAACCTCCGCAGCAGCTGCATTGTTCTGCCTGGGCCCCGGTGGCCGGTGTCAGCCGCTCGCCCCATTGTCCGCTGGTGGCTTCCAGCCGCCCTGCGGGATACGTGACATGGTCCCTGTCAGCGAAAGGCCGAGCCAATATGAGCTGATGGTTTGAGTTACATCTGAGGTCATAAAATAGACCTCAACTGATGAGTATATCCTCAGCAGATTCCCCAGCTGCTACATAAAATTTTGAGTTGATGGTGTGTCTCTTAATAATTCTGAGTTTATTTATAGCGGATGAGAAATGAGCCTTCTACACCAGGTGTATTCTAGAGCAACAGACTCCAWGCTTCTCAGATTCTCCCACCCCACATGACTGACCTTTTGGCCAAGGCCAGCTTCTGAAGGGTCAGAGGACAAAGAAAGAAACCTTGAAAACTCACTTCAGCATTGTRCTTCAGAAGACCATGGCTCAGACTGTGGCAAAATGTCTCAGCTGAGGATGTTGAGAAATTTTTCTAAGACTTCAAATAATTGAAAGTTTTTTAAACTTTTAATCTCTTGTTTTAAAGAACTTATTTTAAAAGGGTGTTTAAAAACCTTAAAACCATTACTTACATTGCTTCTGCCTCTTCTCCCAGTGAGCATCTTTTGTTACAGTTCCTTCAGCAGCAGAATGACTTCAGAAGTTTCTGGCTGCTCTTTCCTACCCCATGCTGCAGTACACAGCCCACTCAGTCCTGAAAAAAACATCATGCATGGAGACTGTGTGCATAGGATCACTGAAATAAACCATGTTAAAAAACAAGGTTATGTTGCATTTCTTTCTGAAAAATTCAGCTCAGTAGTCATAGGGGTCAACTTAGMCATGGAGCAGAACAAAAGCCAGACGTGCTAGCTGAGAATCTGTGGGATTAAGTGGAGACTTGAGAGAGAGCAGACAGTTTTCTGAGTCAGTAGTGCACAGGCAGTGCACTAAGGAACCAGACTGGATAAATTGGTGCAGGTAGTGTCTCAAGATTGATGCTATTAAAATAACTGGAATGTGCTGTAGTGAAGCCCAGTCCTATTCTTTCTGATAAYTATATATGTATTGTGTAATAATAACCCTTATGTGTTACTGGACACTTGTGCTGYGTTTGTTGTTGCATGAGGGGATGAGTTTAAAATTGTTACAGGAAAAGACAGCAGGGCCTAAAGTCTCTTCACTATCTATATTTGCTGATAATTTTTGGAGGGTGTATTGAAATTATGTTATTTTACTATATTTATCTGACCCATTCCTGCCTTTGAAGTGCTCCTTTCATCTGCATTTTATTATATATGTGTCTGAACTCARTATATTATCATGGACTTACTAGGTAGATTCTATATTAACAATTGATAGTACATTGAAATAATTTTGTCTTTAAAGGCTTTTGGATTTATGGGAAATTCATTGTAATAAAACAATGTTTGACTTTTCTTACAAGGTTTAGTTTTCAGGAAAATCTGTATTCCCCGAGAAATGTAGTAAATTGGGATGTTCTTTTACATGCCAAGGGGGGCCAGGGGAGAAGATTGGGTGGTTGTGGGTTTTTTAGGTTTATTTTTGSATGTGGGAAAATGTCATTGTTTACCTGACTAGAAATTCAGTGTCATATTGATTATCCAGCATGAAAAAAAATAATTTCACCCCAGTGAAAGATAGAAAATGTTGGGAACTGTCAAGTGACTGGATAAGGCTCTGCTCTTTTTCTTGTCACAGCTTGTGTTGATTGCAAAGGGAATTGATACCCAATGATTAAGAGAAAAATATTCTCTTCTTGTGAATTGTACAGAAAACAATTTTTGGCTGTTCTGTCAGTTGTTGTTTCTTATTTTTTTAAACAGGCTTGTGAGAGCAGGGTATTAAAATGCTGTCTTTACTAGCCTTACAAAAAGASCGAAAGCAATAGCTGGTTGCCATATTTTCTGTTCCATCTTCTGATTAATTGTAGCCTAATACCTGCAGACAACATACCGTGAATTGTAAATAAGTACAGAATTCAGGTGACTATGACTCATTCATTGCCTTTAAAGCTGACTGTAAATAAGCAACATAATTTGTTATTTCTATATGCTTGTTTTTATAACTTCTCTTTTAGCTTTCTTTATGTTTTAGCAATAAGAGGTGCTCCTTTACTATGTGTCTTTTAATTTCTGAGCAGACATTGAATTTRTAGAAGACCAAAGACAATCTTAGCAAGCCAAGATGATACCATTTCTTTTCGTGTTTAAATGTACATTTTGTTGAGCAAGTTCACCTGAAAACTACATCAGCTGCAATGAGACTTCCTGATACGAAATGTCTAGGGTCCCATAAAATTATAGGAGCCTGCTTGTATTGTTTTCAGTTTGTTATTGTTCGTAACAAGTTCCTGTTGTTTGAAAGACTGATTTCTTGTATACTGGCACGAATAATGTCCAGATATGAGGTGAGGTTGACCCATTTAGTGTCTTAATTTTATTGTGGCACATGCAGCTAGCTAAARCCTCTTCCTATTTTACTTTAGACATGGTGAGATAATAATTGACTTTCTGAAAATTCTCTGTAACCTGAAGAGCTCAGAAGATGGAAATAAGAGGGTATYCACTAGAGAGTTTTAATTTCTGAATAGCAAAAAGACATTTAYGGGTGAATGGATTTTCTAAGTAYTTTAAATGTCAGAGATAATTATGAGTRATGGTAATAAGAAATCTGCCAATAGGTTGGATGTCAGACAAAGGGATTGGCCGTGGATTTTTGGCTCTTTAWAGCTGCTGTAGGATGTGGTCTGGAGTGGGAATACAATGCAGTGAGGGGTAAGACACCGTTTATTGCTGTAGGTGAGGAGTTCAGCTCCGCGGTTTGGGTTCAACTCTATATACTTGSCATGATTCTTGTAGGTTTTCTGTAAATATCTGGTAATTGCTTTTCTTTCCACAGGATACTGRGAGATACAGTCTCTGACACTTATGAATTAGACATTGATATGAGTACCAAAGCAATCTTTTTTATTTTTAATTTTCCTGATTCCAGAGACAATGTATCTTTTAAATATAATGAAATWCATGTTAATGGAAGTGTGAGCTGACAATATTATGACACAATTTTTATGCCAAAATTCAGGTGGTAATTCCATCTCTTCTCAGCATTATTTATCTTCTCTCAGGCTCCCACCATGAAAATACCTGTCAAACTCCCCTGCATAAAATTAAAAAGAAACTATTCCTCCATTTTCCTTGTTTRACATTTTATGGTTGGGAAAGTGGCAGGAACAAGGTTAATACTCCTTTTAAGTATTACTTATTTTCCTACTTTGAGGATTTATATAATGCATTGGCATTCTAGAGGCTCTCTGTATASATATGCATTGGTTAGAAGTACGTATGGGTGTCCGGAGTGTAGAATTTCTTMATTTTTCCTACCTGCAGTGCCTGGGTTTTTTCTGAGTACATGGATTAAGGAAAAAGTTCTGGATCTTCTTGTACAAAAGCAAGTTTGCAACATGCTTTTTCAGTAAAACAATWGAAAATGTGATGAAGTGGGAGAAGAAAGTTTGTCATAAATTAGCATGGGTTGGCCATTCAAAAAGTCAGCTGTCTTCACACATTTGTATCCTTGGCTAGTGCTGCCCTCTAGGCTGCATTTGAATTTTAAACACAGAAAAAAAAATAATCCTTTTTTTCGTCTGAGTGGAGACATGAGTACAAAAGCATCCAACTCACTGTGCAGGAAAACAGTTCATTTGACATACTTTTCCAACTGTGCTGCTGAAAACCAATGAAATGGTGCATAACACTTGTATTTTTTAAGGTGTTATAGAACTTAAAGTAAAATGTGAATTATCTAAGTTTTAAAGGGAATCYTTTTGCAGTTAGTGAGTGTGGAAGAG
This sequence comes from Malurus melanocephalus, assembly GCF_030028575.1. Lineage (NCBI taxonomy): Eukaryota > Metazoa > Chordata > Aves > Passeriformes > Maluridae > Malurus > Malurus melanocephalus. The sequence goes on along the minus strand of NW_026623417.1, from coordinate 999,081 downwards.
GAGAAACTGGTTCTTTTGCTATAGTTTGAAGATCTTATTGAAATTTTACCTGAAAAACRTTTGAAATAGTTCTCTTGTATACTGTTTGGCTTTCTAAATGTTATAGAACAACCTTCAATCTGGTGACTTCATAAGCTGAGGAGAGAGAATTGTATGTTTAGTAGTTCAACTACGGATTCTAGGAAAGCAGTCCATCTATGTCTATTTTCTCTTCCTTTTTTTTTTTTTT
>NW_026623417.1:974358-998785 GCF_030028575.1 Malurus melanocephalus | reverse complement strand
CCCACTTGAGAATATATATTTCTGCTTCCCTTGACTAAATTTGAAGTCATGTTATTTACTTCAGCTAAAAGCTATTATCTAGTGCCTGAAGAAGTTGCAAAAAAATCACTTTATCTAGGCTCATACCAAAAACAGTTGCAGTTATTTTGGAGATGCTMCCTCAGTTTATGATACAGCAGCTCTGCACATTTCTTGCAAGAGGACTTTATCCTGGGCTGGTGAGATATTTGAAGAGGGACAAGATTCTTTTTTATGTCACTTCCATGTTTTACCAATCTGATGAAATAAGCAGATSAGCAGTAAAAGGTACCAAATACAACAACTGTTTTTAATCCATGATGTGAAACTGTGATTGTAAGGAATTGGATTTTGAGGGAAAGCACACCATAAAATTCCTCAAACAGCAGCAGTGATAGCTATTTTTTGTCACAAAGTTTTAAGGTAGAAGACTAGAGGAATGAAAGGCATTGTTAAAACAGATGGCCCTTTGAGATACTTGTGCTTTCTCYGTTGCAAAAAGAAGTGCTTTTCTCCTTCTGCACTAGTAAAAATTGCCTGGTCATTATTGCTCTGTTTATCAGTCTGTATAGTTTTATCATGGAGAAAGAAATGAGCAGAAGGCTRTCTCTGCACTTCCACTCTGAAGCAGCACTTTAGCTAATACACACTGTGACGACCTGTGATACTTTGCAATTTCAGATAGTTCTTTTGAAATTTGTTTTCAAACTGCAGAATTTAGCTTTGGAGGCTCCTGACAGTCTACCTGCAGGGAAASGTAAGGTGGTTCATGTGGTTGTGTAACTGGGGCATGTAGAGTGGGGACACAGACCCAGCTCTCCTGGGCAGATGTGCTGCTCTGAAAGGCTTGAAATCACACTTCTGTTCCTCAGCAGGACATTGCTAAAATATCCCATTTCTGCAGTATTAGGACCAAGGACAATGGGAAATTTAGAATGTCTTTTTAATGCAGAATAAAAGTGCATTCCGTCCCAAGCCCCAAAAAGGCAAACTGTTCCTTTCAGGATATTACTCAGATTTCTAGAAGCTCAATGTCTGCAATAGTTTTCTTTGCTTGCTGAAAATCTAGTGAGGCCATTACCATTTAAAATACTTCGTTTTACATTTCAAGACTGGCAATTAACATTGAAAGTATGTCTKGAGCAGACAAACATTATTGTATCTGGGCAATGTTCATTGCATTTATGTTTCCTTCAATGCATCTTTATTGCCTTAATAAARTATTTAAACTGCCAAAACTGCTTTTTGAGTGTAGGAAGGGCAATCTTTTCCACATCACACTCTGTCTAAATTCATAGCATGCTGRTGGAAGATGTAACTTCATAAAAATTACTGACCAGATTTTTTTTTTTTTTGCTTTTTCCCTTTTTTAGTGCCTAAAACAATTGGTAAATATTTTTTGTTATAACTTTTTTTTTTATAACCTAAATTATTTCTTCATTTTTTCTCAAGAATCAGTAAATATCAAACTTGAGTAAATTCATCAGCACTAACTATTTTAAAAGTAAAATTATGGGTTTTTTCCCTAAATGAAGACAYACTCTAAATAGAACGTAAATATCCTGTTGCAAGAAGATATCTACAACTTTCTCATGTATAAAGCTGTACGAAAGATAGGTATCTAAATAGGAGTCATTCAGCTGTTTTATGGTCTTCATAATTGCATTGTGTAAAGTACTTGCATTTAAGCCCTAGATTTTGCCCTCGGGTTACTAATTTTGAGGGCTACATGGGAACAGAAAATTCCTTTTTGCTGCTGAGAAACAAAAATTGTGATTAWTCAAATCCTATTGGTATGTATGCATGAGGAAGTGCTAGATTTTGTAGGGTCCAGGAGGAGGATTCTTGATTTTATCTAGTTATTAATTTTCCAGAAACCCTTAAAAACTTTCCGTCTGACAAAACTGTGACTGTCCTCAGCCTTTCTGATGAGGATTTTACACAGAGTGTCAGTAAAATGGTGTGGCTATTGCTTCAGACAGTGCAGTGCAACCTGTAAAACACGGGTGAGGATTTCTCGTGCTCCTTTCAACTTTAATAAAATTAGAAGAACTCCTTTCAATTTAATGAGCATGTATTGTAAATATCACTGCCATTCTAAGCATANNGAATATGAAAAGGGAAGTGCAGACTCTCAGCCTGTAATAGCACTATGGCATGTGACGTGTTTTCACAAGGAATCATTTCAGGCATCAATGATGTCATGTTCATGGCTTCCATCACCTGAAAACTGACCTATTAAATTGAGACAAAAAGGTTGGATTTTTTTTTTTATTTTATAGCACAGTGGTATAAGTAAAGTATATGCTTTATATTTGCATCATATATTTTACGTGCTTTGTTTTCTTTTGTTCTCTTTTAAATTTTGGTTACTACTAGCACATATGGATGTTGASATCCTAAAATTAGTTATGAAAATAAAATCTTACATTTTTTAAAATGTGGTAACCTATACTGTGTTACGGAAATAAAAATAAAATTAGTTTTTTGCCCCAAAAATTTATTTTTTGTTTATCTGACTGGAGATTAAGATAACCCCAAACAATAGGAAAAAGAGGATCTCTGCCCAATTTATTTTGGTGTGAATTGGTACAAGGTAGGAATGAGTGAACCTGTCAAAAGCAACACTCAAGTCTTTCCTACTATTTCCAGCTTTGTTCTTCTCCTGATGTTTCTTATCCACTCATGTTAACAACATTTTTTTTATTATTATTATAAATGTTGTTTTGGTGTTTAAACATCCATTTTTTTGGTTGATTTAAAGTTGAAAAATAGATCTAAAAATATTATGGTGCAATGCAAAGATGGGTATGTAAGCTTGTTATATCATTAGCAGATTCCCTTGGACCATACAGTTAAAATGAATCTGAGTCATGAACACTTTGCAGCATTCCTGTGGGACAAATGACAGTGTGCAAAGTGCTCACAGTACAGTATAAATTCATACTAAATGATAAAATTTTAAGATTTATGCTCTTTTGTCTTTAAATATGGGTATAAATATTAAGTTTACCCCTCTTCTAAAAACACTTTTGCTTCACCAACCAGAGTTAAGTTGGAAAGCATGAAGCTGGTTCAGAGAAATTATTAGGAAGGACTGCATGCAATCTCAGCTAAACAAAAACTTATACTCTTTACATAGTTTGAAATTTTCATTTCTTGTCTGAAAATTTTTGCTAAGCAATTTCAGATTGGATATCAGGACAGAGATATGGAAACTTTAAATACAGCAGTATCTTYAAATTACTGAACAGTAAGAATAAACAAGCTCAGATTCAGAAATCATTCACATTTTCCTTTACTCACTGTCTATCTTTGGTGGCAATAATTCAGTCTCTTAGGGTGCTTTTTTTCGTAGTTGAAAACTGCCAAGTGTTTTGCAATGGAGATGCGTTTCATCGCTCCCTTCTGTAAAAGGTTAGCACAAGCAGATGTGGCAGAGCAAGGGACAAAGTCAGGGATAAGTTCCTCAGGCTGGCATCTTCAGTCCAAAGGCAGTGCTTCCATTACAATAATTCTGCAAGTGAAGTGTTTTTTTAGTGAATTATGCATTTTCTGTTTTTTGGCTATCTGAAGTTTAATTGGCATAAGGTTTGCTATATAGCTTGCTCACAAATCAGTCTGTATTCTTTCTTGTGATTTGAGAGGTTTCTCCTGCAAGTATGTAATGCAAAGCCTTTTTAAAGGTGTAGGATGTTTTGCATGCRTTGCAGATATGACTATTATTATTTCAATTGCATATGTATGCTCCCTGTAACTACAGAAATACATAGTCACAGAATAAAAGCCACAGTCAAAGGAATCCAGACTGCTTATTTTTATACTGACTGATATCCCAGGGAAAAAGGTAAAAAGGAGTTTATAAAACCTGGACAAAAGAAGGATGTAACTTTTTTTTGTACTCCCTTGGGCTGAATCTCAGCTGAAATAACTGACAGTTTTTGGACTTACTGAAGGAAATGATGAGTGAAGATAAATATYCAGATGTTTGCTAGCCAGATGTGTAAGGTTACATTTTGGAAAGCATGAATTCTCTACCTGTGTCTGCTGAGCAGAAAGTTGTAAATAGTAAACATGCTGTCTTTTTATTTCTTTGGTTTGAGGAGGAAAAACAGGGTTCAAAGTAAAACTTTGTTTTGCCTTCAGTGTAGTGTCTTAAGAATGGATGTAGGTTGAACACGCAGATTTGCACAGCATGCAAGTGAGATTTTTTTTAATGGCCATTAAAGTCTGCTAACTTAGCACTCTTTGTGCATTGTCTTTAGTTCAGGGGAGATGCAGCTTATGGAACTGTCTGAATTTTCCAGCAGTAGGGTAGAGGTGTGTCAAATCACTGAAAGTTTCCTATTTTCTRTTCCCATGTTTCAAGCTGATTATTTATGACAATAAAAAAATTTAAAGCTTGACTTTTCCCCCTCTTTCCCCATCTACACAAAGTCTCTCCCTTCCTGCCCAACTTACAGAGCTGCTTCTTTTCAAATAAATAGTTGGAGGTGGCTGCCTGCTCATACAGCAGCCCAGTTCATCTCAGCTTGTGCTTGCTCTCTAACTTGGGAAGAGGAAAGAAAAGTCTTGTTAAAGTCAAGTAAATAACTTAGCTGCTAGGCAGTAGGAAAAATATTGGATTTGATTGTGTGTTATTCCCATATGGGTGAGATATATTTAAAATTGAAAAGGAAACCGGCTCCCTTARAACTTAAAGTGACAGATTTTCAAAAATTGGCAGCCAATTTTCGCCTATAATTGTACTTAATGTGGAAGGGATTTTCCTCTGCTGATGAGGGATAAGAGGGTCTTGCCACCATACTAGCAGTGAGGCAGAGGAGGCCCCTTCCAAGAATGTAAAATTTGCTGGCCAGATATTTCTCCACTTTCTTGGGCTAAAGATCTCCTGAGGGCTGGAGAATGCTTCAGTACATGGGAGGTGATGAACTCATTTATATGAACTCCCCACTCCTTAGGAGCTCCAAAACAAGCATGTCAAGAGTGAATTAAAAATAAATACAGAAAACAAAACCAAAAACAACAACAACAACAAAAAACCAACAAAAAACCCCAAAAACAACAACAACAACAACAACAACAACAAAAATTAAAAACCCCCAAAACCAACCAAAAACCCAACAAACCCAACTTTTAAACCAAGAAGGGTTATCCTTCTGGGCAGGCAGTGTTGCAACATGTTGCAGCATGTTCCAGCACTGCAAATTCCCTTAACTGGCATTGCCTRTAACTTTAAATGCAAGTGCCAGAAAGGGTTTTCGTTTATATGCTTATGTAGACTTATTTTTATGTTCCCATTTTGACAGTGTATAAACATTAGAAAATATAACAGCCATAGAATTACAAGAGCCCAAGCTTTTCCTCCTTAGAAAAAATAAAGAATTTTCAGAAATACTTGTTTCACAGACACAGGCTTTCCAACACCAAATTTCTTCAATGACCTATTAATTTCTTCTCGGTCATGTATGAGAACAAATGGAGCATTATGTGAAGAGTGGCTATTGTGAGGATGTAGAAATAGCTTGTCTCAGTTCTGTGTAATGCTCAGAAGATTGCTGGAAAGTGATCTGTGCTCAGGATGAGGAAGGGTGTTAAAAGATGCAAAGAGAGTGTGGAAGTATGACCAGATGCAATTCTTGTTGAGTTTTGCATACAGGGAGGGAAGGGGAGCTGTTCAGAAGAGAGAACAAGAAAGATGGAAAATGGCCATGAAGAAAAAGTGACTGTAGAAGTGATATAATTCTGGTCCTGGGAGTTTAGCCCTGCTCCTAGGATAGCTGCTGCTCCCTATGAAGAGATACCAACTTGCTAACCTCTGGGAAAAACCRCTTCAGCTAAAGGCTGAGTAACCAGGTGGCACTTGGAAGCCACCCCAGCCCATCACTCTGTGGTGACAGTGCAGCTCCCAGGGGCGGCTGGGGCTCTGCACTCKGCCACCCATTTGCAGCTGTGGTTTCCTTTTGCACGTGGGGGGATAGGAGAGCAGACTGACAATCTGTTGTTCAGATTTGCTAGTCAAGCTAGTAGTTTCTCAAGTGTGTCATGGTGATTTATCTTCACGTGTTGCCAGGTCTTGCAGTATCATCCCCTCTCTCAATAATTTTTGTTGTGGGGTTGGCTTTGAAATAATTCTGAGAATATTTTTCCTTGGTTTTGATTTTTGTGCCTATAGGATACACTTTGTTTGGGGTTTTTTTCTTCTTCTTGGAAAAAAAAAATCTGTAATAGTGGAAAGGGTCTAGACTACAACAGCTGAAGCACTAGGACATTTTAGATAYCACAACAATTAGAAGGAGAAGGCTGAGGCAGGCAAAGTGGAATACATTCAGATAGGAAAATGCAGTGGATCTCTGTGTAAGTGGGATATGGAAGCMTTGCTGGATGTAACAGGAGGATCTGACAGAAGGCAGTAGACATTGAGGCCCTATAGAGGAATGTATGTAGAGTGAGGWCAAGTTTAGGGGGAGTGTGGAAATTTATGATGGATTGATTTATGGMTACTGCATGGCAGAGAAAGGGATAAAGCCCTGTCCTAGAAGCTGTTAGAAGGCTTGCTGTTAATTACAAAATTAGAGTTTGTGCCAAAAATGAAGGAAAGTCCTCTCTTTATATTAGACACTAAGAAGTCCTGTTTTTTGGCTTTTTTTTTTTTTTAAATACAGCAAAGATGCACTTTTGCCATAAAGTTGGGTAGCTCTGGTCTGCTGAAAATACTCCAGTTGCTTCCCAAATAGTTATGCTTCTAAAGTTTATGATTGTCAAGAAAATACCATGATTTTTCAATGTTCAGAGCTAGCAATACTAGGTTTTAGTGGGTGAGCTGGGCAAAATTGCCCTCTACACAGTTATAAAGGAAAAGGCAATGACAAGTGCTAAAAGACTATACTTTCATGTATACTTTGTGTATTATTCATATATACTTTTTGCCTCTTTGRAGACATGTAAGATTTTTAATTTGGTTATGTTCAATAAAAAGGCYGAATTAATATTTTTTAGTTGCATAYAGGTTTATRTCTATTAGTCAAGTAACACAAGCATCCCTTGAGAGATGGGCTACTGAGCATTAATGTAATTGCTGAAAAGTTTCACACAATTTTTTAGTTGTGAATAGTATCCAATATGTAGAGGGGTTTTGTGTGAGGTGATAGCGCAACATTTTACATATTAATCAAAATAATTCACAGAGCTTACTTCATTTTCCACTCTAGTAGGATATGGTTACTACACAAATAACTTTAGGACAGGAAGTAAGAATAATACTGCAATTAACTGAAATTGCACGGGAACTTAGGTAGTCAGAACGTAATTATGCAATGGAGTACTCAGTCAGGAAACAGGATTAACTTTCCTGTTCTTTTGAAAAATGCCAGATGATTGCTAATATTTATAAATGGTTTTTACACATCAACTGAGTGATGATGCCTGTGACAGAGGAGCTGTCTTTAAAATTATGCTAAGCAGTTGGTTCCTCTCTGACTCAGTGATAAAGATGCTTCCTCCAGAAGCAGCTGTTATATTTCCTTCTTGCAACACAGATTTCCTTAACAGTGTCACATCCAAACATCAGCCCAATCTCTACTAGTTTGTCAGAACTAATTTGATTGCACTATACCCAAAGTAAAGTCAAATTGAAAATGACTGGGTAAAACTGTTTTCTTTTAGAAAAAAAAMCCCAAAAGTGCWTGTTATGTCTATGTCATGTCAGACACTGACATAGGAAAGTTCAGTATGGCAGATACTGTCTCAGTAGTGAAATGCACAGTTATCTCTAACTTTCAAAGGATTACTGGACCCCTGCTAACTATAGTAGAAATTGTTTACATAACCTGTATTATGGCTGAAAGTGTTTGCCATGTGGTTCAGAATTAGCACAGCTGAGGTAAAATCAGAAATAAACCGCTCCAGAAGAAATAGAAAACAGGATTGGCTACTGAGTACTGGCAATTAAAATCCAAATTCAGTGAATGATACCTATACCAGGAAGAAGTTCACTGTATGTGTGATTTGTTCCAAAGATGTTTTTGGAATGCTAATTGAAACCAAAGTGTTGCACTCAGGTGAATGCTGTGTTGGTGGCGGCTTTGAATGCTGAATATTAGCACGGTCACATGAGTGTAGTCCTGCTGTATGCAAGTGATTCCCATAATTGAATCACAGCAACTTTAATTGCAAGTCTGATGTTATTCTCCTGGCAATTCACCTTTGATTRTTTTATTTGTTTACTTATTATTTATAAAACTGTTTTTGCAATAYTTCTAAGGATTTGAAATTTAAATAATTGATTATTGTGTTAAGCTTTGAAACAGGTTGCAATTGTTAGYTATTTTGAGACTGGTATTTATTTTAAAGTAAAAATTAWTTTTTTTCTATTTCTGTTCTATCCATAACTGAGGGTAACTCCTTGAATTCTATATAATCCACCAGGGTGATGGACTACATTTACAACACAATACACATTCAATGTTATTTTGTAAAAGGGAGAATGATGTAATACTGATTACAGTTTAGTGTAAAGTACTTATAATGCTGTAATCTGGCACTTCATCTATACATATATATTCATATAAAAAAGAATATTATTTGCAGTGCAAATTATAATTGTTAATTCTACACTTAATTTTTCACATTGACTTAAGTCTACAGGGTAAAATCCGAGTAAATCCTCTKCCCTCTTAATRATCTTGAGGGATTTGTTYTACTTTTSATGAGTATATTTGGATGGAAATAAKATTTCAGTAAGCAGTGTTATTTACATTACATACCAGTCTTTCTGATCAATTAGCATCCYGAACTCAGGGTCTGAATTGTGACAATTCTGTATCTTGCTTTAAGAAAAGATTGAAATACCCAATTCTTCTGCCTTTTTGGGTWCTCATAGTGGTGAGCAGAAGAACAGAGAGGTACAAAATATCAATCCTTCATTCTYACTAAAGTATGTCTGACATCATGAGCTTAATTCTGCAGAATTTCTTAGGGAAATACTTGCCAAGACTGCAAAGAAAATGTTTTTACAGGGAGCCTTACTTTGTCCTGACATTTATGCAAGGACACAATTCGCCATGAACGTTTTAGTCTTCCTTTTCCTTCAGAGCATAATGAAAGGAGCCTATTCATCCCGGTCTCTTGGCATTTTTGTGGAAAAATAATAGTTCAACTGCACAGGCCCACTCCTCATCTGAAATATGAGTAAGCCCTGGAGCTGAAGCAATCCATGCCCACTGCATATTTCTACCAGGTCATTGGACCATTGCCATTGTTAATAAGGTTGAACCGAAACCCATAAATGAAAGAAATAGATAAAAATACTTACAAAGTATCAATGCTTATAGCATAAATATACAAAAGATCACATTAGAAACTATATGTTGTGTAACTGTTTATTATTACTTTAGGTTTTAAAATATTTACATTTACAGAAATGGCTCTCACTCATTTTGTAGTTGGGGAATATTCCTTTGGGAGCAATGGCAGGATGTTTTCTGTTAACCTCATTTATTTTATTTTAACTAGAAAAGGAAAAACTTTTTTAGCCAATTTTTTTTCTTCCCTGTAACTAGGTAATAAACTTGTATCTAAAAAAACACTTGCTAGAAAGTGCTGTTATCTGTTTAAAATTTACGGAAACACTGTACTTTAATGGTACAATAACTAATGCTCAATTATAGAGGAATTCCTCCGGAAGAGCAAGTCATGACTGCAAGTGCCAAATAAATCTAGTGGTGTGACATGGATAGTAAAATTTCATAACAATAGTAATGTGAGGGCTCTGTTTTCAAAGCAGGTTGTGTTGACACTGCTGCAGCTGATCTGGCCGTGTTTGATTTGGTATGTGGGGTATAATATCACTAAATCATTGAGGATTGAACAGGGTGACTCACTGTATATTAGGAGAAGACTCATTAAATTATATCTAGATTAAGAATTTAAAAGAAAAAATGATGTTATAGCTGTATAATTGTGTATAAGATGTAGAAAAGACTCAGGTTTCTTTCAAAACCTGTCTTTCCTCAGATSGGTACTCGTACCTGCAGTGTTGGAACCCAAATGCATGACTATTAAAATAAAGCAAAACACTTTTGTAATGACCTATAAGAAGAAAGAATATTTTAAAAATGAAGGTGGGAGATCAGTGAGGAGAACCCTATTCAAAATAGGAATATTTTCATTTATCATTAATTTAAAAACTGAATTGCTTCAGGAAATGTCCTAGGTGTAACATACAGAAGAGTTACAGCTGCACTGCTACTCTAAGTTGTAAGACTGTGACTAGAATTGGAGTTAGCAGGGAAAAGAGTAAATTTTTTGGATTCAAAATGCCCTCCATGTTCTTGTATTTTTCCCCTAAAGATTAAATCTTCAAAAGTGAAAGCTGTTGTTTTCAGAGAAGGTGTCTGTGTTTAAAAGCCTATATTTTTATATATATTAAAGACAACTAAATATTAGTTCATGTTTTCAGATAATTTAAAAAGGACTGATGTTTCTGGGAAATTTTGAATACCAACCTGYAACAAAGTTAATGCTATTTTTTTATTACATGTTAATATATTTGCTTTAAAATTCTGAGAAAAGATATTCCATACCTCCTTTACTGTTGTGATTTAATTTTTTTCCAGAGCATCTGGTAAAAATGCAAAGCTGACTTCTAAAGGAAGTCTGTTCCTCATTTACATTATGGAAATATGATGGATTAAAGAACCAAACTTTTCTTACAATTTCAGATTTCCAATTTGATGAGACAGTCCTGGCAATAGAAAACGTATTTTTTTAATGAAATAAGATTAATTGTTTTTAGGGGTATAAGGGGKTTAGATGAGAGGTTTTTCATTGTTTTCATTTAAAAAGTGAATCTTTAATTTTCTAGTTGASTGAAGCGATGTCAGATTTTGCACGGCATGATTTCCAATGGTATAAATTGGAAATACAGGGTGCACAAAATAAAATTATTTTTCATCTTAAAGAAGCAGAAGAAATGAAGGACTGGGTTATTCACTTTACACTTCCTTGTTGAATACAGGTAACATAAGAAGCACAAATAAAAATGTTACCTCAGAAGTAACTCATCATTTGGTTGCTGGAAGTATTAATTCCATAGCACAGCACAGGGAATGGTTGTTTTTCAGTGTCTTGGATATGATGATGGCATTGAGATTTTAGAACATGTGTAGAATTCAAAATTGGTTTCACAGAATGTATTTAATGTTAAATGGTATATTAATATTAAAATAGTAAGTAATTTTTCTATAACAAGTACCAAGTCCTAGCTTTTAAAACTTGAGGCATCAAAATTAATTCTCAAGGTATGTAAGTCTATGGAAATAATAGAATAATTTTGAGAGGAGGTGCTACACAAAGGTGCTATTTAMCCTGTTTTGGCTGAATATGTTTGTGTGTGAGTGTGTTGGCAAGGACTGCAATTAATGTCTGAGAGCTGGTTACATTAGTGGCTTAATTCTCCACTAGTTCTGTGGATCAAGTGAAAAGCCCTTCCATTGTTGCGAGTTCCAAACACTTTGGAAATTTGAAAATTAGGTGACCTGAGGAAAAAGTACACATATAGATGACCTCATGGTGGAGAAAATAAAAAGAAGGCAAAGAAAGGCTGAATTTCTTAGGAAGATGTTTCTAGTTTGCCTGACTTCTTTGGACAAGAGACTGTGAGCTGTTACAAAGTAAGGACTGAGGAGGCTTGCTGCTGTTGCTTGAGAAATTAGGGTGTCATTTGAGTTGGAGCCTCGTTTACATGTGGAAAAGGTCAACGGAAATGTTATTGGGGATGTGCTGAGACTGTAGCACTTCCCTGCTGGCTTAGGAGGGAGGGCCTTTCCCTCACTGCCCTGTGACTTGTTATGTACTTTATATCCAAGGTAGTGGAGGAAGTATGGAAAAGTCATCTTTGSAGGAAAAAATACTTTTGAACCTGTGCACATTTAATAGGTGGCTATTTTTATATGCTTGCAACATTATGAATATATGGAATAACTTCTATTATAAAATGTTTACTTGRGACAAATAAAACCCTTTAGACACTGTGAAGGGTGAGGCCACTAGTGTAACAAAATGTATTGTTTCTTAAAAATACATCTTTAAAGTTGAGTCAAACTACTTGAATGGCAAACAACTTCTGACAGTGAATGTCCTGAAAGTGAGAGCATCTCAGTGATTTTCTGTGTTTATATTTACCTCAACTGCTACTAAATTTTACAGCTATTGAGCTGCACATATGAAAAGAAAAATGKCTAAAAACTTTGGTGGGTAACATTCATGCTGTAGTTTTTAATGCCACATTAAATGCATTTCTGTGTTTAATTTTGAAACAATAATTAAAAGATATATATATATATATATATATATATATATATATATATATATATATATATATATATATAGGTGGTATCCTCAGTATGAAGATTTTTTAAATCAGAAACAGAACTTTCCATTTGCCCAAAGTGGATTGTCAGTCACATATTCAAGTCATATCTTGAAAGTCATGACTTGTGAATCACTAGGCTCTACTTTGTGGTGGATAACTTGTTAAGTGCGACAAATCAGTACACTGAGATAAGTCAGAATATGATGAAATTTTCTAATTCATTGGATTGATCCTAAGATGTGATATCAAGCCAGTATGGGGATTAAAAGAATATTTATCGATTTATATTTGATCTGAGCATCAGTATCTGCTGGTTTTTTTTTTTTTTAAGTTTACATTTAAAGGAGAATGATAATACTTTCTCAGGTCCAAAGGGAAGAATTTGAAGTGTGCTTTTTTTCCATTAGGGTCTGAAGAATGTTATCTCTTACAGAATAACTGTGCTCTGTTGTAAGTGTTCTTGTGGAATTAACTGTTGCTCATGGAGACATCCACATCCTTTACCTAGCTGGTTTGCTTCTGATAGCCATGGAAAACCAGCTTATTGCAAGCTCTAAGCCTTGGACATAGCAGCATTAGTTAGTGTTAAATTTTGCTGTCTTGGTTTGTAGTACACAAAAGAGCTAATTGCCAGTTAGCTTGGGTAATTCTGCACAACCTATGGTCACTAGGAAACTCTTCACATTTGGTGATTTATACTGCTTTAGCAGGAATGTGTGCCCCATCTGAAAGCATCCTGTGCTGGCTGCTGTTTCACTGCCTATGGAAAAGTTTGATTATGGATTAGGAGAACGTGCCTTAAAGCAGCCTTCAAAATTTATAGTGCACAGAATCATGAGTAAGTTTTTGTGATTGGTTTTAATTAATGAAGGCAGATACCTAATTGCTAATATTCTCTTTGTAAAGGTAAGTTGATAAAAAAATTCATGGTTTTATAAAAGCATTTCTGTGAAATGGATTGAAAGAGAGAAATATGCAGCATGAAGGTTCTTTTATAACTGCCAGGTTCTTGCTTGATAGCAATGTGTGCRTGTATTTCTGAATGACTTTTCCAACTGCTCAGTGTTCAGGATGAGTTTATTATGAAATATTAAAGTACCATTAATGTCCTCCAAGCAAAAACACAGCTTTTGTGTGGGGTCAATGTTAATTTGATTTCTTTCCTAACTGTTAAAATTGTCCATCATGAGAAGGATTTGCTTCATTGATCTACTCTCCCACTGGCCAAAAAAATAATAAAAAAAAGCAGCACATTCTAATTTAAGACATGTTAACCYCATTTCTGTACACAGTAAATGGACATGGCAGGGACAGAATCTTCATTCCTTCTGTCTTATTAAAYTCTGGAAGCAGTAGTCTTTAGTTTAATAAAGGCCCTGTCCTCCAGCTGGATTTGTGAAAGGAAAWGCTCCCACACAGAGCTGATTCAAAACTAATGCTTCTTTTATGTGAACATGTTATACTTAGATYTTATGGCACTTGATACAGTGAATACAATCTACTAGTTATCAGTATTTTGTAAAAGTGCACAGTTTAGTATGTGATGTCTCAATACTCTGTCATATTACAAACTTCTACTTATCATTTAAATAATTTGCACTGRATAGTGCTCAGGGTTTCTTTATGTTGTAGCTTTCTATATTCACTTTGAAACTTAATTTAAATTCCTTTTGCAGTAAATGAACAATAAATGCTTCTTGCACGTTGTTCAGTTTATAGTAGGGAATACTCCTTTCTTATTGGTAATTGCACAGCAGATTATTAAGTGGTGAAAAAAAATCCATTCTTTTCCTAAGGCAGAAACCCAAGTTCCTGTCTGTTTTGCGGATGTTAAAAATCCCTTGACACTCAAAGAAGAAGAGTGGGAGTATTAACTCTCAGGAACCCTTGGCTGAGTATTCATGAAAAGAGTCTTTCTCCTCCCTGCACAGGGGACTAAACTTGTTAGGAATGCTTACTGTGAAAGAAACACTTTATGTAATCTTAATAAATGAAATAAATTTAAGAACATTTTCTTAAGCAGGAGGGGAGGATTGGGAACAAGTTCAACTTTTTATTTTATTAAGAAATATACAGAGAAGGACAGATTATCTGAGGATTTGTCCAAGCTCCTAAGCATGAACTCCTTTGGAGAAAATGACTGTAAAAATAATTTTTCCTACCTATTTTTAATATTTGATAGCTGCAGTGGAAAAAAAAAAAGGCATTTTTCTCTCTTTCAGATGATATATGCAATGAATAGCCAAACCACTTGCACTGTAAAGTGCATAAGAGCCTTGGAAGTAGCTTTTAACGTGGTAGCAAAAAACTCTCACATTATTGGAAATGACAGGAGTTTTTCAGTCAGGGTGACCACTCTGCATAATGAAATATTAGGGACTGGCACRTAAGAATAAATTGGCTTGCACTGTAATTGAGTAGAATCAGAGCCTCTACAATCCTTTTATTAGTCCACCTTGCAAACTTTGGATTTTTGCAGATTTGCAAACCTTTCCTAATATGCAGACGTATGGCCCCACCAGCTACAAGAATCAAGACTTTATAAACCTGAAGTGGATTTTGGAGGTGTGGGCTATCTCAACTGGCAAAGGCCTGGCAGGTAGCAGGAAACGGGGCTACTGTGCCTGTGGGAATTGCTGGCCATCCTCGCTAGAGCCGAGGGCGTTGTGTGTGCCGGTTGTGAAGACAAACAGGGAGAGCGAGTGCCAAGAGAGACCGCCCTGCCGAGCTGAGGATAGATGTTATTATTTTTAAGAAGAAGCCCTCTGGTGATATAACAGGGCTGACCCTGTTAGCGGAGGCTTCATAAATCTTTCTCAAGTGAAAGTTCCTGGCTGCGCAGGTTGGAGGGCAGACAAAAGAATCAAAAGAGCCAGGATGTGAAGGCTCTGTACTGTACATGTGAGTGCTGCCTATGGGACTCTGCAATAATACAACAATAGCCAAGATTGCGAGGCACAGCTTCAGTTCACTGCCTGCTTTCAACTGCTTCTAATAACAGTTTTAATTTTAGATTTCTCATGGCCTTCTGCATAAAATCTTAAAACCGTGGCRATTCTGTAGCAAGAAAAGAAAGAATGAAATACCATTGAAATATCAGCTTAGAAAATTCTCTMTTTTCTCTCTTAGTAATATAGTTAATTAAATTGGTGATTAGAATAGAAAATACAAGAAGATAGGGTGGCTACAATATAAATATATTGTATTCACTTTGCCTTTCCACATATTTGCCATGGTGGGATGAAAAGATCATTATATAATGTATTACCTGTCAACCTAGAGAAGACCTTTTTAATCTTGTTATCATCTGTTAATCATTTGAGTTAGATGCTTTGCAGTACAGGATCTTCTCAAAGCTGACTGAAGAAGCCTCCTTGGAGCATACTGATGACATGGCAATCTCAGTCTTAAATGAAATGGAGAAAAYTTCTTTGTGGTTAATACTTGCACCTGTTCAAACAATATATATGTCTATGGAATATACATATCCTCTCTTACTCCATCASTACAGAAGCCATAGACCTTGGTGTTTGCCAGCTGTGTACTGGTGACCCTGCAAATGGAATAGACACTTTTAGGTCCAAAAATCACAAGACTTCAGCTGTTTGAGCTATCTGGGCTTACAATGCCATTTTAGGTGGCTTTGCATTGCAACAGAAAGTAGAGATGACTTAATCTGTAATTCTAGGCTGTACCTGAAGCTTTTCTTTTATTCCTTTGTACAGTTGTACATGGGCAGAAATTATATATGTTACCCTGGAATTCATAATTCTTGTGCAAGAGCAAAGGGAACACAAGAGTGAAAGTATAATAATTAGACAAGTAAACAGGGCCAGTGTGAAAGCCATTTCAAGGGAGAAGAGGGAGACTTATGTTTTTCTGCTTGGAGCTGGGACAGGAGCATAATGTATGTTGCTAGAGTTTATGTGCTGTAGTATTTCTAGGGCAAGTTCTCCTTTCTTTGTTTGCTATTTTAACATTTCAGCATTCCCYCTAGTGGAAACTTTACATGAGGCAAAACATAATGAAAGCAAATGAGTAAGTCTTGATTGGCTTTGCAATTTGCTTAAAATGTTGGCAAGAGCCTTGATTAAGAGTTTAAATTCACACAGGCTTAATCAAAAAGAAATTAAAATCCTGTAAAGAGGCTGCTCAGGATTCCCTTACAGAAACCAGAATTGTCAACAAGAGCTCATTTTCTGTGTTTATATCAAGACCAGGAGAAAGGAGAGAAAAATAGAGCATAATGGGCAATTGAAGTGTAATTAATATATGTCCATCAGTGTACTCACAGAAAACAGAAAAAAATACTACATGCTGTAGATGTGTGAGCTTGAGGCAATGGTAGCCAGWGGAAGACCCAGCCTGATCTGTTTGACAGAGAAAGGTATCACCTTGGTGGGTGAGCTGGGAATGAATGAGGCAAGAGACAGTGTGCGGACTTAATGTTCCTCCACTGTAAAGCTGCCCAGAATTTATCTCCTTATGTTACAACCTATGCTCTTTTGTTTCTTCATTAGTTAAGAAAATTCTTACTGTACATGTTGACAATTTTTAGGCAACATATTAAAGCTAACCAAATCAGACTATATATTTCTCCTTATGACTGACTTGTCAGTATCTGTAATGGAAGTTCTGCGTTGCTGTGCACTGTAATTACATACCAGACAACAAATTGAAAAGTAGTCTAATAAGTTCATTTTGGAAGAAGTGGGAAAAATAATAAAAATTTGGCTGGAAGATTCTCTCCATTAAAGAGAAGCCAGTCACATTCTTTTATGCTATCTCTTACAGCTTAGCCCACAGGAGAAATGTGATTTTAAAGTGAAAGAGAGCATTTCAGAAAGATAAMTTCATTGTTTCACAGGTGAAGGTGGAATTTTTTATTCTACTCATTGCTGCTATTTTATTATTGAGGCCTGAATCTCTTTYGTTACAGCAAAATTCACAAAGATCTGAAAATAATGTAGCCCAGTAAGTCTCACTGTATACTGCCACCCCTGTGCTTTCAAGTCTATTGAAATGAAAAAAAAAWMWMAWAWAAAAAAAATCCATTTTCTAGTGTTTGAACTTAATTGTGGAAAATTGAAATGGAAAATAACCCCAGTAATTTCTCTAGGATAATGTTAATACTGGGATAAATACTAATTTCCCTTTTAAGGGTGTCAGCTTTTAATATATTTGAAGCTATTTTGTATTTTTGGCAGGTATTTCACAATCGTAATTAAATTTGAAATATGCCCAATGCATTCTGCCCTTATACTAATTAGGAGAAAATCAAGGTCCTACATACTGGCAAGTATGTTGCTGCCATATTGGGAGATCTTTATTCTATCCAGCTACAGACCTCTTCTGTTATAGGGAGAGTAATCAGTAAATTGTGTGTTAGTAACAACTGTTCCATGTATCACATCATATTTTCTGTATTTCAGTTCCCAACAAGGGTAGAAGGTCCTCAAGTTTTATTATACTGAACTGTACCTGTTCAGTTCTCAAAGSCAGGTTAGGAGTTGTGTTTCAATTCACAGTAATTGCAATGACAAACCAAAAAAACAAAAAACCAAAAATACTTCCTCCTGTCAAAGGGGAACAAAGCAAGGCATTGAACAGAAAAATCTATTTACCCAATGCTCTCACTTGCTCAGTGTCTGTAGCCCTAKAATGGAATTGCAAACTGTGCAAAATAAACTACAATATTTTCAAGAAATCTTAAGGAGTAAACCACTCAAATGTCACTGTCCCTTAAAAAAGTCCAAGGTGCTTTTGACAGTAACAGTCCAGATGCTTTGACATTGGGGTCTGAAATATATAGACTGGTTTAGGAGGACATAATTTTTATATGCAGTTGCTCCCAGTTTAYGTTGTAGCCTGTAGATACCACATATGAATGTCTATACAGTGTGTGATTCTGCAAAATACATCGACTCTTTAAACCCTGAGAAAAACAGGCATGGCCCATCAGCAGCTTTCAAGTACACATTCATTTAGTGAGTGTTCAGAAAACACCAGGTTTGTCAAGCAAGAAACTTTGACAGCAAGTTTCTTGGAGTTGCTCAATACATTGTTTGTGATTAAAGTGATGAGGTTAGAAGGGGGAACCAAAACAAATGCAGGATAAAATGGCTTTTGAGATGGTTTTATCCAATCTTTAGGTAGCCAATCTTAAGAGTTGAATGAAGAGACCATCTTGAGTTAATCAATATAATTTCTAGAGATTTAAATACTGTTGCACACAAGTAATTTTTTATTAAAACTGATTTGCGAGAGTCTGCATTTAATATAAAAAGCAGGCTTTTCTGCTGGCATGGGAGTGAGAACAGCAGCATGATCTATGATGACAGCACGTGACATGTCCAGTGTTCTAGGATCCAATGGCTGTTTTGCTTGGCCAGTGTCACACAGCAAATTCCATAGGATTTTGTACCCCATTGACTGTGCTGGTGACAAGATCTGAAGTCACTCAGCAGACAGAAAATCAACAGCTATTCAGCATATTGCTTGCATGTGCTTGACTCCACTGTTTTCTGTAAGGTTTATTAGCTGCTTTCGTTATTTTTTTCTTATAGTAAGCGTTGCATTTTCTGATCCAGAACAAGTTTAGACAGCTATAAAAGGTGATTTTGTGCTGCTTTGTATGGTTTAACTGTGTTTAAAAGTAGAAGCACAGGACTCTTTATTGAGTTGCATTGATTTTAATGAGTTTTCAACAGCTCATCTTGGGTATTTAAAAAAAAATGCAGTTCCAGTGTGAAATCTCCTCCCTAAAGCGTCTCRGTGAGTTGTTAAGATTAGACTGTAAAGATATTTCCTTTTTCTTCTTTACTTGCCAAAATTGGCCTACTGTTTGTTTCTCAGTATTTGAAAAAATTGCCCGAACACCCATACTTGTTTAAAATTATTTCCAGTTGTATGTACTGGATCTTCTGTCTGCACCTGGGAATAAAAACCAGAGAACTGGAATTGAATTCTCAGCCATTAAGTGACCAAAATTCCATTTTGAGCTGTACAGTGATTCATATGCAATATTTTTGTATGGCACTTACAACTAGAATATCTCATTACTTCACAAATGATATTAAATATTTCCTCCCAAGGGGACATTTTCTTTTCACAGTACCATTTGCAAACATCAATGCAAAAAAAAAAAAAAAAAAGTGTATTTAAATAAATCTTTCATTTCAGTGTTTGTTGAAAGACAATACACTTTTAACAGACAAAACCAATTTCATTGTATGTCCTGTCTTCCTTAGTAAATAATTTATTCCTAGGAAACTGAGAAGCATTTTGAAATATCATTTAATGGATGACGTTGTTGCCATTCTGCTGATCCTTATTTTAATTTATATGTAAAAAGCTGCTATGAAGAGACATGTATAACCATGTATACTGGTTAGATCAAAGTTGCTTTTTCAGTAAGCAATAATTCATAAGTGTCAGTTAAAAGGTGTGATTTAACTCTGCAATAACAAAGAATGCCAAGGGGTTTTTTACTGTGAAAGGCCCAGGCATTGTTTTTGTGGTGCATGTTTTCGTGCCACGTGAATGAGCAGTGATAGGAAGATGCCTTTTCTCTTAGCATCTTTACTGTCCATGGTGGGAAGCCACAAACAAGTGTTGGGAATAATTCTTTTCTGAACCATTCTATGATTATATGATTTTTTTATCCCTTCTTCCACGGACTCAACATATGAGTATTTTGTAGTAACACCTGTATTACTATTACTCATATTTGATTTCTTCATAAGGAGCACTTGGCTGTAAATAAGCCCATAGCAATATTCAAAGGAAAAAATGTAGGTGCCTAGGTTGATTTTTAGCAGTCTCAAACTTTGCACAGATGATAAAGAAGTGAGAGTGGTCACTCAAAGAAGATATGCATAAACAAATATGTTCAAGGAATTAAAAGAAAAAAAAAAAAGAAAAAAAGCATGCCAGAGAGCAGGGTGCCTTTAGTGTGAACATATGTACACATCTCTGAAGCCTTTTTTTTTTTGTGATTTTCAGTCTGTCTTCCTTTGAACAAGATTTTTGGCTGCAGTTTATAATGAGTTTCAAGAGATGTTCTATCATTTTTTTGTTGCTCTTTAAGTGTGCAAAATGGTTTAAATTGTTTTCTCTTCTACAGTGACAAGCAATTAAAAACTTGAGTTGCATTTTGGAGGCAGTCTGGATTCACAGTGTTGTCTGGACTGGATAAGATTCACAATCCAGGGATCTCTGCACCACCTCAACTATTCCTCTTTGCTCTGTCACCAACACCTCTTGCCATCACACCAAGGAACAGCAGAATTGTCTGTATCCAACAGGATGGCTTAAGCTCTTTAAGCAGCAGCCTTTCATGTGAGGGTACCTGCTTTCCCATCTAAGGTACAGATCTTGGGACTGCAGGGAAAGCATAAAATAGGGTTTAAAAACTGCTTATTTGATGTTTAGTTTTAGTCATCTTAAGTTCAGAACGCTGCCTACCCTTCTGGAGACCCACACCTTTCCCTATGGATGTGCTGACGGATAAAAATGCTCTCTGAACTTCATGCCTGACTTTTAGGTGTTTCTGTGCTCACTGTTTTTAGGACTATATTTTTATATTTAGGACTTTATTTTTATAACTGGGTCCAAATGCTATCCATGCTGGGAAGAGCAGGGGTTAAAAGGAAAACTAAACAGATCACGGAGCCAAGGATGACAGCCCACTTCTCTTGTTTTACAGTCCCAGCCAAAAACTAACCCAGTGAGCTGAATTACCCTGCTGAGTGTTGTTGTGAGTGCCAGAGGGAGCAGGCACATGTGGGTGGGTGTACAGGAGAACAGAGGGGAAGAGCAGCCGAAGAGGGACTTGTGATCATCACTTTGGTTACAGAAAATGACCAGATGGGCTTTGCCGTGTGGTCTGACTTTTCCCTGGAGCTCCACCCCCCATCCCGCAGAAAACATTTCCTTTCTGTGCCTCCAGATGCAAACTGAAGCAGAACTTCCCACTTGGGCAGAATCCAGTGCAGCAAAGATGGCACAAGAGGAACCCCTCTGGGGCTGGAATTAGTAGATTTGCATTTTCCCGCTGTAGATCCTCATATTTCCATTATTTTTGATGGATACACACTGTTGAGTGCTGCCAGGGAATCACCAGGTATGCAGAGAGAGCTCTTAGCTTTCCATTGCTGCAACAGGCAAGTGCTAACCTCAGGTACCACTGGCACAGATGAAGCATCACTGCCTCTTTGCTGGGTTTTGTAGGAGAAAAACTGAGAGGAGGAAATCTGTCTCAGGCTTTTGAGAGGGGCAAGTTTGTATCTGAACCAAAGCTGCTGATTGAAGAGAAGCAGCTGCCAATTCTTAGGGCTGGCAGGARRAGGGAATGAAAGTAAGGACTGGCAGGAGCTGCRGGAGAGGTGGGAATTTTTCAGATACCCAAATATCTTTCTGTTTTTCAGCTGTTTTCGGGTGCCTCCAAGATATGGTTTCACTGGTTACTAAGCCTTTTCCACAGAATTTCATCTGCATTCTTTTAATCTTATTTGGCTTTTGAGTGAGAAAGCAAGGGGTGGGTTGGGTAGTTTGTTGATTTTTTTTTTCCCTGTTGTTTGTTTTCCATCCAAAAAACCACCATGTTTCACGTCTATTCTGCTACTCCATTAAAAATGTGCTACTGGTGCTTTAATTCCCTAGTATTTTACCAGAGGGGAAGAGAGAGGAATTCAGAATAAAATATCCACTGTTAAGCGACAACTCTGACAGTGTGTTGCCATTTTCTCTCATACTTAGTATGCTGCTGCAGAGTCATCAGTTTTAGTGATATTTGACTTTTAACATTCATTAAAACTTTTGGGCATGGTGATTTCTGATACATCAGCTAAATAGAATGTGTTAAAGTTGGTTTTCTGTGCTGGCTTAAAGTCACTTTTAGCTTCAAACTGCTCTGTACTGGTCTGGTCCAACACGTTTTAGGAGTCTGTGTGACTGAAATAAAGTAACAGAGCATGATCCTGTCGGAAGACAGCTTGAGCTAGATAATGAGGGAGAGATGTGGGGTGTGGCTACAAAGGGTCTCCTGTGGAAGCTGCTAGAATCTTCCATGACTGACAAGGCCAATGCCAACCAGCTCCAAGCTGAACCCACTGCTGGCCAAGGACAAGCCAGTCAGGGACAGTGGAAGTGCTTCTGAAATAACAGATTTAAGAAAGGGAGAAAAAAATAGGTGTGAGGAAGGCTGTTTTTAGGATTTAGCTTTTATTTCTCATYATTCTACTCTCATTTTGATTAGTAATAAAATTAAACTAATTTGCCCTAGCTGAGTCTAGTTTGCCCATGACAGTAATCAGTGAGTTCTCTTTCCCTGTTCTTGTCTTGACCCACAAATCTTTTGTTATATTTTGTCTTCCCTACCCAGCTAAGGGTAGGTGTGCTTCGGGGCACACCTGGCATTCAGTGAGTGTCAATACAATCCATAAGAAAATAATTTTAATTCTGTCGGAGGTAGAACGTTGATTTGTCTTTCTAGAATTTTTTTAAGAGTGTAAAGAATAGTCTCTARCCTGCTCCAGAAAACATCAGCAGATACTGGTACCCTTACACTTCGTTACCATTTCATTTTCTAAAATGATTTTCTTTACTTCTCAATGGAACAGAAGTACTTAGTYTGTTTTCTGTATGTTTTTGTTTAAAATGAAAAATTAAGCTTAGTGGAATGCATAAAGTAACCTTAGACAGGGCTTAGAATATGTGTAAATAGCCATAATAATTTCACAWTTAAAATCTATCAATGAAGAACTAAAGAACTGTCAAATAATCTTTGTAGTTAAAAAAAGCCCCAGTCATTTAAGCCCAATARGCATTTAATTTTTCAAGAAATTTTAAATTTCTAGGTGTGATGTTACTATGTTCATTCCCACAACAGATGAGAAGAGTCTCCTCGTAAACTTATAAAGTGTACTCCTAGTGGCCCAGCAGAATAGAAGAAATATATCTGTTTTTTGTTAGCAGTGTATCTACTAGCTTTTTGAAAAAAATCGTAATATAAAGACACTCAGAAGGGAAATAAATATTTTATTTTATCTCTTTGTTTCTAATTTAAGTTGAAAAGGAAGGTGAAGCATTTTCTGTCTGTAATAAATTCAGATTTCCTAGAAAGACACAAAGATTCTTTTGCACTTATCTTTCAATTTTGTATTCAATAACTCTTCCAGAACACAATACATCATAAAATACTATTTATACAAAACGTAATAAAAACCTTTCCTTTACAACCAGGTATTTGTTATTTTTGAGTAGTCCAAAAGCAGAGACATTAGGAAGATAGGATCTCTGGTATAGCCATTTGTAAGAATGGAAAGGTCTTCTGTTTCAATCCTCTGCTTGATTTTATATCACTCCAATCTCCTCTGCTAAAGTCTAAAAGTAATGAATGTTGTTTGGTGCTGACTGGTGGATTTTGAACACAGACTGAATGCTGTGATGCCCTAGAAGAGATGATGAGGGTCAGACTCGAGAAAATCTTGCAAAAAGCTGTTTGAGTCATTCAGATTTGAGAAGAAAGCTGACTCTGTGTATTTTTTCTGTTGTCTGCTGACATCAGTCAGCAGAGCTGGCCTGTGCCATCTCCAGAATTCTGTCCTTTCAGATGATGCACAAAAAAAGTGTCCTCTCTTCAAAGCACATGAGATTTCAGTTTTCCCTGTTTGTACTTCCAGCATAATGACCAGGTGTAGAATTGTTAATCCAGACTGGTTTTAGTATTCCACAACAGAGATCCTGGATTTTTTTTTTGCTAGTCTTCTAAACATCTTTAGTGTTTTGTCAGAGGAAGTCTGTACTACACAATCTGCTGAGCCAGGAAGCTAAAAAGTGCATCTCCCTTCATTTTCCTGGGAGTCTCTGGGATTGCACATGTCCTCACAACAGGGCTGGAGAACCTGCCCAAAAATGCCACCACTGTGAAAGGTTCTGGAGGAACAGGCTGTGAGGACAGCACAGATCTCCTGGGAATGGCAGCCGTGGGCTCAGAGTGCTTTTCCCACTGCCCAAGGTAGTAGTTTGGAAAAA
>NW_026623417.1:937626-974280 GCF_030028575.1 Malurus melanocephalus | reverse complement strand
AGATTCAGGCTTTGTTCCATATGCAGAGGATTATCTGTGACTTTGGGGAGGACAGTGCCTGCCCAGCCCTGTTTCCAGGGTGTTTCCAGCCACACCAAGTACTTTCTAGAGAAGCCCCAGGAGMACAGTATTTTGCAGGAACAGGATGTATTTATTTGCCAATGTGTGGATTTAGAGACTGATCACACTGGAAAATCTTGGTCTTAACCTCGGGTTACATAGATTTAATTTGTGTATGAATCCTTGCTCTCTCTCTCTATGTATGCACTCACTTTCATGTTACCTGTGTGCACACAACATGTACAATTCTTGTGAGCTGCAAGTATCTGATTCAGGATAAGAAAGACAACACCAGGCCAAYATAACTATTTTTCTCCTACACAAAAGTTAAATTTTTGATAGTACTACTTGATTGATTCCAGCTATAGCAAATTTGCAAATAAAAAGTAAAATTTTCCAGTTTTTTAGGCAAGCCCACAGAAACAATGTTGAGAAAGGAAATTGTATCTGGCAAGTTAAAGCAGCCTGGATTGCTATTCTTTACTTCTCAACAACATACACCCACACAAACTTTGAACTCCACTGCATCCTAAATTCCTGCTGGCTACATTTCCAAAGATTCAAATTATTWCTAATAAAAAAAGTAATCAGCCAGCATTTCCCTCTGAATTTTGGAATAGATGATGTGACATGCAGTTACCAGTTTCCAAAATTAATGGATGAATCATAAGAGGACACACTTTAGTCTTGTTTATAATTTGAAAATGTTGGCTCTTGTGTTTAGGAACTTCTTTTTTTTAACTTTGTTTTCATTATTCACAATTTCATTATTATAAATGTGGGAAAAGTTCCTAGTGGGAAAAGAATGCTTCAGACACACACAGATCCCACAGCCAACCCCCGCATTGCAATTTTCCTATTGCCTCACATCTGGAATGTGTAACTTACAAASTCAACCATAAAAAGAATTATGGTTGAGCAAGTTAAAAAGTTTGTATTTGAWGAAGAGAGGCGTTAAGTTGACCCTGAGACCCTGATAAGGAGTTGAGTTTTTTGGTTTGTTGTTTTTTGGGTTTTTTTTTTACATGAAACCACATCTTTTTTCTTAAAGGAAARGACATGCTAAGTTTTGGCCTAACCCAGAAAGTTAAACCCCGTTAAGGAGAGCTCAGGCTCATACAACTGGCTTGTAATCAGGACTGATTGTACTCCACATTGTCTTGCACATACATGCAATTTTTCTTCTTTTAAAAAATAATTGTCTGTTGCAGCTGGGATATGGTTATTTTTTCAGTTTATAGTTCATAGCTCATAAGTAGTGAGCACCATAGTGAAGGATAAATTGAAAAAGAGGTATTAGATTAGAGATTTTGACTTCATCTTCCATTAAATATAATTATGAATTTCTGCCCTAATACTTGGAGGGAGTAAAATAAGACCAAAATCAAAACAATATAACTCACCTGAAATTGTTATCTATTTCAAAGTATGCTAAAACCAGCAGCATAAAAAATAAGAAGTTTAATCTATTGCTGACATAACTAAATTCAGTAAWTATATTTCATAGATGATTTTGTCCTTTCGTAATTTCTAGTTAGACAGTTGAGAATTATTACAGAAATCTTTGCAAACCTGATATGTCTCAAATCCCGTTTATTGATTTTGTGCGAATTGAAAAAACATAGTTCATAACAAGTGTCTAAATGTGAGTTTATGTCCTCATCAGCTATGCAAGAGTGTATCAGAAGGTGAATCTAGAGTTGAACAGTCATTTTTTTTGTATTCTCTAACTTACTTCAACAGCTAAACTGTGTAAGAGAGTTTGTAAACTTCTAATACAGGATAATTTGATCCTGATTCAACAATCTTACAGCCTTTGTAAAAAAAAAAAAAAAAAAAAAAAAAAAAAATAAAAAAAAAAAAAAAAAAAAAAAAAAAAAAAAAAAAGAAGAAAAAAAGAAAGAAAAAAGTCAAATTGATCCAATTTCCATTTACCACAGTCAAAGGCATGGATGGAAAAATTACTCAAAAATTCCATGAGACATTAACCACCAAGTTTCATGTTTTCAAGGCTGATAGTGCCAAGTAGATACTTGATGCTTTCCAAAGGTAAACTCCATCCTGCATGAGGAAAGAAAYGGAAGATCTGCAGGCTGACAGAGATCAAGCAAAATGCTTGCTGAAGAACTGTAGAGCAGCAGGAAATTTTCACTGTGAACCCCTAAGAATAATTTCTCAGGAAGTGATGAGTCAATAAACCCACAAAGACCTACTACATTTTGAAATAATAGGAACTGGGGAGGYATTAACTGAGAGGTTTGCTTACATACATATAACAATGTTGATTATAAGAAAGAAATATAATCAAGGAAAAGACATCAACCACTTTGAACACTGAGGGATATAGAGACAAAGCTTTATGACCTTAGTAAAGCTGAAGATTAATAATTTTTTACAGATAAGTAAATTTTTACAGCTAAGGTCTCCACAGCAACAGAATAATCTTTCTATTAGCTGCTGATGAATTTGCATGAGTTATTTTGTTAAAAAATAAAAAAAAAATCTTGTTCACTGCAGCTTTGATGTATAACATGTTCAGCACAAATCTTTCAGATGTGTGCAGTGAAAGCATCTTTCATGGAATGACCCTCAAGCAGGAATGTGCTATCCTGAGACCTTAAATCCTCCCTCTCCCAGAGTGATCAGATCAATATGAAGACTGTTTGGACCATTCTCCCTACATGTTCCCACTGCCATTCTACAAGAGAACGCTGTAAAATATGGGTGTACATCTGATTAATATATCAAATAGACACTGAAATTTGCTCATCACATAAAGTTCAAACCAGCGAGCGTTCAGGATAAAGATGTTCACAGCAAATTACTSCATTTAGGAAGGACACAKTATCTTCTTCAAAATAAGTTGAACYYSCTAGCAGCCTCCTAAAGAATTGAAAGATATGATATTAAACTGTCTATCACTTCCTTTCAATAGCTCAGTTTCCAGATTTTTTCATTTCATACAAATTCACTGATTGTTGTACTTGATGTGGGTTTTTTTTTCCCTAGTTTAACTGCACAGAGACAGCTAAATAATTTAAGAAGGACAATATTGGCTGTGCAATAAACKTGCCAAAATAGATGCCATTGCACCTATAGATGTTTAAAATGACTGGATGTGAAGCAGGAGTCTGTAAATGATACAAATTCCAAGTAATTTGAGTTCCAGGTACTCAGTCTGATGCTTGACATCCAAACATATCTGTGGTAACAATAAAGCAGGATGGTGAAATAAAGGCATTTCCCTTTTAATCTGCTTTCCTCTTTACTCCTTTCAGTCAGGTTGTTGTCATTTAGAAATCTGAAACTGGTTTGTGCTGACAAAGAGTTTGAAAGCCATTAATATTATGGGCTATGCTTACCTTTCCACTCTACTGCAGAAAAGGGGTCAAACTTCTGAATCCTACAGAGGCTTGGCTTTCTCAGGTCAGTATGAACATGTGCTATGGGGGCTGAAACATCAGCTTCAGCACTTCATTATGCTTTTGCAATATGCTCCAATAAACAGGAAATAAAGAACCCCAAAGGAATGTAAATCCTAAAATATTTGGTACTGTCTATATATTTGACAACCCTTTCCTGGTGGTAGAAATCAGCTGGGAAATTAGGGGCCAGTCTCCAAGGATGTATTGAAATGTCTAAAGAACTACCTTGTGATGATGGATAAAAATCAAAGCTTAAAAAATTTGATCTATTTTTAATATGTTTTTAAATTTTAATTTTGGTGGGGTTTTTAGTCTTGTATTATCCGTTATGATGCAAGTTTGCAAGTTTCTATTGATGAGGTAATTCCAGGTAATTTTCATGATTTAAAGATGTGTAAGGTATTGAAAGRAAAATTTTGCCTCACTTAGGAATAATCCCTTTGGAGAAGTTTTTGGAAAAAGCCCCCTGCATAGAAAAATATTGCTCATCTTTTCCACAGGAGCAACAGCTTTGCTTTATTTTAAAATTACAAAAACACCCATAAACCACAGCCTAAAACCTGCTACTGGATTTTATTTGGAAATATGGCCATATGTTCACCATTCCTTYGGTACTGTTAAAAACTATTATTGTAGCAATAACCGTGTTTCCTCATTTTTGGTTGATCTTGATTTTGAGCTCAGGATACACAATGGCAATGTCATTCTGAGGCCATTTCAGTCTGCTGGGGGTAATTTCTGTGGTGATGAAGACACTGGAAATGTTTTGTGTAAGTTGGGGGTTTTTTTACAGCAAATTTTGCTTCTACAGAGCTCTAGTAAATACTGAATTTAATTAAGTCAGTAGATCTTTGATGCCATGGCCTGTTTTAATTTTTGGATTATTAAAAAGTCATTGAAAGACAAAGACAGCTATGCTTTATTTTTTTGATGTGTTGGAGTATCATGAAACTCAAAAGTAAGATTGTGCTTTTYTAATATGCAAATCTGTTATTGGCTCATTGAAGTTGTTTCTGTGGTTAACAAAGAATCAGATTTCTTGGATGTAGGCAAAATTTGAAATGGGAGATATGATTTCCTTTGTCTATAAATTTAGTCAATGCCTGTGCCTTGTGGAAAAAAGTATGCAGAATTTTAACAATAAGAGTATTTTGATGCTGATTTTAGAGGAATATGTTTCCTTCCAATTTTTCTTACCATAAAAAAATATAATCCTAGCAACAAAAGAATTTAATGTAAGATGTTTAAACCTTAGAGTTTTTCCACATATGCATTCCAATCTAAAGAATCTTTACACAAAAAGTGATGTTTTAAATASAGGCTGGTTGTTCTTTTTATTTCAAATTTAAATAGAAGAATTAATTGTGAAAATATAACTGAGGCAATCAGCTAGTTTCTTGAAAACTTTGGAAGTTTGCTGTCAGTTGCTAGGAGAAAGATTGCACCTGTGTAAGGATTAATTTGTTGTCATGGTCTCTGAGAAAGAAATCTAAGGGGAAGGCAGAAAACTAAGTCCCATTTCTTTTTTCCATCCATCTTTAAACACATCAGTAGAAACTGGACCTAAGTTCAATCTCTAAAATCTCAACTGGGTTCAGTAAAGTGCTGTGAAGTGACACTTTCAAAACAGCAATAAAAGTGGTTGTTGAATCTCCTGTGTGAGTGTAGCAAAGTGGTCTCTAACCATGTTRAGGCTGATTGAAGAGCAGACCAGGCAGTTACCCAACAGAAAGTTATATTCAGGTCAGAGGAGATTGATTTATTTAAAGATAAATACTGACACTTTTCTTGCTTTGTGTGAGCAGCACCTGCAAAGTGAATCAGGTTTCCATTAGAATGCTCTGTGTGCTGGCGTCTTTGTCATTAGCCTAATTAAAAGATCCTCCTGAACCCAGCATGATACTTTTCTTGCCTGTGCAAACTTTGTTGCTGCCTTGGCTTAAGTACATATTTGCCTTTCAGTCTTAAAKGTCCTTTACATAGGAAATATTTCTGTGATTCTGTGCCATCAATATTGACCTGGTGTGAAGTCAGGTRGTTACATTCATTTTCTGGAACAGAGGTACTGTCTCTTGTTCTTGCCTCACTTTTCTGATCACTTCAAGCCCCACTCACAGCTCTCTGCCACACCATTGTTTTCCTCCATTCACACCTTCCCCCGGCATTTTCTTTCCTTTAAGTCCAGCTGCCATCTCACCCTGACTGCTTTGTTTCTCAGGKGTGCATTAGCCCTTTCCTTGAACTGATCCAATTTCCCAATCCACTATACTGTCAAGGAAAGGGAGAATTTTTCCTAGGGGTAAGATCCAGAGATATGGGAGATCTTGATCTACTGGTAATGTTACAGCTACTTAATGAACATCTCTGAATCATCTCATCTAGCTAACCTTCAACATTCTTGTAGGAAATAAATGAAAGATGTTTTGCTTTAATTTTGATATCCATTGCATTATATTATCTTATGTGTGAAATTAACATAAAGCAAGATTACAATTAAAAATTACTAAATAGAGCAAAGCCACAACATGACTACGATGAAATTTCATTTTTATTGAAGAAGCATTAATACATTTTAAAAGTGATAAGTGGTCGTTTAATCTATCCATTTATACATATAATATTAAAAATTTGGAGCCCTTATGTATGCTTTAGTACTTATACTAAATCTGGATAATCCTGCAGATGGTCTTTGTTGGAGTGATTCATGTTAGCAAGGTAATAGACACTTTTTAACTTAATCCTGCTGTCCATGGGCAAACATGGTTGATCAGCTTGTTACCAGTATAACTTGTTTACTTGTTTATATATATATATATATATATATATATGTATATATAGATGTATATATATATGTGGCTACAGTTTATAAGTGCTTTATACTATTAATAATTTCTTTGTTGTTAGATTACCTCCCCCAGCCTCTTTCCTTCATTGCTCCCTCAGCAGTACTGAGACATAGCAAATCTATTGCTGATGCTTATTTAYGAAGAATTTGCCCTATCCCTTCTGCTTGCCCCTTGCAACTTCTCTCTTATGACCTCAACACTTCGCTCAGTCAAATCCTATAAAATTCTCTTTGTGGAAACTACTTTTTGTGAGACAATGCAGTATAATTTTCCTTGGTTTTGGTCATTGTCTTCACAATTGCTGTGGTACGCTTGGTTGCACAGATGTTGTATTTTGAGATGAAAATTTTTCATGGCAGTTGTGTAAGGCTGCCTTAATCACAACAGGCTTCCTCAGCTATCCCTTGGCTGTGACCTATGACATCTTCACTCCCTTCCTTCAAAACCCATTTCCTAACAGAATCCAGCAGATCTTGTCTATGATAAATTGTTATTCTGGGTTGCAGCTGGAGATCTCATCATATGTGCACTGTGTGCTGGGGCTTATTCATCAATCCAAAATAGTGGCCACAGGCAAATCCCTMCATGCACACTTCAAGCTTCAGAGTCCAGCTGTGATGAAAACTGGCCCAGTAAAACTGGCTCTGAGTAGGATCCGTCTTTGCAGCCAGTTACCTCTGCCTGTAACCAGTGGATGACTGAACTGCTGGGGGAATGTCATTAGGTAATATATAGCAACATACAGAARTATGCAGAATATGGCATGATTATGAATGCAAAATCCTATGTGCATGTTGCTTGGATTTCTTGATTTTACATTTATAGTGTTTTATCTTCAAATAAGCCATCCTGTTAAGAGCTCAAAATTGCAACCTCCTTGTGTATCTTACATAGCCAACTGTCTCTTCTGTATTTTATGTGATTGTGGACTGATCTTCTGGGCTTGAAGAACCGTCAAATCCATCTTGACATGCAAAGTCAGAGTGAACACTTATGGCACAGAGGAGCATTCTTGTTCTTTGTCAAGGGCTGCATTAGCCAGTAAAAGATGGTCATAAATACAAGGTGGTGCTTTTTGACCACCTTTGTCTGCTGTGAGAGTCACTTGGGGTCAATTCTAAACCAGAGTTTCTCWTGAGGAGGTTGTTGAGTTAGGTCAAAGCCTTATCAAGGAAAATCAGCAGCAATGTAAAAGCTGGAGCTGCTGAGTAGCTCCCACAGGCCCTGGAATTGTAGTTTGGCCAGTCCAAAAAAGTGGTTGACACCCAGAAACCAAAACATTAGACATCATACTGAAAGAATTAACTGATATAGGTTTGTGATAAATGTTCTAGGAGAAATAAAAGTCAGAAATTTCAAGACAGAGCAGATGTATTTCTCAATAATTATCTTATTTATCTTTTCAAGCACAAAGAAAGATTAGTCAGTAGGTTGATTTTCCTTGTCAAGACTTCTTCCAACATTTTGAAATATTACAAAAAGTTCTAAGGAAAACCKTTTTTTGGTACTCTGCCATCAGCAAAATTTTTTCTATCCAGAAATACAAAATTAATGTAGTATGTTCCTGAAAGTGACAAGGAACAATCTTCTGAATTTTATGGTTGGCGATAATATGGATTTATCTGAGGATGTAGTGCAAATGTTTGGCATTTGGGGTTCACTCTTCAAGATGCAAGAGAACCACTGCACCTGTGGATTTAATGGTGCATGGGGTCATAAACTGTGTACTTCTTGGGTCATGAGGTTGGCAATTTATATGAAGCTCCTAATACCCATAGAAAACCAAAGGTGTAAAATTTTTTGAGTTTTAAGCCGTGCAGATTTTCTATAGACCCTATATATAGAGTCACATTGTTTCACAGGTTTTATCTCTTGTTGTTCAAGTCTAGGACTCCAGCTCAAGGGAAGACAACTTTTATACAGTATGCACACACTGCTGAGGCCTCAGCACCTGCAGGATTAAGCTGTTTGTCTGCTCTAGTTTGATGGAACAAATTATGGTAGGAATACCTTAACTGTCTCCAAACTACTGAAATAGGCATATAGGGCAAAATACAGAAATACTCAACATAATAATAAATCAAATCACTTTCTGGTTTGTATTTCTTATTAAAAGACATAATTACAGGAATAATAATCCATTTTTATTGTTAAACTGGATTAAAATGAAAGCATCCAAGTAATTTTAATAAAAAGAGACTGCTCGAAAATCTTTAAACTTTAAAAAAATATCCATGCTCACAGGAAGGCCACTCAGATTTTCTTTAAACAGATCTTTGTCCCTGGTTAGGCTCCTCAGAATCTGAGGTCTGATTTCATCTTTTCACTTGATTTCTCTACTGGAAGAAAGGACAGTTGAATTAAATGTGAACAGGAAGTTGTAACCATGCTCTTTATTTAGTGTTTTTTGAGAATTGTGGAGACATGTGCTTTCTATGCTTCCAATTTTGTTCACATTCATCTRTTGATCTAGGAGTCAAGTGGGATATTAATAAACTTGAAAATATGAARGAAATACAGACTTGAAAATATGGTAGTGGATACATGTATAAACAAGAAGAAGAACATTTTTAAAATTCTGATACCCAAAAACTTTGCAATGTGTCAAAAACCATCTGTTGGCTGTCTTCTGTTCATTCCAGGGAGAGGTGCAACTCTCTTAAACTTAGRGTCACATCCTGATTTCAGCAATGCCACTCAAGGGGTTTGTTTCTGTGCTACTGGGAGTCTCCTCCTTTCCACTGACTTTAGCTGTTCTCACGTCACCTTTCATTCCACTGACAGGCCAGCCTAGTATGTTTAAAGAAAATGTGCTATGTGCTGTCACTGTAAATGGTAAACAAACCAGCCAAAACCCTGTACCATGTGTAAATGAAAATGTTTGCATGTCTGTGGAATCAGGATCAAGAAAATTTGTGAAATATGTTGTTAAAGCTATTCTTGAAATATGATCTATACTGGGAACCCCAATATATTTTGAATTTCAAATTCTTCCTTCRGCATCCTTCTGAAATAATTACAAGGAAATGAAGCAGCAGTCAATAACTATGACTCTTAGTAGCTGAAGGATGTTCTATGCCTGCTTTAATAAAGATATATGAAGAATAGGTATAGATAGTTTATACATTTTTGTGGTTTCTTCTAAAGCTCCTGAGAGATGTAACCTGGAATTCAGCAGTTCTTCATGTGGCTTCAATGTGTCTGCACCTGGAGTGCTTGAAGAGCTTTGACTTTGACCAAGATGATATTTAAAATGCAAATAGACATAAAAGCACAATAATTTCTAAAGTTTTACAAAGTTTTATAAAGTGTATTGGCATAGTTTGCTTTGCCTCAATATAATTATGTATGWTATCAAATTACAGTGGAGAGTGCTATTTTGGAAAATAGATAGGTRTAGATAAGTGTTGAGTGAATTGCTCTGGTCTTTTCACTCTGTTAACATTTTKACTGGATTATTAGAATCTTTACAGCATCAGAGTATACCCCACAACTGGTAAAGTTTGCTTTGCTGACAGTAATTTAGATCTGCTGTCACAGAAAAGCCATGCTCATATTATTCCAGATTTCAAAATAAGCTGTGGCATATATGTAACATTTGCTTATATAGTTTTGAAATAAATTAATGCAAATTGTGATCTTAGAGATGTTATGTTTTTCTTGCACCTGTGAAATACCATTCTGATTTTAAATTTATAGCCTCTGAACTGTGCCCTGTGTTAGATGAAGGAGAGATTTAGACATGGTTGGTRCAGTTGTAAATTAATGTGTAATGCAATCTGTGTGACTACAGGTTAGTCACGCCCGTTAGTTTTCCTTCAAAATTTTATCTTTTAATGCAGGAAATATGGTTTGACTTTAGATTTTGTTTATATCTAGTAGCACTTAATCCTCTCAATTAAGTTTTTTTTGGGTTTGCTTGGGTTTTTTTGCTGTCCTTTCTTATATAGCTTGCTATGTAATTGCCGTTGTAAAAGGCAAAACTTCTTCTGTTACACCTACCAGTTTCTCTTCTGGGTAGGCAGCATTGTAAATTATTAAATAGAATTACAGACAGTGTCATGATAAGTTTTAATGTGACAGTGAAGTGAGAGCATTGATCTTATGTAATTTGAGTCAAAAAAATCTGAACAGGTAAACTATTTGTAACTTCTTACAGCTGAATAGGAACATAAGTAATATTAGTAACAGAAAAAAGGCCATCTGGTCCAGCTTGCCTGAGTTTGTTTGCCTGGTTGATCATAATCTCAACCACCTGCTTTTCCACTGAGTTCTACTTCACCAGCCCTATCTAATTCCAGAAACAAATGTATCTGTCTCTTGTACACCTTTATAAATCTTTCCTTATAACTTTGAATATTCAGACCTTATGTGGTCTTCTGGCACAGGAGAGCTGCAAAGTCTCAGAAGAGATCAGAGCTGGTAGAATCTCTCTGCTTAATAATRTACAGAAATGAGTGTACAGAAATAAATGCACAGAAAGAAGTTTTCCTGATCTAAGGGTTTGTAATCTAGTTTAAGGGTAAATATATGGATGATTAGAAGCCTGTTGTAATAGAATTAGATGAGCATCTTGCCAGATACAAAAATGCAGATGTTTGTTTTGCTTTCAGATTTGAAAACAGAGACCTATACTATTTATAATCTCAGATTATATATATACTGAGATTATATATATATATATATACTGAGATCCTGCCAAAATATTTATTATTATTGTATCCAAATTTTATCAAGACGGTACTTTAGTTCTTGTAATGTTGGTGAGGAATAAGAAGAGTGTTTAGTACTTTAAATTATGGTTTTGTCTAGTAGCAGGGGAAGTACACAACAGTCCTGTGAAGTAGAAATTTCTATAAGCTAAAGAACAAAGAAATGTGCTATTCTGACCATGTCTTTCAATTCCTACTTGCTTTGTCAGACATGCTTCTTCTCTATGGCAGTGGTTAAACAATTGTCAATGTTAAGTGGGATTAAAATTATTTAAGCAATCAAATAAAGTTTTGRTCTGTTTCTGCAAAATCATGTCAATCTTTATATCCAAGTTCTGTATTCTCTGTATTCAAGTTCTTTAAAAACATATGTGAATTTAGAGTTCTGATGTATTTCTGCAACTATCTGTAAATCAGGTCTGCTTCTGTTTCTACAGTTGTTCCCCCCTTCCCTCCCCCCCTTTTAAAAAATTCTTCTTTCCCCTTCTGCTCTCTGCCTGGAGGTGAAATAAAGTAGGTTCCTRTGCTACAGCCACTGTCTTAGATGTTGTGAAATTGGAAGCTGTCAGTTACACTGATTTGATTATCTAGGTCCTGATTCCCTTGTGTAAGCTTCTAGCAATTCCTCTGGAGTTTTGGCTAAAGAATATTCTTAGCCTGAACTGGCACAGTTGTGCTCTGCTTCCTTCTGGACACTGTTTTGCTGCCATTGAGCATCTCTTGGCTGGAAAGTTGAAAAAAATAAGATTTTATCTACTATTGGGGYCTTCTATCAAAGTCTCTAATTTAGTGGTGAGATGAATACAGAATAGTCCTTTAACTTGCAAGTTTTGAAAGCTCCCATGCTGGGTATAGAGATAATGGGTACTGGAGTGCATATAAAATATCCTATGAAATTATACATTAATGCTTACTGTTCAATATGCCTTAACACACTGTAAAACTTTGTACTTACAAGTATGTTTTCCATAAAAAAATCAACACTTTTCAGATAAAGATTCTTTGTTTCCCTCTCCTCCCCTGCTAATAGTAGGAGGAGATTGGCGGTGGAGTAATAGGATTTTTTTGGTAGACCAGTTTGGCTCCATCTTCCTAAAGAAGCCAACAGCACACTCATTTTGTGTCAGTTCTTTTGTCTAATGATGGATTTTAACCAGAGATCTCAAATCAGCAGAAAACCCTGTATAATTTTATACTGAAAATGAAATACACTGCCCTTGCCAGATAATAATGACACTGTATAAAGTAGAGGAGCCTATTTTTCTTGCAAGATCTGTTTCCTATATACTACTTTAGTGGTTGAGGTAAGTCTGCAGTCTAGTATCCTGTACTTTGTAGCTTTAATGCTGACTTTTGTGTGATTGTAAAATACAAAGTACAACAGTTGCATTCTGCATTGGGCTTTCAGTCTTAGCTGGTTTTGTAGCTTAGAGCAAGCAGATAAAGGATAAAAATCAATTAATCTAGAGYGGGATGTGCAAAAATGTCATATTAATAAGTTAAAAATACTTTTTCTATGCTTGCTATTTTCTGTCTCTGAAATCCTTTCCTTTCTTTTAGCTCTGGTACTAATTATCCAGCCACTAGCTATTGGCCTTTAAAGTCAGAAAATGCAACATCATTCAGGAGACATGTGGCTGCCAAACCCAGTGAGCATGTAGGAGGAGTGCCTTTACAGGTCAAGTGCTATAGCTGCTCTTTGACAAATCAGTCTGAATTAGCATCATAGGAGTCTGTGGGTATTCCTGCTCCCCCGCACCTCCGGCTTCATCTGTTAGCTGCTGCTGTTGCCAGCCATTGTTTTGCTCTCCCAGACCTGCAATCTGTTCCAGTGCTTGCTGGTAGTGCAGGAGCACCTTCAGCTCTCCAAACTTACTACCAGAACTTAGGATGCGCAGTGAAATGAACTCCATACCTGAAACTCTACCACTTGTGGCTTCACCCGTCTGCATCTAGTAATCATTTATCAATATTTTGGGGAAAGAGGAAATGTAATATAAAGTTACCTCTCTGACTGATACTTGGAATTCAAAAGTTAGCACTAGTAGCAAGGGGCACACAAGTAAAAGTCTTTCTTTAAGGCTGTTTAATGCCTTTTGGCTAAATGCGAGCATGCTGCTGGTACCTGTGTCCCTGTGGATTGCTCTAGTATGAAGAACTACTTTTGTAGTCTTAATTTAGACTCATGTCTGTTCCCTGATGAAGACAYACGAAAGGGAGTGATGGGAGACAAAACCTTGAAGATAACATTTTGGTGCTAGAGGCATCTTCCAGATAATCCCAGGTGACACATCAGGGGTGCATTCTACCAGATAGATCCCAGCTTGGTGAGGAATGGAGGCATACAAGCCCCCTTTCTTCACATTTAAATTGAGGCTGCCTGTTTTGACAATTGGCTGTGTTCTGCTCTCTTTATCTAATCTATCTATATGGCTTCCATGCCTTTCTTGTAAGAATGGTAAATGGAAAAGGCTTTTAAAGTTTTAGCATTCTTAATAGTGTCCAGAGCAAAACTATTGCATGACAGATACACCCATAAGCTATTATTTGATGGGCACAGAGGATCTGTGGTCAACTGTATGCTCTTAGGAATGGGAGCATCACATAGGTACTGACAACACTGGTGCAAATGTAGTTTGTAGAAGTGCAGGACTCTTTTAGTACTCATCACACATGATGAGAATTCGAAATGAACCATATGGCTACCAAACATAGTAGTGGAACTACCACTGTTCAATAAGCACAAGGCTTTCCTGATACCTCCATAAATGTCAAGATTTGTTTGCAAATCTAGTCTGCATTTCCATGTGTCTATCATTCAGGAGCTTGCCCTAATAGATCATCTAAAATACTTTGGAACACTCCAGAAAACGGGAGAACCAATTCCACTTTTATACCAGAATAACTCCATTGTCTTAGCAGTATCAATTCTTACTGTATCTAGCTGGAAAAAATGACAAACCGAATAAAGGAACACAGGAATTCAGCCTAAAAGGTAAAAGTTACATGAAGGGGCCATGGGTACTTCCTCTGAAAAAGTATGTTTAGGCTTTTAGGTTTGGAAAACTTGAAATCATTCCAGTTCATCCTTTTCTCTTTTTTTTCACCCTTGTATGTGTATTTACCTAGCTTTCTTTGAGTGTGTTGTTTTAAAGGGGCAAAAACGTAACATTAATGTGTCTGAATTTGTATCAGTTATTGTTTTCTTCCTAATATTCTCCTGCTTTATGTTGCTGTAACGTATGCACATTCAGAGTTTTGAACATTGTGGGAAAAGGTTTTGCTGGTATCCATTCTTGCCATTAAAGTGCTTCCCTTCTGAATATTGCCTGCCAAAGTATGTGGTATCCTGCAGAGCAAGAGGATGAGGACATAGATTGCAATGAAGCTGAACAGTTTGCACTTCCTAACAGTGACACCAGACATCAATCTTTTGTAAAGACAGCCCAGAATACAGGAGAACTCTCGCCCCCACTCCCCCACACAAAAAACAAAAGGAGAATTATCTTCTCTTTTTTCCTATTTCATTTCAGCAATTTCCTTCTAAGATTCTCCAAGATGAATACATTCTCAAATTGCATGAGCTGATATTTCACTGGCTGAGACATTTGGGGAAAGAAAAAAAAATAAAAAGAAAGAATTGAAGTAAAAATAGTTTTGTAGGTTTTTCAAAGTAACTTTTGTTTCTTTTTAAGATTTTATTTAATTTCATCTCAGTTTTCTTTTTCTCATCAGGCTAATGAATACAGTGCTAATTTTGTCACAGTTAATGTGTTTCTCACATTTATACAATAATTTGACATCAGTATTCAGTCACAGTAAATTATAGTATACAGGTAGGCAAATACTCAGAACTAAAGACTGCCAGTGCTGTAATTGGCCATATTGGGAGAAGCTTGCATYGAGTCTGTAGCTTGTATAAGGTGGCACAGACCTATAGAAGTCCTTTTGAACCAGCTGCTGGGGATCTTCTCATTTACACAGAAATTTGTTACCGGTTCTATTTTAATATATAGATGTAGCTTCACTGAGACGATGATTTAGAGTTGTGAAATTAATGAGCCATATTCTCCTCTTTGTAGTAAAAAAGGTGCAGAAAGGGCAAATTGCTGCAAAAAGTTTCTACAGCAATGAATTTCAGAAGTTAACATATAGTGTGTCAAGAGGCTGTGAGTTGTAAGGTGGATAAACCTTGCTATAACCAGTAAGAATGCTCACTAAAAAAAGGGTATTTGAAAAATCTCGAGGCCAGTATTGGTGAGAAATACTTGACAGGGCTTGAGACTGTGTTCACAAAGAGGATTTTATGCTGTGGTTTAGTTATCTCTGAAACTGCCATGGCACCAATTTTTGATTTTTTTTTTTTTTTTTTTAACAAACCACAGTGAATTTAGCACTTTTTTACATAAAGAATCTGTATGGAATCCTTAACAACTGGAAAACAGGATACCTGAATGTAGCCTGATACACACGTGAAAGAGACAAGTGAAAGTGCAGCAGCTGTTGCCATCATGGCTCCTGACGGTGTAGAGACTCCTAGCTTTGTTACAGAGATTGTCCAGAGCTCAGGGAAACAAAGCTTTGACCAACTGCAGAGCTACTCCAGACTAGAGCACTTGAACAACTGGCTTCAGGAAGGTGTGAGAAACAGGCTGGTCAGGCAAGCTGGTGTAGCAGATTTTATGAGACCTACTGTGGATGGAAAGACTTGCCAAATGTTCCATTATTTTCAGAGGTAACTTATATACACAGTACTAAAATTTCATTCCTTCTGTATTTTTCTTCATTTTTTGATTTTTTCCTATTTGTCTTTGTGGAAGTGTCCAAATCCAACATTTGCATGCTAAAATAGCTTTGGATCATTTATCTTCTCAGTATCTTTTCACACAAAGGAATGCACATTCATTTGCTGTTAGAACTATGAGTGAAGGCAGAGATTGAGTCACTGTAATTAATTTCTGAATCTTACCTGATAACCTTTATTCCTTTGTGGCTTTCCATGGTGTATGTGGAAACACACTGCTCAATTCCTGGAAACTGTGTGAAAAGCTCACAGGCCATGGGTTAACACTGTCCTGATGTAATAACTGAGATTCTTACTCTGGTTTACATGGATTTAACAGCACTGCACAAAGTTTGACTCATGCAGCTTGGTTTCCAAGAGAGCTGCTCCTACAAGAGAGACCAAATCTTCGCGTATGCTGTGGCTTTTGCTGGCCTTTCCATTGCTGTCCCATGTTTATGAGGACACCAGGAAATAGCATATGGCACGTATGGGTTGAGGAGATTATTATTTTTGACCTGGCCAGCCTTTCTGTCCTAACCACATGATATCTTAGATATTTTACAGATTCAGAAGTGTATCTGAGTATAATTCACAGTGCCCTGGATTCTTGCTAGAAGGGGATATGATCGGGCCTGTTGTTTATTCTGGGTCGCATGTGTAATACTTTGGCTTATCTTGATTCTTCCCACGTTTTCCCAGACCATTCTACATCTTAAGTTTTGCAGATCTTATTGTGGATTTTTTTTTGTGTGGGAGCAGATCTGTGTTTTCAACTGGTATGGCAGCAGATCAAGCAGGAGGTTTTGGCTTGTGCACGCATTCTGGGGGCAGGTTTTGTAGAAGGTTGCTCCAATTTTTGGCTTTTAGACCATGGGAGATTATACCATGTATTACTTGATTACAAGTTAGCCCACTCACTAAATAGCTTGCTGACCACATACAGAAAGAGAAGAAGGCTGAAAAACAGAGGTAATCCTGGCTAAAGCTCAGAAAAAGCACATCTCACATCACAGAAAGAACAGAGGCAGAACACCAAGTGAAATTTCCTAATTAGGCTGGATTGTGGTTGTGTAGATCACAGGGTGTCCCTTGGTGGCATCATTTTCTGTTTGGTACTGGCTTTGTGACATTCAGTATAATTGCCTATCCTGCCATTACCTGGGTATCACAATATGTAGTTCATTGCAAAATGTCCAGAGGACTAAATAACGAGTCTGGAAAGACGCCTTTGAGTTGTTCCACTCCTCCTGACCCACCAATGTGATGGGCAATGGCTAAGGTACTCCAAACAGTGGTGGAAATGCTTCTTCCTAAAGCCTGAGAACTCGTCTGTGTCAAGTATGTGTACAGAGAGGTGCTTCTCAAGAAAAATTTGCAGAAGAACAAGGTTAAGAAAATCCTTAGAAGGTCTGTAGTAAATCAAGTCTAGTTCACTACTTGAACTCAGATCTCCTTACAGGCAGTCTTTTGATTTACATCAAGATGTAATCATCATATTGAGAATACAAACTGCTGAAACTCACTGTAGCCAAGGCCACAATTTAAGAAAAATGTGTCTTATTAAAAGAAAAACAAACAAAAGAAGTGTACATTTCCCTGTATACATGCTTCTTAGTGTGTGGTATATAACAGAGCCTTCCAGATAAATTCCTTGGACCTAATCCTGTTCTCATTAAACCCACACAGCTCTGTGCTAACAGTAACGTAACCGAGGAAAGAATTTTTCCTATAAGAATTATATTTCTAATAAGCAGGAAGCAGAGCCTTTTGGCAAATCATCTCTCCTACAACTCTGCCTGAACAACACTAAAACAAAAAAAGCATAAAGCAAAATTGGCTTAGAAGAGTTACAAAATGGGGACTGCACCATAACAGACTGAACAGGAGAGTTGCACACAGTTCTTATCTACTTCTGTTGTGGAGATGATAACTAATCTGTTAGTTTTCTGGTTTTAATGTATGATGGATTCCAAAGAGGTCCCAAAATACAGGTTTTTAGCCAAGTTTTATTAAAAAAGTCTGGTAATTTTCCTTTCCAGTAACAAAATTTAATTGTTACTATATCATAGGGGTTGCTCATCCAATACAAGTGTGGGATTCAGCAGGGAATGAGATTCTGTGAAAAAAGCTCTGCAGGAGAAGGGATTTATTGAAATTTTTAAGCAACATCAATTGAACACTAAATTGGGAGGAGCTGCTGACTTCCCTGAGGGCAGAGACCCTGCAGAGAGATCTCCTCAAGTTAAAGGTCTGGGCGGTCACCAGCTGTAGGAAGTTTAACAAAGACAAGTGCCAGATTCTGTACCTGGACCAGAACAACCCTGGATGTACAGA
This sequence comes from Malurus melanocephalus, assembly GCF_030028575.1. NCBI lineage: Eukaryota > Metazoa > Chordata > Aves > Passeriformes > Maluridae > Malurus > Malurus melanocephalus. The sequence goes on along the minus strand of NW_026623417.1, from coordinate 956,117 downwards.
CAGACTGGGGAATGAGATGCTGGAGGGCAGATTCAAGGAACAGGACCTGGGAGTCCTGGTTGATTACAAGTTGGCAAAGAGTCAGCAGTGCCCTGGCAGCCAGGACAGACAATGTTACTTTAGATCCAGATCTTACAAAGCTGTAAGCATATTTTAACTAAAAGGTCATCTTTAATCTTTTTTATTTACTGAAGATTCATCAAACCTTTACCATTTCTGATTCTGAGGATTTCATAAATTGGCTGTTTTCAGTGAAATCACTCCTTTAAATGACTACAGGGTTTTTTTGGCATACATGTTTTCTCCTGTTGTTAATCATGATGTGTTGGGCTGTGTTCATTACTTAAAATTACAGAAATAGACAATGAAAAAATCTCATTTCGGCTTCTCTGTATTATATATTCTTAAAGAGGAACCTTATATGCACAATGACCCTTTTCTACTACCACAAAAGAAATACTTCAGAAGTAGTGAAATACGGCCCAGTCATTGCATCTCTCATAGGAATTCACAGAAAAGGGACTTGATTAGCAATGAAAAAATTTTAAATTTAAAAAAAGCTAAGTGAAATCATTGGTTGCCTTACTGATATGATTGTGAAAGTGTGTGAAACATTACATTTCATGAATTAATTAGGAGGAGGAGGGAAGGAAGAAGTGCAGAAGATGGATAACATCAATATGGGTGAAAAAAGCCTGGCTCAAGCTTCTTGTTAGCCAGTGCTTCATTGTTGTTATTAATGCTACTGTTAAGCTCCCCCAAAGCCTCTGCTTCTACAGGCCAGTTCCCCCAGCTCCAAATTTTGTTTCTTCTGTATAACAGAATTTATACATTGAACTAATGCTAAAATGACAAATTGTCATTTTCTTTTGGAATTAGTTTTAGGATACAAATATCTCAGCTGCCTTGAGCCCACTGATTTTAGGAAGTGCAGGTTTGATTCTGAGATAACTTCACAGAGACTTAATGAGCTAGAGTGAAAACTGAGGGCCAAATCATAAACTCCTTCATTCAGCAATTTCTGTGTAGCACCAATTTTATTTTCCTTCCTCCCCTAGCTACATGGCTTAATTTATTCTCTGTTGGGATTGCATGCTGATTCTTTAAATTGGGTGATGGATGAAGTAGTAATAAGAACAACAACAAAACAACAACTACTAGTACTACTACTACTACTACTGCTACTACTACTACTACTGCTACATAATAATAATAATAATAATAATAATAATAATAATAATAATGTATTAAACAATAATTAACTCCAGTAGCAGTAGCAAATGTTCTTCCCCAGATGAGAATAGCTCATCAGGTATCCATCCATTAGTAGGAACCTGGGGAAAGCCACAACAGGAAAGGAGGTAATTGCTGCACTGGATTATAACTTGTAAAACTTTCCCACAACTACCTGAAAAGGAAATGCTACATTTATCTTCAGTTAGATGTAGTTATTCATAATAGCAGAAGATACAGAAGTTTTCCAAGACCCAGTTGCGTCTCAAAAACTGTAAGCTTGTCCTTCTGTGAGTAGGAGTTTGGACTAGAGACCTTTGGTGGTTCTCTCCTGCCTGAATTATCATATGATTCTAGGAGGATTCTATAATTCTATGATTCTGTGATTCTCCTGAATCAAAAATAGGGCATTTGTGCATAAGCATATTGCAGTTATCTATTTTTAAAATTGTATTTAACAATCACATTTGAATTATGAAACATCAAAAATTCCATTAGAGCATTGTCTTGGTGGCTTCTCCAATTCCATCGCCTACTTCTTTTCTGTGGCTTCACAGTAGAATTTGGTAATTCTAGAAAATGTAGTAATACYTCCTGTTTTCTACATAAACTTTTTAAAACATCTTTGTTGGAATTGGCTGTATCTCAGCCTTAGTCTTTTTATTGGTCATTATGTAATAATACATATGAGAAAGTGCATATCAGAGAGTCCTGTATAATTTTATCATTCAAATAAGTTTTCTCATTTTCTTTCAAGTTATCATCATTAGGAAAGCAAAAATGAAACGACAAGTCTTCTGTAGATACAATTTAACAGAATTTAATTTCTGTTAAGGGTAGCTGGTGAGCAGTCAGCTTTATTCCTTGAAGCATGCTTGGTCTGTTTCTTAGATTTGAGAGATGTCTTTGAGGCATTATGGCTGTGATATTTTTAATGTATTAATGCTTACAGGCTGAGTTTTGGGGTGATCTGTTTCACAAATTCATGTTATTCTTCTGCTTCAAATACAAAGTTATTGATTTTCAGTTCCTTCAGACAAATTTTTAATACAGACCTTTTTTCCAATCAAGTCTGCCTATTTTTCAAAGGGATTTAACAGTCTATGCCATTGGTGTAATCAATAGGATTAAGGAGCAGAATTTAATTTACTTAGCTGTAACAGAAGTCAGAAATAGCTGTAGCAGTTAAATTACTTGAGGAAAAATTGTTTGTTTATCTCCCTAATATTCCTGTGGTGCATTTTTGAATGATAGATCATTTAAGCCGACTTGCACATCTGAAAGATTAGCATTTTACTGATATTTGGTTACCTTATTCCATACACTTGTTAGTGTAAGAGGCAGTTTAACTGAAAAAGGAATCCTAATAAAATGCCTTTTTAGTAATTCATTTTGAAAACCATTTGACCTTAACTACAATGAAAGTAGACTGTAAAAATCATCATAGATTCCCTTCCTTGAACTTTTCATAATGCTGAAAAATGACTGAGGGAAAGAAGAAAGATCCAGTTACTGTACCTTGTTTGCACAGCTGTACTTCATTGAGTGGAGGCTTGTGTTACACACAGTTTGTGATAGGAAGTAAATGCTTTTAAAACAACTAAGGAGACAGGTCTTTAACCTCCACCTTTTCAGATGCTTTGTTCACTCATTTAGCTTCTGTCGAGGTCTTGAGAAACATTTCAAATACAAATTATTATTGAATACTGAAGCTCAGCTGAATAATTCATTTCCTAGTGTGTTTATTAGGCAGAGATGCATTGAGATGAGGTTTTTTCCTTTATTTTTTTGGGAGACATCACTAATACTTGATAGAATGAACACTTGTTCCTTCAGCAACAAATGTGTTTAAAGAAAGAATTCTTAGACTCAGTGTTAAGTGGTTTGGGTAATTGAAATTACAGATTTATTTCAGCAATTTGAAGTATTTTTAAGGCCTTAGAGGTCATTCAAAAGTGATTTTGTAATGTTAATTACCAAAGTGCCGAAATTAATTAGATTTAAAAGTCTCAGTTTCTAGTGTACAAGGCTGTTACCTTCTGTTACAAGACTATCTGGTCTCCTGAAATGGTGAAGATACCTTCAGATTCACTAAGAGGATTTTTTTTTTTTGCATTACTTTACATTGCAAGTACATGTTAATCATCAGATCTAAACTATTTGATGTTAACTTGGCTGCAGATAACTACAGGACTTTAGACAGACATTATAAAATCCTTCTCTGAATGTGATTCTAATACCTGCCAAAGGCACCTCTCTAATGCCTCTGATGGAACAAGTCAGTGGCAATGGGAATGAGCAGCTGGCAGACAGCCAGTCAACTTTTAATTTCTGTAATCAGATGAGGCTTTGTGTATATTTCCTATGGAATGAGACCTTAAATTAAGGATTATGATAAATAGGCATAATTTGTGCTGCATTGACTACTTTTCCCATTTTTCTTGTAATTGAAGTAATCTTTATAGCTATGGATCTGATGGCCATGAATATTTCTATCTTAACATCCCACTTCAGACTGTCCAGGTACAGTGCAGACAGGGCACCCAGCTCTACACTTGAGTGAGAAAATGCCTTGAAGTATAATCAGGATTTTATAGTATTCTTCATTTTAGTACATTAGAAGTGTCATACCTTCAGAAGATGTGGCTGACACAGGTTTTGCCCTTATTCCAGCATGTTTGGTTTTTTTTTAACTGTAACAATAGAGCCACCGCTCTCCTAGCAAGCATCCATTTGTTTTTCCATTTGTCTCTAGTGGGCAGGCAATGGCTGTGTTTTGTGGTCTGTGGCATAAGTGGGTTGAAGATTCACGCATTCCAGAAAAACATAAGCATAAAAGCTGACACCAGTGAAGTTATTTGCTTAAAATTGATGCATAAGGTTTTTGGAACATTTTGTGTCCCCTTCTAGCCTTTAAATATGCCAAGTGTGAGCATGAGAGCATCCTCAGTCTTTGTCCCTCTGAATCCTGTACAGGGCTCCTACTGAGTTGTGTTACCAGGACTCAGATGAGGTTTTCTGGATGTTTAATCCTCATCTCACACATCCTTCTCCTCTTCCAGCAATGATTTTGGTTCCTGCTGAAGCCTCGCCTTACTTCGGCATGAAATTTATACTGACCTGAGTTGTATCCGCTGACAGACATGTAACCCACCCTACATAAACTCAGCTTTGAGCATGTTTTTATTGTTTTATGTTAATGTAAAATAAGAAAGTGTAAATTGGGGGGTTGAAAGATTTTAGCTTATGAAAAAAGGCCTTGGGAAACAAATGTTGCTTTTCTAGTACAAAGCTCATTAAAAATTATGTGTTTTGCAGAGGTTAATATACTGTGGGCTGCACACCAAGTACACCATAGTTCAGAAGATTACAATTTATTCACAGCCTTGAGACAATCTGTACTGCAGAAATACACCTCCTGGGTAAGTTGCACAAGATTTGACAAACTAATATCAACAAGGTTCAGTAAAAGTGAAAACATAGTATTTATTTCCCTTTGAAGAAAAATATATTTTTTTAAAAAGATGTTTGACACTGAGGGTGCAGAAGACGAAACTGAAGAATCTGAGAATCTTAAGTTTTAAAATATGTTCACTAATGTTGTACAGCAAATACAAAAATAGCTACTAAAGTTAAAGAAGGCTAACTATATAACCCTGCATTTATGTTTTCATAASTTTTCAAATAGATTGGAGAATTTTTTCATTCAGTTATATAAGAAAAGAAAAAGAGCAGAGTGTAATTCAACTATTTCAGAATATGTCTGTATAACTAAAAGGAGCAGGAAGAGAAATCATCATTAAAAATTGCTTTGGACGTGCAAATGTATTTATTTGTCTCTGCTCCTTCATGCCATGTCAGTACTATTAGTAGGTAAGGGCAGTATGTTGCCTGATGTTATTTCAGGTAAAATTAATTTGAAATGGTGAGCTGTGTACATATGCAGTATTTATATACAGATTTTAAAAACTGTATTTCTAAATGCATTCATAAATGTAACATAACATTTAGGGTTTAGTTCTGCAGCAGAATAGCTGCTGATTGCCTCAGTTGAACACACATGTTCTCTTTTGACTCCTTTTTTCACTCAGATTGTGACTGGTTGTATATTATTTAAAAAGAATAACTTCAAAATTTCCTTTTCTGAATTAAAGTTCAAAAGGAATATTAAAGTTATTTGTATATGTAAATACATACATTCAATCTATATATATATATTATTATATATATTCACCAATGAGATGTAATATGGGTGGTAAGGAAGGAAACCCACAGTCCTCTGGCAATCTCTACATCCAGCCTGTGAGCAAATGACAAAATCAAGAGAGTAAGCTCACACATGCAAATCTAGTATAACTCCATTAACTTTGTTAAAGTTACTCTGGATTTATGCTTGTGTAACTGAACAAGGACTTAGCCTCTAGTTCATAACTGTTTTAAGTCCATGACATTAAATTTCTTAAAGTGCTAGGTTCCAAGGAAATTTTTTTCTGAAAATCATGAAGCAGTACTATTTCTCAGATCTTTTTCTTAATGTCATCTATATAAATTCATGTTGCTTATTTATTAAGAAAATAACCATCTGATGTTAGTAAGGTTGCCTAGAATTTAAATGACTGTAATGAACAATAGCAGAAGGGATGTCTGTCTGTGACAGCTCTGCTTCCTCTSTAAATACTGCTATGTTAAAGATTTAACCTTTGCCCATTTACCCCTTGGGACCATATGTGCAAATGCTTAACAAAACCAATAATTCAAAAAAGACAAAAAGCCTGTGTGTACATGTGGGTGTGTGCATGAGCACTTTGCTGGCATGATTTTGAGGATGATACCTCAGAGAGCATAAAATATTTGGAAGACCAAGATGTCTGCCCACCTTGGATTCCAAAGACCGTTCTCAGGACCACACTGGTATCACTTTGCAAATAATACATGTGCATTTAAAATTCATTTGCTTTGTGCAAAGGGTAATGAATCTGCGAGTACATGGTACTTCTGTGTGCCAGGTTTTTTCACCAAATATTTGGTATTAGCCAAAACATATGGTTAATGTAAATACTGTTTTGCCTCCTCCCTGAACTTTTCAGACGTACAGCAGTTTTCTTTCTGCARTGCCTTACTGTGCATGATCACAATTCTTGCTAATTCTTACAGAACTTCTATTTTCTTTGACTGTCAGACTTATCCAGAATCATGGATGTGTCTGCCTTGAAGCTGAAACTCAGCGAAATCATTAGTTAACCTCTGAGAGTGATCTGATGTTGAATGTGTCCTGTACTGTTGAATGCAATTTGACATCCAGTTTTATGCAGACTGTGAGAAACTTGTGGTGGATGGCGTGGGATTATGGGACTGTTCTGCTGCCAGCTCTGTTGTGTTTTAAGTTAAACATTGTAAGATAAATAAATCAGGCTGTTAATCTGTGATGGAAAAGATATGAAATGAAAGAGAATAGAAAAGCATGCTTGGCCATCAGTGTTGTGAGATGCACTCCGGATTTTGGAACCAAATGCATAGCGCTTCATGTTGTTTGCATACACAGCATTTCTGTTTCTCCACTCGAGGGGTCATAGAGAAAGCAAGTCTACTGTGAAGACTGAGAGATAGGGTTGAGGCCCATTTGGTGGGAAAAAAGATGTAGAAAAAAATGTATGCTAATTTTTCAGAAGAAAACAGCAAGCTAATGCAAAATAATGCTATATAAATTAATATATAAGTGACGAAACAGTCAAAGTGCAGTTGTGAGAGATTTGCACATACACCTTGAAAAGCTATGATTTAATGCTTAGAGCCCCATTCTCAACTTTCCTCCAAGGGTAAGATTTAATTGCAAATATTAGACCCATAATAATTTGATAGCTTTAGACTGTACATTTAGATAAATGGTTGAATTATGCCTTGATATAAAAACAGTGGAAAYATCTACATATAAGTCTGGAAACAGGATAAGTAACACAGTTTTCAGCAGAGTCAGTCACTTGTCTGGAGTGAGGACAAGTACTGAGGAGTTTGGGATAATTTGTAAAAAATGGGATGGTTTTTTTTAATTTTTTTTTTTTTTTATCCTTGCCTTGAACTCCAGAATCCTCACACAAGTTCATGCCCACACGAAGCAGCTTTTGGCACTGTCCTGCAGCCCCCACGTCCCTCAGACCCTCCGTGGTCGCATCGGCAGGTGGCCCCAGAGACCCAGCACGGAAACATCGCTCCTGCTAAACCTCAGGAGTCACAGTGCGCTCCCTTCTGTAGTGGAAACATTTATGAGCTTTTACTTACARATGGGAGGGAGGAAGATAGAGATGCCCTCATGGGAGAGTGGGCAGTGGACATTCCAAAGGGGCAATGCTGCAACAGCTGCAATGTGGCAGCCCCACATGCAAATGCCTCTCCAACCCCCCCTCTGGGTGCTTTTCCCATCAGCTATTGTAGCACTTTCTCAATCCCTGATGCTGAATTCGCAAGTGAGAAAAGATCTGTCAGTGTGATAAAAGGTTTTTTGCAGTTTTGACCAGAAAKTCCATTCTGGAGCCAGGAAAGCTTTTCCTCTACAAATTTGTGAAAGCTGGTACACTGCCATGAAATGGTTTTATTTGGTAAATCAGCATTTCCAGTGAAGAACTATTTAATGATTTTTCTTTTTTTTCCTTGAGTTTGGTCTTCTTGTTTCAGTGTAACCACAAAYAGGAAAAGTCAAATCTTGGTATGGAAGTTTTCATTTCTGTGTGTGTTTCACTACTGTAAATGATCTTTAACATCTTTTCTGTGCAAAATAAAGCTTACATTGCAAGAAAACCTGAGGCAGTTAGTAAAGCTTCTCCTTTGACAGTCTCAAATTTACCTTTAGATTTATATAAAATTTCCTTCATCCCACCACTTAGCAGGGAAATTCTAGTACTCTTGTGAAAAGTAGGTTAGGAAATAAATATGAAGATGATCCTTCTTTCCTCTTTGAGTCATCTGTAAATACCACCAAATTGCCTCTGATACTTTTAGGGAAAAAGCRTATAATTTTTTTAATCCTGCTTTCAATCCTGTAACCACTTCCATGAATAATCTGAAAACCATCTGGTTTGGTTTTTGTTTTTTGGTTTTTTGGTTTTTTTTAATCAATTTCCTCTCCATTCCTTCAAGAAAAAAGCCTCCTGTTATCATGCCATTAGACAGAAACTCAGTACTCTTCTGCTACCTTTTAATTCCTTTAATTCTTGGAAGGCAAGTTCCGAGACAGAAACAGGAACACCCTACATGTAATTTGTGGGGCAGCTGTGATCTTTGGTGCCTTTGAGTTTAGATTTTGAAATCCCAGCTGTCCCAGCCCTGCCAGGTGATACTGCAATGGCTTCAGGGTTTTGTCCTAGTGTTTCAGACGTTGTCTGGTGTTGAAGCCAGCAGACTAAGCTGAGATTGCAGGGTCCTAGTCCTCCTTTGGCTTGTCACAGTGAGATCTGTCTGTGGTGACTTTCTTGAGAGCATCAGTCACATCGCTGGGGTGGAGGTAGAGTTGTTTCACAGCCCCRGTGTGACTTCTAATCTATTGGGCAGGCATTCTGACTAAAACTGAGAGAATACTGGCTTTAAATGCTCTGTCCAGGCCTACACTGAAGGAATTCCTAGTCTAGGAGGCCTGTCATGGCTATCAGACAGCTTTCTGGGATGTTCAAAGATTTAAATTTTTTGAAAAGGACAGTAGTAATTTGGAAATGGATTTTGCTAGTTTTCCTGTGCTTCATGGGGAGCTCTTGTCTGCTTCACAGATATTCYCTGAGTGCTAAAGAGGTGTAAAGTTTTGTTGTACCTCTGGTACTATTTGGTTTAGAAAAAAAAAATCTCTATTTTAGAGAAGTATTAACTTTTCAGTGCAGGTGATATAATACAGTATCAGGTGAAAGGGAAAAGATAAGCCTTTTTCTGAAGAAAGCAGACTGACTTTTAACGTAAGAAGGTCTTGGAATTTTCATTCTATTGCYCAGCCAGTTAAGCAATTAATTGTGAAATTCCTAGTACTTTATTCTGTGTCCAAGATACTAGGGTTTCCCAAGTAAGCAGTTTTCTGATACTTTTTTCACGCTAGCATATTTTTAGGACTCAGTAATATATTGGGACTTTATGGGAAATGCCATGAGCAAGTTATGGTGAAAATGAAAATTAACTTGKAAAGCCAAGTAAGCTGCCTTGCCCTCATGGTGCTTACATAAGGAGTTTGAAGGGAAAGGCTGTAGTTTTACAAAGTCACACCTTGCTTAATCTGTGATAATTCTTCCCTGTATGTGAGCCCTTCATGTCAAAAATATGTTGCTGTCTGCTCTATATACTACACAGCATCTAATATCAGGATTTATGAATTCTTTTCTTGAATTTTCTACTTACTCAGTATGGCTTTTGGAAAATCACTTTTTGGATCAATTTATGTCTCATTTGCTCTAGCTTATCAAGTAGTAACATGATAATCACTATCTCTGTATGCTATGTGATGTCTGCATTTTGGATGCATTAGAAGAAGCAAGTATACTGYGCAGTGCATTGTGCTCCTGAGATAATATTTCATTATATCATCACGAGTTTAGAATKATATATCTAATGTATGTTTTCTTTATCATTTTTCAGATGTTCAACTTGCCCATGGCTCTTTTCATTCCCCCTTCGGTGTTTGCTGTTCATTTGCAGTTTAATCTGCTTTACCAGTTTTGGATACATACAGAGGTAAACCAGGTTTTTAAGCCATACCTAAACAGTTAGCCTGGAGCAGTGTCCTGGAAATCCACTAGCAGCTGATTTATTGTGTAAGAAAAATSTTTGTCTGACTTCTTTAAGGAGAAACATCTGTTCATTTTTATTCCTTTTTCTGAATATATATTGCTAAGTTTATAAGAAGCAATGAGGCCAGTTGGTCCCAATTAGATTTGGAAAAAGAGAAGTAACTGCAAGGAATCAAAACTTTTTGCTATTTTAATACTATATTTTCCTATCTTGCAGCTTATTAAACATTTTTGGCAGATACTGAAACTGATTTCAGTTCTAAAATAAATATTTTAGGGAAAAATACCCAAAAGCCGGTGCTTCTTAAAGATCATTTAAAGTCACAGCTAAAGTCAGATATGGTTTCTTTCTTAGTGAAAATAATTCTCAGAAGAAAAATGCCCTCTGATWATCTGATGGCTATTTGTTTATAACTGCACCACTTCATTTCTGTTCTGTGAGCACAAAGACCATATCTAATTTACGTACATACGCAGTTAATAACATACTGTAATTAACAAGATGTTTCCCACAATTCTCAGGTATTTCAATGGCCTTTCCCTTCTTCCTYGCATTACAATAGAGATATTGAAAAGAATTTCATTTTGTAAGTCAGTAGCGTATTTCTTAGTAGCCCCAGGTGGACTGTGGGCTAATTATTTCTATGACACTTACTCCTTTGATTATTCTTCCCAGACAGATGCGTTTTCCTCTTTAATTTCATGATGCAATATATAGGACAGTTCTTTGGGAAATAAATTTTATTTTCTTGATCTGCTATTTTAGGTGGCTATGTTATTTAAATTGCAGTTTTTTCTTTTAACTTTTCTATGTATTTGCTTAAAAATAATTWAAAAAATTAAAAATAAAATAGTTATAGTGACCAATAGCAAACTTGGATTGCAGACATTTAATTTCTGTTGGACACATTTCTGAAATCATTAACATGTCTTATGCTCTGCAACACCATGTGAACAGAGAAGGCTTAGATAAAATGTCACACACATCACCAGAACTGGCACACACTCAAGCAATACACATTTAAACTTTTAAAAAGATTTTTAACAGATTCAAACACTTTTTGAAACTATAGGAAATGAACACAAGGAATCATATGGTAGCAAAGTCTCTGACCATGCTTTAGGTTCCGCAAACCAGATTTACTGCATTTTGCCACAAAAAAATTATGATGTGCCTCCTCTATATCTTCTCTGCAGTTTGAAGCCATCTCTTCCTTGGCTGAGTGGTTTCTCACATTCTAYTGTGCAGCAGTAACTCAATGAGTCTCAACACTGGTGCCACAGAGCACGTCTAAAGTTTCTAAAGTGAATTTCAGAGGCTTATGAATTGCCTACATCCCTCTAAAGTGCTAAATCCTTCAYAGGGCTTAAAAGGAATTTCCATAGCATATGTGCAATGTGCCAAGTTTAGACGCTAGTCTAAACAAGAATGAATTTCAGTCTCAATGAAAAGATAAGGGCTCCTTACTATTAAATTATTATGCCAGTAGGAAAACAATGGATCTTTTGTATTGATCCAATTGTTCCACTCATAGAAMTTTGCTTACAAGGGAGGTCATTCTTAATGTTGATATTGTTGATTTTATAGCACAGCTGAAACCGGTTGAAATATGTTGGAGTAATGCTCAAAGGTCAAAAATTATGTCAAGATAGAAATAGGGTTACACCATGTATTAGCAGATTTCCTGCTCTCGAGGGCAATGGATTGACAGAAAAAAGTAAGGAAAGAAAGGGAAGTGGTATCAGCCATGCAGGTTTATGTTACCCTATATTTTTGATGAAATTAATATGATGCTTCATGATTATATTGGATTTTCTTTGCAATGACTATTACAATTTAACTGTTTAAAGCTATGGCAGCTCTTGCCCCCCACCCCCCCCAACAGTTCTTTTGTGAATTTTAATTATTCTAATYATCTTACACAGATTAATCTGAAAATTCTTTCTGCGAGTCTCAGTTTCCATCAGTTTCTCAATGTATAAATTTTGTTGGGGGCTGCGTCCTGGGATTCTATAAGAAACAGCATCCTGTCTYAGTAACTGCTGCTAGCCCTTGCTCKGGGAGCAGATATTTATCATCCCCCAGCAGCTCTGGTGTCCTCTGGGAGCCCATGGAGGGTGCTGWTACATGTCATTAGGGGTCTAGGGGAGATACACTTCATTATTTTCGTTCTGCCAGTGCAAGATGTAATAGTTTCCTATTATTATTTCCTATTTTCTTTCCAATAGATTTCTATTGCTTTTAATCAGTATCAGTTTCCTTAGATACAGTTTGGCCTCACATTGACTAGTCAAAGACGTTTAGAAATTGTGACTTCAGAACTTTTGATTGCACATTTTTCTCTTTAAGAAAGATAAAATCTAGTAAGATACAGAATAAAAAATCTCTTTAATAGGCGATGTTTTTTACATAGGACTGAAAAGTTTAGGAAAGCACATGCAGAATTTATTGTTTTATAGAAGAAAARAAGACTGACATTTAAGTAATAGGAAGGAATTTAAGTACATGAAAGTTTCTGAGGAAAGTTGTTTTGTTTTGAGAGTAATTTAAATTGAATTRAGTAATTAYAAAAGAATGAWCATGCTGTGCTAAARCTTTCTATGCCATGTTTCAGCCTAGAGCAAAAGTTTATAGCCAAATGCAATCCCTAATATTTTCCTATACTTAAATTTTGCATGTGTCCAGTGTTATTTCAAACAATGTTAAGAGATGTTTCCTGCATTATAACTTCGACCYATCTCATTATTTGTTATGTCAGTTTTTGTCCAGCTTTTTTTACCAGCAGATCAGMCATGGTCTATTTTATTTTAGTCAAGTGACTCATATATTCTTGTAACTACAGTATCATAAAGATCAAAAGTGCACATTTGTTCTACCTCATTTAGACTTCTGTATTTCCAACATACTTGGTACGCATTAGTTTTTGTCATTTTATATAGAATAGTACAGCATTTTAAGTACTATAAATCTGATACAAAAATTATACTATTCTTGTGGTGCTGGATTCTTTTACTGTTATTTATTATTAGAATGGGACTATTGATACAGCAAAGRCATGTCTGAAATTAATAAAGTTGAGTATGCTAGAGTGAAAACACAACTTTGTGACTTACGTCATGCACTTGTGTTCAACTAATTGGTTTTTACTTCTTCTGTGCATTCTGCATCAATGGGCCAAGTCCAGAGATATGATATTCAAGGCCAAGTGCCAAGTCCTGCATTTGGATCACAACAACCCYATGGAGTGCTACAGGCTGGGRAAGAGTGGCTGGAAAGCAGCCAAGCAGAGAAGAATATGGGGGTGCTGGTTGACAGCAGAACAYGAGCTGTCAGYGTGCCCAGGTGGCCAAGAAGGCCAATGGCATCCTGGCCKGTATCAGCAMCAGTGTGGCCAGCARGAACAGGGCAGGRATTRTCCCTGTACTTGACACCGATGAAGCCACACCTTGAGTCCTRTGTCCATTTCTGRACCACTCACTGCAAGAAGCACATYGAGGTGTTGAAGTGTGTCCAGAGAAGGGCAGTGGGGCTGGTGAAGGGTCTGGAGCACAAGTCCTGTGAGASCRACTGGGGAAAMTGGGGGRTGTTTAACCTKGAGAAAAGGAGGCTCAGGGGAGACCTTATCACTCTCCACAATTCCCTGAAAGGAGGGTGTAGCCAGGTGGGGGTCATTTTCTTCTCCCAGGCAACTTCTACCAGTGACAGAATGAGAGGAAATGGCCTCAAGCTAGGGGAGGTTCAGACTGAACATCATGAAGATTTTATTAATTAAAAAAAAAGGATGGTAAAGCACTGGAATGGGCTTCCTAGGGAAGTGATGGAGTCACTGTCCCTGGAAGTGTTCAGGAAATGACTGGACATGACACTTGGTACTGTTGTTTAGTGATATGGTGGTGTTTGGTCAAAGGCAGGAGTTGATGGTCCTGTAGGTCTTTTCCAACTTCAATGTTTCTATGATTACTGCACCATGTACATGGCAAAATGAAATTATATCAGAATCTTTTTCAAGGACTTTAAAAAAAATCTGTGAGTGGCACCAAGACATTGAAATAGATGCCTATAATTTATTTAAATGAAAAATAGAAAAACAACCAAACAATTAAAATCACTGAGAAAAGTAATTTGACAGCCTGGGTTAGCCATTGGACTTGATGATCTTAAAGTTCTTTTCCAAACTAAATGATTCTGTGGTTCTGTGATCTCAGTAAATCAAGAAAAAGCAATTTTTGGTTCTATCCAATGCTGTTTAGGTCAATTGAATGACTCAGATCTACCCTTAAATAGTCTGGAGAAATGCTTCTATAACTGGACAGACCATTCTCATCTGGATCATAATGGAAGGAAAAAAATACTTCAGTCAAAGGGCACTAAAAATCTAATTTTTCAAAAGCCACAAAATGTTTCAGGACWGTTACTGACAGACAGAAATACTCCATTTCAGTTTATTTTCACAGGTGATTCAGAAGGTCTATGGCTTATATTAAACKATATCCTTCCATTATGCATTTATTACAACCAATAAGTTAGGTGTGTTTATAACCTGATAGACACCTGTGAAAAACAGAAATTAGTTTCTGTTGGTTTAGCTGTAATTTTTATGAGATGTCAAACTGTATTTAGAAAGTATCAACTGATCCAATCCCTGATGGTAGTAATTGCAGCAGCAGATTATTCCTTGCCTGTTTGATCTTTGACATGTATTGCTTTCTGTTTATTTTTCTAATTTAAGGAAATAATATAATCTCCTTCTACTATACTCAGAGAAGTCAGGTTTTTTAAGGCATCTCTTTTCACCTTGTGTAAGTCTTTCTACCTCATCCAACTTGGGAGCAGAGAAAGTGGAGTCGCAACTATTAACCATGAGTAACACGGGTGAAAACAGGTGAGGAATGGGAATAATTTTATCAACATCTCATGCAGACTGTAAAGAGAGGCATGAAAATGCTACAGATATAGGGGAAAATACGTCTGTTTTTGTCAGAAAACACCCATTAATAAAACTGAAACTTGCTAAGGAAGTGTATGGTATTTGTCAGAAGAAAATTTTGCACTTATGCGCAGTGTATACTGGTCTAAGTTTTTGTCTRTGTCTATTTTTTACCTTTGACTCCTTCTCAATGAAAAGCTTTAATGAAAAACTTTGAAAGAGAGAAATTGTCAAGTCTTTATGCTTTCCTGCCCTGCATAGCCCATCTGGGTTCCCTGAGTTCAGGGGGGCTCTTGTGGYCCAGTCCTTAAGCTCTTGCATCAGTCATGCTCATACCTAGGAAGATGGCCAGATTCAGAAAAAATCTATGTTTCATTTTGATTTTATTTTCCAGTGAGGAAATTAAACAAGAACCAATGAAAAGTAAGGAAAATACATAAGAATATACATAAGTTCTTCTAAGTAGCAATTCACCTGTGGTTACCATATCAAAAGCTATTTTTGAAACTGTAGAGGAACATATATGCCTTTTTAAGCAGGAGCTGTTTGAGACAAAATTCCATTGGATGGTGGTTAAAAGAATCAGAATTAGGACACTGTGATAAAKAAGTTCCAGCATGAGACAATACATAAAATATTCAGTTAATAATTTCTGGGTCCTGACTATTGAGATTGGTCTARTTCTTTGCAAATTTTATTTTTCCATTTTCTTGGGCCTATTTTCTCCACATTGTGCTTTGTAGTCTCACTTAAATAAGGAAGAAAGAGTTTAAGGTGTAAAAAAAAGAAGGCAAAGTCTATTTAAAGTGCTTGCAGTATTTTTTTAATCCATTTCTCAAAACTGAAAAGTAAATTTGATCAAGAAATAAGACTTTGAATTTAAAAAGCATTTTAACAAAAGTTATTTGACTATAACAAAACTGATTTGACTGTTACATTTTATAGTGTTTGTATTGGAAAGAAGATAGTTTCACTTTTGTGTTTAATTTGTGGAGTTGAGGAAGGTTTTGGTAAAGAGTTAAAGCATTCAACAATTTGCAAATAAAAAAGGAGAATTTTTGTTGGGAGGTAAAATATCTCTAGGTCTTGTTTACAAAGTCATATATTTATTCTTAGTGTACTGTACTGTGAATATTTCCTACAAGGTCAGTAAGATATGAGTCAATGAGTCAGATTCAACCTGTGGAAGTTTTTGCAAATGGTGACATGCWAGTGGTATTGAATGGATCACAGGGGAAACAGAGTATGGTGGAATCTGATTATGGTGGATCTGATTTTCTGGCCAGAGATAAATGTCGTTTTGCTTTTCTTTTGCTGTTGGTGCTCTTTTGGTTTGTGTTTGTTTGGGTTTTTTGGTTGATTTTTTTTTAAATCTAAAAAGTATCATGAATAAAAGGTAAAATCAGTAATAATCCAAAATAGAATTGTGAAACGGAAGTATCTCTTGAATTTGGTTCCAGAAGGTCACTTTGAATTCRAATACCATGTGCCAGGAAAATCTTTATTTTTCTTCATTCTAGTACATTGATTCATTTAATGAAATAATGAATTTATTTCCTTTAATTCAGCCATATTTGCCAAAAATAGACACAGTTCTGTCTGATGTTCCCTTTCAAGTTAGAAACACACACATCTTTACTTGTCAGGTTATGAGGGACCAGAAACTTACCATGCAGAAGACTTTTGCTAAAAGTCATCAAAGGAATGAAGGTAATTAGAGGTGTTTACAGCCATTCTCCTATTGAGCATCTTGAACTCCATTGAGTCTGATGGCCAAGATTGTGTCTGTCAACATTCAATGTCATGATGTCTTATTGGAATTCCTAGAAGCAGGTGACATCATCTGACAGCCTATTGCATACTTTCTCACTATTACAAAGATCCAATAAATTGTTTTACAAACARTGGGGGAATGAATTATTTGCTAAATTGCCTAAAGAACCAAACTTTGGTTTACAAAAGAAAGTTGTTGTCCCATTCCTGATAGCTGAAGCTTTTATCATTCATAAATTCATTATTTGTCTGCTGCAAACTCCCAAGTCAAACGTTTACTCTGGAAAGAAAGAGAACAAATTCAAAAAACACCAGGAAGATAAAAATGCTTTCTTTAATACAGACGATGACTTTGTAGGTCTGGATAGGCTATGTATACAATGACATTAAAAGTTGAGCATGATTCCAAGAAACAAAGCAGTCTCGCTGCTTCAATCCAGCCTGTCTGCCAAAATGGCTTATTAGATTTTCTGACCAACCTGCAGGATGAAAGTCTTGTCATCATAGTGCTTGCCAAAACATAGAGAAGAGCAAAGCTGGCAGTGCTATCATTAAGCACAAATACTAACAATAACTCTGAAATATGTTCCAGTTTCCATGTTTCACTTCCCCCATGAGGGGAGACAACTATTGTCTTTCAAGATATATAGGGAATATAACTCTGCTTTTTGTTTTAAATAAAAAGAATAGCGAAAGAGTGAGAAAATAAAACATTCATAAGGGAGGACACTGTTCCCATCCTGCCAAGTGTAGGCTGCACTTGAGCACAGTATAATCAAGGAAAACATTAGGGGGATGAAGTTTGGAGTTCCTTCCTTGCCACCTAAAAGCTCAGTGATGATTAAGAGTGCCAATGCTACTCCTTAGTAGCCTCAGGATGAGCATCCCATTTCAACTGTGTGAACACCTATTTTAACTCTGCTGTGCACTCAGTGGCTCTGAATTCAAGAGACATCACAGGAGCTGTGATCTTTTTAATTCAAAAAGTGGCTACTCCACCATAATAGGTTTATATTTTGCATGTGATGGGCAGCAATCCAGACAAAATCMTCCTCCTCCATCCTTATTGAAGCTGGGTCACTAGTGAGGCCAGAAATAAAAAGTTCATGGGACAATAACATAATCAAGAACTTCAATTTGGATCCTAATAACTAAGTCCTTGAGTTTGAGTGTTGGCTTCTGGTCCTTGCACCAAAGGCTCTTCTTGGAAGCAACAGCTCTGAAATATTTACTTCAGCAGCAGTGGGCCTGACTATTGCTAATCTGCCTGCAGAAATCCTAAAACTAAAAATGGTACTTAAAGAATTTTATTTAGGTCATATTTATTATGTCCYTAGAGAATTACCAAGATAAAAGTAAAGTGAGCTACTTAGAGATGCAACAYATTTCAGTACATACTGCATCCTGAAAAAGAATCTACTCATTTACCAAATGAATATAATAATGAAAGGATACCATATTAATGATGTAAGATACTCCTTGTAAAAAAAAAATCATTTTCCATCTTAATATATTACACATAATGCTCTTGGGTTTTTCTCATAGCTTGTACTCATTGAGAATCTGTTTAATTTATTTATAGCTTCAAAGCTAACAGAAAATTTGAAAGACCCTTCTTTGTTAAAATCACAAAATACAGGCTGCTGACTTTTTTGATCTGTTTAAAAAGGAAGATGAAGAGCCTCACTTGGCTATATTTTAGTTTATTTCAGTACTGGCATACTGATTTATTACTTTCTTTTTTTTTTTTTTTTTTTTTTTTTTTTTTTTTTTTTTTTTTTTTTTTTTTTTTTTTTTTTTT
>NW_026623417.1:859917-937561 GCF_030028575.1 Malurus melanocephalus | reverse complement strand
GTTTGTTTAAAATGCTTAGCTTGATAAATGACTGAAAGTGTGACTTTCTCCATGCTCTGCTATTTGTAATGCTGCAATTAAACCAATCCATTAGTATAAGTTTTCTCATTTTTAGTGGAAAAATTGATTGACACTTCCTAGATGTGCTCACCTTCCCCACAAGGCTTAACTGGACCTATAAAGAAAAAAAAAAAAAAAAGTTTGCATCTACTTACTGAAGCTGTTAACTTAAATATTCATGTAAGATGCCAATTTGATTCAAACCTTACTTCCTGGCTGAGGTGTAAAACAATGAAAAGTGACAACAGCCTGCCTTCCAGATAATTTATTATAAACACATTTCTTAAGTSTACATGTTTATTATATAAATATGCYCTAAACCAGACTGTCCATTAAAACTGGGCTTTCACCTCCCATTCCTRCAATCCAGATTTATCAGAAATTCACCCTCTGTGAAACTCTTTATGATCCCAACAGGCCTGATTCCTCTCACTTGTTTTATTTCTAAACTATAAATATTGTTTTTTCACTCCTCAGTGTGGAAATTCAGCTATATCCATTTTACATGCTTACTGGAGTAGAAAACTGCCTAATCAGATAGGAAAACAGTTGGCGGTGTATAAATCAGGGTTTGCCAAGGATTTCAAAGTGTGAAACTGGCAGACGAGCACATATCCTAGGAGTTCTGCCTTTCCCCAGCTTCCCTGTAGAGATTTTACATGGCAAATCTGATCACCAGAGCCATCTGTATAAATACATGGGTGTGTTGTCCTGAATTAACACAGCAGCTCTACTGGGGAATGTAATTAAGGTCATATTTTTAAATTTCCCCACCAGACTGTCTGAAATATAGATTTATATACCAGGAAWAAGAATCTTATCTTGATTTTGATGAGGAAATGAATTGTAATATGTGTTTTACTACCAACTAGTCYAACAGAAAGACCAAAGTTAAGTTCAGAGTGCTCCTTAGAGATGCTCCAGGGATGAATTTACCCTCTCCTGTCCTGTAGATCAGTAACATTATGATATTGAAAGTAATGCTGTGCTACAAACAGCTTTCCTTATGCTCAAAGGGAAAAAAACAAACCCAGAACTTTTTATATACGAATGGTTTTACTGTAAGGTTGCCTACTTTACTCAGTTGACATTCCTTCCTAACATTCACATTGAAACAGAGTTAAGTTAAGATTCATGTGGTAGTGGTGACAGGAGGAGTTGTTACACAAGATGTAAAGTTTCCCTTGGATTTCATGTCACGATTTTTTCTCATTACTTAAACAAGAACTACATTGAAGTGGTGCAGGTACCAGKCAATAAAGATTTCCCTTGGTGCTGACAAACTCTGAGACCGCAAACGGAGGTGCTTATATGCCACAAGAGATATTGCACAATGTTCTTTTCCTTTAGGCGAGGGATTGCTGTCACAAAGGAAACATCTTTATATAAGACACAATCATAGAAAAAATGCATTTCGTTCTCACTATGTTTGAAGATTTCAGTTCCAGGATATTTTATTCAGTAATGATTGAAAGTATTTCTAAGCATGACTTATTTATTACGCTGCTTTTGGAGTTGCTTCAATTATTGTCAATAATTCTGCTTTTTTGTTTAGTGATACCCAAGCACAGCAGAGGAAACGTGTCGGTTTTTAATGAAAAGAAAGAAAGAAAGAATACCTGTTTTGTGGACTTTTTATAAAACTTTTATCACTGGTAAATATAAGACGCTCACATATCTGATTTTCAGGTAACTTATTGAGTCCATTTGTAAAGATTTTGACAAGTGAAAAATTATTTTTTGTGGCAATGGGATGTTAAAAAATAAAGGAAACAGGAAAATAGTTTTGTTGGAATGCTGCAGTTCATCTGTGGGTCATTGGCATGGGAGTTTAGGTGCACATGATGTGTTAATTGAGAAWGGAAAAATTGGAGACAGGAGTTGATTTAGAACAGTAGGTGTCTGTATCAGGGAAACAAACACAAATGTAAATCCCCAGTCATAWTGGTCAGAATACAGATAAGGTTATCATTGGGCAACATCTGGGGGTATTTTAACTTTTAGGGAATTGGTAGCTATTTTTCTGTGTTCCTGAAATCAATGTAAGTTGATGATATAAAGAGTAAGAATATTTTATTTTCACAGGAAGATTTTTTTCTTTTGATAATATGAAGTAAGGTTTGAAGTACTGATGGTAGGGCTATTGAACGATGACATTTAAGCTTTTTTTTTTTGCTTTTTTCTTTTTACTTTTGAAAATACTTTCCAGTGAAAAGGTCAGATAACAAAAATTAGAGTAGCAGGTTTTTTTAAGATGCCAATCCTGATTGCAAGCATCAAAAACTAAGCTGATCTTATCACATTTATTGGTGTTCTTTAAAAAAWTTTAATTTTCTTTTTGTAATATGTGATCATGAGTGCTCTTACTGTTAAGAAGCCAATTTGAACACAATGATATTTTAAGCTGTTTTTCTGTCTTGAATGGCTGAAATTTAGTGGTATATATGCTTTAGTGACTGGTTAGAACTGCAGTGTAAGCCATGTTACYGCTACAAAGAATACTTATGAGCTCCTTTGAAATTGCCACTCTCCAAGGAAAATGTCTGGATACAATAATGACACAGAAATGAGAGCAGACTGACAGATGAAAGTTAGATGGGTAGGTGGAATACCTACTACTGCCTTTCTTCTCTTTGGATAATCTTTTGAATAAGGGTTGTTGCTGCACTGCATTAAATTTTTTTCTGAGTCATTTCTTACAAATTTAATTTCTTTCAATATGAATGTAGTAAGTTCCTGTCAGCCTGATGACCATGTCAGAATCTTGTCTGGCAAAAATTGTCTTACTATCCTATCCAATTTTTGGTGAAAAGTTTGCTTGTAGGAGTTTTGCCCCAGGTAAGATGGCAGAATATAGAAAAATTCAACAAATTAAAAAAAAAATAACCATGTTCTTTGCCATGTAGTGCTTCAAGAGCCTTTAAAATTCAGTTCTCCAGTGGTGATATCTTTCTATTTCTTGGGAACATATATGGTTATATTTATAGCACATATGTTTATAAAATATTTATAGTATTTTTGGCACCAAAAGTTTTCCTCTGACAAGTTTTGAATGTTTTATTTTTTTTAAAAATGTGCTAAATATCGACAAGTAAACTTACCGATAGCAAAGGAAGTTTCTAGCAATGGCACCCTGTACCATTTTGACTATCTGGTTGAAAAATATTTCTGATGTGTTTTAGACAAAAGGATTGATTTCTGGATTGCTAATGTCAGCGTACTAGATTTTTGCTTCATCAGGTACAGAGCTCTGTATCCCATTTGAGCCTAAAAGTCATATGTTGTAATTGTTGTCTCAGATGATATTTTCGTCAGTGTGTGGCTAAAATGTCTTTGCAATGGAGGTGACCTTGACTGAATAATGAATCAGAGTAGGCTCAGGTATCAATCACTAATTATGCCATGGAGAAGATGTTTCAGTAGATTTGTGAATGTCATCACTCAAAGAACGGCTGTTTTAAAGGATGAGAAAAGTTTCATTATCCAAAGAAAATACTTGCTTTAGTATTAGTCAAAAAATTTAAAGTTTTACATAAATCCCTGAGGTCCTTAGGGAGCCCCAAGACATAAAGTGCTGCTTTAGCATACGAATGCACTATGTAGACTTAAAAAAAGATGAATTTTATTTTTAAAATATTAATTCAGCCTGCTGGATATCGAGGCATGACCTGAAGGCATTCGTTCTGAGGACATTGTGTTATAATCCACCTGTAGGCTAGAAGTGAAGACTGMTATTCCTTACTGATTCTCTGCTCTCCTAGTGCAGATTTGGTTTATTTTCACAAAAAACTGTTAAAATACTGAAGTAAACATATGCTCAAACCAACAGGATCAAAACTAGTTGTGGTCTATTAGATAGATCAGTTCTCTCTCAGGTGCTGGACTGCAGTTCAATCCAAGACATTTGGCTCAGATTAAATTAATTTAATGGTCACATCTGACATATCTTAAAACAGTGGGATGTTCTGCTTGAGAAAGGCAGAAAATGAAGCTAGCATGAATGATGGATCGTTTCTTACTTTAGATGGTCTTTTCAGAGTTGARCTTATTTTGAAGGAGAACTGATCCTATTTATGTTGTCCTGGGCTTCTTAGTTAAATGGAACAAAAACGTCTCTCAAGATTCTTCTTTTCCAGTCAAATGTGAGCAGGATTTTAAGAAAGATGCTCCAAATATTACAGTTCTCTGTACCTGAAGAATTTTCGAATTTCTATAATCCTTTAATTACAGAAATTCTCTACTTAACCAATTCAGTAGATGTTCTTTTTGGTGTTATTGAAGAGAAAAATGAAAAAATACATACTTTTCCTTTTATTATATTTATATGTCTCATAACAATTTCAATACATCTGAGGAATTTCCTAGGTCTGATTTTTGTATCTAAATCTACTTGCACTTGCAGAACTGTAAATTAAAGAGATGTGGAATCACCGTATTTCAGGACTTTGTTCTGTAAACCTTGAAGGA
Source organism: Malurus melanocephalus (assembly GCF_030028575.1). Classification (NCBI taxonomy): domain Eukaryota; kingdom Metazoa; phylum Chordata; class Aves; order Passeriformes; family Maluridae; genus Malurus; species Malurus melanocephalus. The sequence goes on along the minus strand of NW_026623417.1, from coordinate 933,034 downwards.
ATGAAAATCTTTGTATGTTTAGTTTTTAGATTAATAGACCTGCTCTCATGAGTAATGACTGTTTGCCCCTCTAAATGATTTTTTTTTTTGCCAGTATTATCTCTATTATATTACAGATCACCCCTTTTGGCACTCTGAGTGTTGAATTTACTAACTAAATTCTCTAAAAGGAAAAAATGTTAGATTCTTGGGTTTATTTCTGAAAGTCTAAGAATTTTGATTTATCTGCTTCTATGCCCTCTGCCCCCTTTTAGTTGCAAGATATTTATGGCCATAATCAGACACAGTGAATAGATATAATTTAAGAATATRTTGTGAATAAAGGCCCTTTTTGGTCTTTGCTCTAGTTCCATAGTAGATGAGAGTACCTAATTTAGCATAAATCCTGCTGGTACAAACTTAATTCATCATCATTTTTTGACAAAACTTGAAACACTAGGGTAAGTTTTTGGCAATGGATACTTTCTATCATTTTTGGTTTGGTACTAAARTGATCATGGCCTTTCTGTACTGTTGGCTCATTGCCTTAGATTGTAGCTCCATGATCAATTTGTGCTGGTCTACTGACTTTTCATTCTTCTGACTCATGCTGGTGCATTTGTGACCACATATTGGACCAAAATCAGGAACTGATCCAGTTAGAAAAACAAAACAAAAGTTATGATTTACATCAGTTCCCCAATCAGGTTTGTTGTGTTACTGCATTTGTGCCGAGGTAAAAGAAGATTATTGATAGAAGAAATAAGCAAAGRTACTGAAGGCAGGAGTACTTGTTTCTGGGTCAATGCCAGCTATTTGCTGGCATAAAGTGTTCACATAACTTAGAGTTACACTGAATCCCAAACTGTGTCACTTAATGTGGATAAGAAAAATCCATAAGTATTCCATAAGTGAAATTCTTGAAGTGAGAGTCCCAAAACTGAACATGAAACTCAAGGTGCAGCCTCACCAGTKCTGAGTACAATGGGACAATCTCTTCTTTGTGATTCCATTATCAGTTCATGACTGTCAGTTCTCTCAAAGATTTTCATGGAATAATAAAAACAATTAAAAAAATTACTGCTAGATCAAAAGAACTTAGCTTCTAGATAAAAAAAAAATAATTTGTAGCTTTTATTTTACTAATTTTTAAATGAAAATTTTTGTTACACAGTGAAATAGTTCAGAAAAAAATATTGCACTTCTGTCATTTTATGCAGTTCTCCAGAAGTTAAGCATCCTTTCTTTTGCTTTTCCTCCTTTTCATTTCTTTACTTCTACTTGATCTCATACAGTATTTTCAAGTTCATTGAAACATTRAATTTTTTAAGGTTATCACCAAACTTGGGCCTCTGGAATGGATTCTTAATACTCCCAGTCATCACAGAGTTCATCATGGTAAGATAAATGAAGAATCCCTTACTCCTGGTGTGGTTTTTATTTTTTTGTCAAGGTCACTATTTGTATAGTAATCATAAAGTAGTAAAATCATACTGTAAAATCAGTTYTATAGAAAGATTTTGATTTTAACCWCTACATCAGAAGTGGTCTCTGTTCAGTTAGAAATGTCACAATATTTAAAAAKACTTTTTCAGAACTTATTAAACAGTTTTATGTTTAAGATTAATTATTGARCAGCAATTAAGTCTGGATAACATGAAATAATTTGAAGACTTCGAGCAAAAAATGCAATGTTTTGAAGTATGAAGAGTAATAGAAAAAGATCTCATTATTCTCATCAACAAACATCATTTTGCATTCAGCTTCAAGTACTGTATAAATGTGAAAAACATGGCTGTGTTTTAGAAGAACTTGTAAATATTTTAGTGAGATTTGGTTTCACCTGTCTGAATTGTTGGTAAATCTCACTTCACAGAAGTGCATGATGGTAGACTTTTCATCAGTATTGGGAGGCCTTCAAAACTGTATTGCACACATTAATACAATATGTAAATTGTATTAATGACTGTACTGCATACTGAAAAGTATTGTGAACATATCTGAGAAAACTGAAGTGAATTTCACAGATGTCCTTAGTGTGCAGAGATAGTAAGTTGAAAAAAGGGGAATGGAAGAGCAATTTGAAACAGACTCTAATGCAGTTWTATGTAGAGAGGATGTTASTAATGTTTATTATYACTGTATCCACAGTGTTTATGGCAGTGTGTAGACTATTTTTAAAAAGACTGTGGTGCTCTAAGTGTCTAATCCTTAAATTTGCACAACTACTGGTAAWCCTGGAGGGAGACACTCTGCTCTGATTTGCTCGTGTGTAAATCTAAACTAATCCTCTCATCCTGATTGGAGTTAARGTGAATCATTCCCTAGCTGATCAAGGGTTGTACAGCTGCTCCAGACTATCTCCATGAACCTGGCTATATGTAACCAGTGTTTCTTCACTCATAACTTCGAGAGGACAGCTTATATACAAATACATTCCCTAGAAAAACCAGAAGAATGAGTTTTCCTCGCACTAGAATTAATAGTTCAGGCTCAGACATATAACACAGGAGACAGAGACACCTGACAGCCATTAGTGAGATGATTGCATATATATGTATTTAGCATATATTTTTTTGGGGTATAAACTGGTGAAATAATTTTTGTTTGCTTTTTGATTTTTCTCTTATAAATATATTTTGACCTGGTTTTACTCTACAAATGAATCCTTTTATTTCACAGGAATTTTGGGCATGGATTTGTATGTTTGAATCTGAAGAGAAAGAGAGCAATAAAGCTATTAAGAAAAAAAAATTAAAGAAGTATGGGGAGTGGTTAGCTTTTGAAATTATGTTATAAARTGATGCTAATGATGACTTTCCTTCATAATTCAGTTGCTAGTRTTCTTCTTTATCCCATTACTTGTCTCATAAATGAATTTTATTATAGGAAGAAATCCTTACTGCATTGACAAAAATTATGGTGGCACTCTCATTATCTGGGACAGGATATTTGGTAAGTAGCAAAAGATGTTCTCTGTCGTGTTTAGTCAGTGTGGCAAAAATATGTATGCCTTTGAGTTTGATTGTCATTCTTTTGTTTTCTTCTTCCATCAGGAACATTTGAGGCTGAAGATGCAAAAGTTGTATACGGCTTAACACATCCAGTAAATTCATTTGATCCCATCATGCTCCAGGTGCTATATTTTGTGTCACTGACTCTGATATCTTCAATATTCCTTCAGTCATATTCTAAAGGAACTCCTCTTAGGCACAGTTGAAGCCATCTTTGCATTGCTGTCCAGTAAATTATATTATGTACATTTTCTTCAGTATATTATTATGAGACATTTTGACTCACTGCATTGAATATATGCAGAAGTTGTAGTAATCATGAAAACACAAAACTGTAAAATTAACAACTAATTAGAATGGTGATGTGTCAGGCCTTTGAATGGAATCTGTTTTGCAATATGCAGTGCAATACACAGTGAAGTACAGACAAAAGTTTATCTTTAAAAAAAAAAGTAATTAGTGTGATGCTTCTTAGATTTATTAGTTCAGGTATCACTTAAGCTAGAATTCTCTGCAAAAACATGAGAAACAGTGGAATCCATATTTGCTTTTCATGACTGTTCATCCAAGGAGGAATCTCAAAGAATGAGAAATTCYATTGTCAGGGCTGGAAAGTGGGAGTATGTGCAATTATGTCCATTTCAGTCAGATACTAAGTAATTTAGTCATTGAGAGTATGTCATGTCGAGGTCCCAGTAACCAGATCATAGACAAAAAATACTATAAATATATCTATACAATATGCCACTAAATACTCTGGAGTGATTACAGAAGACACAGATGGAAAACCAGATTTTGCTCTGAGAAGTCATTGTAATCCTCACCAAATTATCCAGGGGCTTCATATAGCTTTAGCCTATTTCAGCCAGGTTTTCTGAACTGTCTTYGTCTATATCTAATTTATTCTCTTTAAAGAGTTTGAAAAATAATTTATTGAAAAGTTCAAAATTAATAAAATATGTTTTATTAATCTTTATTTTGCTAAAAATAAAAAATTACTTGCTCTTTTTTTCCCAGTTACGTCCCTTGGCTCATATTTGGAACACGTTTTGGGCCACACCTGGATTCTGCAATAAGCTTTCTGTCATATTCAAAGGGCCAGGCTGGGGACCAGGCAAACCTAGACTTGGCCTTCCTGAGGAAATCCCGGTGGTAAATAGAACATGCACAGGCTTTCAGTTGTGTGTAATTTACTTGGACCTCTTAATGCTACTGGATCAATGTTAAAAACTCTACACATGCTATTTTAAATTAACAAATTAGCAGTCATAAAGCATAGGGGAGGATGAAATGGGAAAATAAACTGAAGGAAATGAATGTTTTAGCTGTGGGTTTGTTGGGTTTTCTTCCTTTTTATTTGAAGGAAAAAAATATTTTTTTTTATTTATTTTTTTTATTATTCATTTCCTGAAGAGATTTTCAAAATTGTTCTTTGGAGCACAGTAGTTGCTCTTTTTTATTTTTATTTTTTTTTTTCTCCCAGTTGTTGAAAGGCACAGTTAAACTCTATCTCAAACTAGGTAGTACATAAGTTTGACAGTAGATTATCTTTGTTCAATTGTCTGTCTCCCTTTTCGTATTTTTAAGTGTAAAGAATATTAAGGAATAACAGCCTGGAGCAGGTCACTCTTGAGTGCAGGTGTCTGTTTTCCTTTATGCAGATCACTGGAAAAGAAGTTCCCTTCAATCCRCCTGTACCAGCTTATCTTAACTGCTATGCACTTGTACATTTTGCTATAATAGTGGACTTGTACACCGAACTTCTTGCTTCTGTGACTGTAAGTAATTCCTACCTTTATAATAGTATAAATAATATCTCCTGCTAACAATAATGACRCACAATGTGTTAAAATATTAAATCACTGAGTAAAGACTACACAGCCTGGCTCATATCTKATTGAACTATTGAAATAATAACTAGATTCTGTAAAAAGAATCAACATAAATGGCTAAATATGTAATTCCATGCTATTAAACATACARTGTTTGATATTATTTAGTAAGCAGTTTTTAATAACCATAGCAGTTGCTTACATAATATGAATAATTTGCCTARAAGACATATGTGGCTGCTTCAGCTTTTAGAACCTCATGAGGCTTGAAACTGTATAGGTTTTAAGATGTCAAGGTTGGTCATACTSTCAGATACCCAGGCTCTTGAAGGAAGATTGCAATGATCTTGCAGTGCTTGATAGGAAGGTTGGTGCCAGCATGAGTTCAAAGTTGGAGGAGCACAAAGTCAGTGCAAATGCTTTTTCTGGTCTCCATCATGCAACAGYATTGATAGAAATACAGCAAAGAGAGGCATGTGTTTGTCACCATGGGTTTGGGCTGATGGGACCTCCGTGGTAACTGGTTCCTCTATGGATTCTGAGACACCTCTGAAGGTGAACTGCAATGCCATCTCCACCTATAAGAAGTGTGACATTAACTGCTTCCAAAGTTTCACATCCTTCCAAGCTCCTTTTGTTCTTCTTTCCTTTATAACTCTCCCTCATGTACTAAAGTTGAAATTTTCTAGTTAGGAAGCAGAATGTAATGCATCTAATATTTTCATAAATAAGTCAAAAACCTCTCAAAACCTACCAAAACACCACAAAAGTCTCTTAGTTGATAAAATGCACTTCAGTCTTCTTCTTTAGACCTTTTCTAAGACCCTCTTAGTCCAACAGCAATGCTCTTGTTGTGTTTGTGTCACCCACGTTGCCATAGGCAGGCTGCAAGCATGSCAAGGGCCCTTTGGGTTCTTCAGCCTCTGCTCTGCTGTGGGACTGCCCTGTCCTGGCGTGCTCACCTGGCAGTCACCAACCTGTGGCCAGCAGTGGTCACTGTCCCCTTCCCACCTCACTGGACACTGCAGTATGTGGCATTCCTGGTATAATATAAAAGCTACCTCAGGCATACTCTTCTGATCAGTATGGAGTTATTCTGCACATCGTGTTTGTCTCTGCAAAGGGTCACTCTGCAGTTGCAGGGAATCWGGAGATTACTAAGTCGTCTGAGGCTTAGTCTGTTCTAAGGACAGGAAATTAAGCCAAAGGTAGGAATAAAAACCTCCAAAATATACAAGTCAAACAGTATACATGATTGCCAGTGTTCTTATATGGAGAAAAMCCCCTGCAAGATTTTCCAGATATGYTTCCCAGATTTGCATAGGGATCAAACTCTGTGTTTCAGAGTTTTTTTAATTTGTTTTGTTCTGGTATTGTTTTTAGCAGCACAAATGAAGGAGTCTGATTTCTTTCTATTATTTTTTTTCTTTTTGCCTTTTTCTGATCCTGGAAGGGGAAATGGGGAGTCCACATTATTTTATCTGCTGGTAACTGCAGCTGTTTAAGAATAAGTAATAAAGAAAGTTGAAAAATTAAATTCTTTCAGTCATGGAGGAAACATCTTGAAGATCCACCACTTATGAATTTATTGCAGAAAAGCAGCTAGAAAATCCTYTGCACAAAACTGCAGAATAATAAGGTAGTAAGGATAAGGAGGAGAGCACAGGGGACTGGAAGCACCTCATCTCAGGACATAAACCTTCAGCGTGGGTGTAGAAAGTGCTGGTCCCAAGGCAGAGTTCCAGCATCGCTCTGCAGTACAGTGGGGAAGCTGTCATGAGAAGGAAGCTTGTGTATGAATAACTTTACTTGGCAAAAACCTTTCTTCAATATCAGTTTTCCACTACACTGAGTTATGAAATGTCTATGGATACAACTGGAACGTTCTGTCTGGCTATGAATTATGTCATAACTATGGCATAGCTCCATAAATGGAGAAAACTAACTGTTTTCCTCATCTTTAGGTATAAGTTCCATTTCATAATAGCCATAAGACACAGCACACAGCTATTACATTTCTCAAGTGATTACAGTTGCTCAGTGTTTGGTCTCACGCCCTGTAGAAGTGTTAAATTTCTCTATCCGTAAAGAGCAACCATATACCTTCTGTCTGAATGACCTACATTTAACTTAGGAAAAGAGCAAAACAGGAAAGAATAAATATATATTTTCCACAGGAGGGAGCATACAATGTTTGYTTTCTATATAGTGATCTGCACTACGTCCAGCGAATAAAAATTGCTTTCTGAGCTCTGCACATCTAGATCTGATCCAAAGCTCATTGAAAAAATGGGATTTGGATCAGTCCCAGAGAGAGTGCTAGGAGTGTAAAACTGCAGTGCATTCAAAGCAAAAGTCTCATAGCTCCAGAACTGCAGGTATCATATAAATCAAAGTGAAATTCACCTTAAACAAGTCTTACAGTGTCTTTTTTAAAACTGTTGGTAGATACTATAACATTTACTGTGCTTATAATTATAAAAATATGTGAGCAGTTTCAATTAGATGAAAAGTAGTAAGGGGTAAGATTGATCTCTTGAAAGTTTAGAACACAGATAATGTATTCATTTAGTAGGGCATCACCAAGTACTGTGTATGCAATTTACAATTTCTTCTAAGAATTCTAAGTAAAAATTTATTCATGCAGCCAAAGACACCTAACAATAGAAATTTCATGGYATTGTATCAGGATTCCTAATTTGAATATTGAAAATGTTTGATGTATGAGAGCAGCTTATGAAATGTGTTGACATCATTCCTAGCAGTTCTCTTGAACCACTGGACAAATCAAAAAGAATGAGAAAATGCATCCATGTTATTCTACAAAAGGAACAAAAAAGCCTATTCTTTGCAATATAAAATTAATTTTGGAATATTTCAATGCTCATCTAAATATGGCTTTGGAATAACATTTTCTTTGTTTAAATTAATTAGTTTTTCATTACTAAAAAAAACATAAAATATTAATGGTATGGYCTTCTATTGGTTACAAAGACCTGTAAACTTCCTACTAAATTCTATAATCCCCTTCCCCCCCCTTTATTTAAGGCATAAAGATATTTTTAAAGCTTTCAATGAAATGAAAGTCCAACAGAAATATTTTTTTCTGTTTGMTTGCAGCCAATAACCACATTGCAAAGTTGTGGCTGACTTGTAATTGGGGAACCTGCTGTGGTCCCACATGCTTCTCTGTTTATAYAAATACTCCAGTATATAAATACTCATTTATTTTATATATACATCCATGCATACTGTGTTTAGGTGGAACAACGATGCTAACACTAATGAAGGTGTAAAAGGCACATTCTTTTCACACTGCTGCTTGCAGTGCATAGATTTAATGTATGATGTTAGTTTAGTGATATAACCCACTGACTATTTTGTTGATTTTGGTGGAGAAATGCCTAGAAAATGGATGCCTCAGCTGCCAGCGTCCACTTCATGGGGTGATACATGTTTGAAAGCAAATAAAAGAATCAAGGCAGCATATTACTATACCACTGGAACTGTAAGAGAAAGTTAGGGAAGCAAACTAACAGTGGTAAAATTTATGCTATATGGCTGGTTTTCTAAAAGCTGTTATTCCCAACGGCATCATGGTGTATTTCACAGAAAATTTCTTGGTAATCCTTGACTAGGAGTACAAATGAGGGAACAGATTTTTTTTTGTTGTGTGTCAATATGATGCCTGTACCTACAGTGAAGGGTAACTTGTACCTTCTACCTTCATGGTTCCCAGTAAGGCTTTTTGCCTCACCCTTGACYGCTCCAAAAGCTGATGTTTGGGGAAGTGGAATGCTGCCACGTTGTGCTCAGGGATTACAGAGCCATGCTTTTGTGTGAATCTGATGATAGTGCAGGTTTGAAATTAACCAGGACCTCCAGGCTGTGCTTTAGAGTCCTCCAATCTTCAATATTGTGGGCCACAAGCAGGTATTGACCATAAGGAGTTTTACAAATAGCTAGAGTTAAAAATAGCTTGGTTAAARTAGGAGTGTCTGAAGAGAAATGGAAATTGGTCTGAAAAAAACAAATCTGTAAAATATGATCCCACCTGGCTCAGGTAGTTATTATGCCAAAGAACCTCATGTAGCATTTTAATAATTTAAAGGCTTGTTTACATTTGAGTTTAATTTTTTTTTAAAAATCACAAGGTTGCTTCAGTTCTTCTGATTTACAAGCATACATCAAAATGTATTTCTATTCCCATTTTCTTGCTGAAACTCCATCTTTAAAACTGATCTGAAGTTTATTGATTTTCTTTCAGTTTCTTAGGCTCTGCTTTATTCTTCTGTGTTAGATAAATGTGGGGAATAATATTTTTTCTATTCTTCGAGAAATGTCAAATAAAATATGTCTTTAAGCAAAGAAAAGAGTATTTKATAGAAGTTATGGGTAAAACCACCACTAAAACATGACCCAAAGTGTCTGCTTTTGGGAAGTGTTTCCATAATCTGCTCAAATCCAACTCTTAATGCAGTACCAAATTTAGGCTTTAGGCTTGCAGTCTAGCTCATGGCAAGAAATAGAATCATTCCCAAAGTGCTCTCTCCACAAGTTTCAGCAAAAGCTTAGGTTTCAGKCACTTCAGTGAAAGTTCGTAAAGGCAGGTAGAATGAATCAGCACCTCAGTTTTCTGCAGCTGAATCAAAAGGAAACCCAAATGCCTGGGGCTAGCTAGCCAGCTCAGGAGCACTGGAAAGGCTGAAAAGTTTGAAATCATGCAGCTCTTTAAAACTGGAAACTGGGGACACTCTAGCTCATTCACAGCATGCAGTGTTGGATCCTTCCTGAAGACAAGTATTAGCACTTGCATGAAAACCAAGTCATTTTCCCCAAAGTATGATTTTAGCCATATATTGTAAAATAGAAGTTCCATGACTAGATGGAAATCCGGATTTCATGTTCAGTTTTCTTTCTGGCCTAAGAAGATACCAAACTTTGCTGTCCTTTTCTCAGAATAGTCTGGTGCATCATACTGGAAACAAAGAAGAATCAGACCCACCTGGCAAGGATGAGTAGATTTTAAAAGGGTGTAATTTTTCAACTTAAAAGTGAGGACAGTCTTTAAGGAGAAAAGTCTTGAATTTCAGTCCTCGTTCCCTGGAAAACTCCTTTATTTGGCAAGTAGCAATCATTGAGACGCCTATCAAAGCATTTCTAAGAAATTTATGGGTGAATTCCCTTATACCTGTGCCAAATAATATTTTTCTGTGCTTACTTCCTGAATTTTTGTATGACCCAGTTTCTTCAAGATGCTGAAGTGAGATGTATGGCTCAGATGAGCAGTTAAAGAACTCCTCATTTAATTAAATTCAAATAGGGTCCTTTTTATAAAAAAGCTCTRTCCAAACATTTTGTCACTTCAAAAAAAATTTCTGCCATTGCTAACAATGGAAAGTTTATCATAGGGAGAAATGGAGCAGATTGGGAATGTAGAAATGCAGTAGTAAGTTTGATTCTTGCCTGGTACAAATCTGTGCAACAGAGTGGTTTGACAGGTGTCATTTGTGAGAATTCTGTTCTGGCTTGTAAACTGGTGAGGCTGCTGTTTGGCTTGCTCTTTGCTGGGATTGAGTTTTCTTTATTCAATCACTGTTGAGGATATCTAAGTAGGTGTTTGTGATGCTTCAGTAAAACAACAGAAACCTGCCCAGACTGAGTGTGTGGTTTGATGTGTTTTGCAAACATGGGCACTCTAAGTTCACACAGCTGTAAAATTTGAGCATATCCTCCTGTGGCCTCCCATGCTCACAGATTCCTACCTTAGATCTCTTTGAGGGGCTGGGGCCACGACCGAAGGAAGTTGGGCATGTCACTGAATGGGATTTRTTGAAATCAGGGCAGAAATTCTCGGGGTTTTATTTTTCCAATGCCTGCAATTGAAGTGCAAGATGCTGTTCATAAATTGTTTTGCTGCTGAAGCAAGAAAGGATTTCTATAACTCGGTCAGATCCACTGCTTTTGTTTTGTTTTGTTTTGTTTTTATGAAAAAAAAAAAAAACCAAAAGCTTTTCAAAACTAATATTTGAAACAAAATCAGGGAGGGGAAAAGAAAACTGATTAAGTGTTTGGTTTTCAAAGGCAGCTGTGTAGAATACAAAATAAATGTTTAATAAATGAAAAAAAAAATCAGACTTTACAATCAAAATAATTTCTGTTTTCCTGAATCTTGTTTATAACATCATTTTGATGTAAATTTTAAGGACAGAAGTCCTCATGCTGGTATTCATCCAAGTACACATGCATGTGTTAATTTTTAAAAGTGTTTTTAGTCTGCTTGAAGTTAATGATATGAGCTAAAAAGTTTTACTCAATTGGGAACCAAGTGTCGAGTTGTCATGAAGGGAAAACATTAATTTTGTTTCTTGTTAAATATGATCAGGTCATGTGAATTGTTATTCTTGGTGCATTGGCTTTTGTATCCATTGGGATTCAAAGATGACTGTTGTAAAGGCCTGGTAACATAAGATGAAATTAAAAGAATCCCAGAGGCTACTGGGATTTTTTTCTAGAAATAAGTTCTTTTCCTCTTGAGTCAAAAGGAAATCAAATAACTTTGGGGAAAAAAAAAAAACCACATAGGACAGAAGGGGATAACATAAAACATTATTTTTGAAATACAGCATTCGGGAAACAGCTGTGAAGGTGGTTACTCCAGGTATGTGTGCTATCCAGAGTAGATTGTTTTTTAGTAAAATTTGAGATAGTAAATTACTTTAAAAGGGGACTCTAGCATCACTGACTGAGGAAGTTAAATCTGTTCCATAAAAACTCAATTTCTCTTCAGAAAATTGCTCTAAATGAATTCTTTGTCTGCCTTTTAACAGATGCTATCACAAGGAACAGTTCTCCTGAGAATTGCTTTTATCATTCTGTCCCTGGCATCTTTTGGACTACTTATGGAGAACAAGTAAGATACAAAATACATGGGTTTTAATTCTTATATTATGGATTATTTATATGTAAACCTCAGAAATTATATCGAKAAAGAAATACAGATACCCAGACACACATGTGGCTGTCTGTTAACTAGAAAATAGCACACAACTAGCTGGCACCTAAAATCCAGGAGCATTATTGTAACAAATATTGCCTACATCGATATTGTCCCTTGCAGAGAAGTTTTGGGATGGGTTGGTCATATCTCCCCCTGTGCTTGCATTTATTGGTTCCATTCCTTTGGGTTTGGGACACTGGCAGGTGAGTGGGACCTGCTGGTTATCCCAAGGCCGTTCAAGGTCAGACTGCAACCACATTGTGGTAGTCCTGTGTGGCATGCCAGAGGTGCCAGTGCTGGTATATAAAAAGCACAAAGTGTAGCTCAGAGTAGGCACAAAATCATGTGAAAGATGGTKTAGGTTTAAGACTAAATCCATATGGCTTCAATAAAATCAAATCTTGAATACACCAGGCTGGTGAGATACATTATGGAGTAGCCCATTTGGGCACTGTGGCCCTAAAGAAGAGTAAGTAGCATCCACAGTTTCTTACAAAGAAATTATTTGCTCTGCCAGAGAAGAAATGTGGAATAGAAGTTTCCATTGAGATTGAGGTGCCAGTACTGCTTTGCACCTGCTGTTCATTATGCTTTCAGAAAGGAATACCTTTTACTTTTATAGACTGAAAGGTTTAGTTCAGGATAGGTAAAAATCTGTCAACATGAGAGATGTGAATAACCTAGGGAATTAATTCAGAAGAATTAGTAAAACTTTACAGACGTGTACCACTGAAAAGATTCTGAACTGCTTATGCAGCAGTTTTCAGATTGTTGTGGTAATTTTTATAGCTCAAAAGAGAGTAACTACATGTACAGCTACATTTGTGKGAGATATATTCAGATATATTTCGCAAGTATGCTTATTCTCACCACCACCAAATTCATATTTTAAGTCTGTGTAAAGTGTATACAATAAAAATTTAACTATAAAGTTAAGAAAGATGACTTGATGTAAGTGTAGGACATCGTGGATTAATTCTATTTTCTCTTTTTCACTGAATTTAGCAAAAAAAAAAAAAAAATTGTACAATTATCTGAATTGGTTTTCTGTTCTAGGTCCAAAGCAGGAATTTTGGAAATCATCCGCTGTTTAGTCTTCATAGGTGTTTACAAATTTGGCTACTTCAGAAGTCAGTTTTCATTCTTGGGCCATGCATATGAGGTAAGACATTTATTTTGAAATGTCTATGCTGCTTATTCTGAATTTTTTATCATTTTGCAAAAAAGCAGAAACACTAACGATTTACATTTTGCTGTCTTGTTTTTGTTATGATATTTGAGTATCATTTTTTCCTTATCTCTTTATTTTACACTTTTTAAGATTATTTTGCAAGAAAATTATTCAGGTTTGCTACTGACTTGCCAATTTTCCTTGGAAAAAGGGTCATGAGAGAGTGCATTTACCAYTTCTTGCAAAAATAATTTACTTGTGGCCACAAGCTTTGATGTGAATAATAATAATGCATTGCTGAATTTGAATTGTTTAAYTCTCCTTTCTTGGGAGAAATCTGAAAATGCTTGGAGGTGGGAATACTTAAATATAAAATAACAGCAGGTTGCTCTGAGCCGAAATCAACCTGATCTAGAAAATTTCCAGGGATGAGATAATGACCACCTCACTGGACAATTTGTTCCAGTSCTTCATCATCTTCATAWTAAAAAATGTTTTCCTTTTTGTTTCTGTKCCTCAGAAACAGACTTTTAGCCATTGACAAGGAGTAGACACTGGACTAAATAGAACTTGTCTGATTTTGGGTGGTTACTTTTGTGTTCTTAGCAGTTAATTTTATTCTATTCATATATTTGCTTTTTCTTTTTTATTTTCCTTGTAAGTACAGTTGGTATTTCATATCTCTTTTAATATTGTCACATTAACAACAGTCATTGATATTATTCCAATCTGAATAACATTACCAAGCTACCTACTGTTGGTTACCAGAAAAGACTGGTTATTCATATCCAGCAAGGTCATGAAAAGGCTGGATTAGTAGAACCTCATCAGAAAGTTACTCTTTGGCTTAAATTCAGGAAAAACAAAATCAAAAACAAAAAACAAACAAACAAACAAACAAACAAACAAACAAACAAAACCCAGTAGGAACAGAGACTCAAACAAGTTCAAAATGGTTCCTTTGACTTCAAACACATGCCAAATTTATAGTATCTTTCCCAATTGGAGTGATCCTGCTTCTTGTGCTTTTCTAAGGGAAAAGGAATTCGAATAATGAAAAAAGAAAAATCTGCTGCCASTGTGGGTCTGGGGGGTTTTTGTTTTTATTTTTATTCTGCCTAGGTTAGAAACAATAACTATTAGACAATGTTTAAAGCTAGATAAATGCCACTGATGGAGAATGTTTTTATTTCCTCCTATTGTTACATTGTCAAAGCTATGGGGTATGAATCAAATGGTTCTTGAATTTCTTTGATAAGATTCTGAAAAAAGTCAGCAGATATTTTAAGGAGTTTACTTACTTAAATATCATTTGGAAAATGTACAATTTCCTGAGTAGCCTAATACAGAAGAAAGGCTTGATGTAACAAATTCCAAAATTTTGGAAATAATTATCTTGCCCTTGAGACATAGCTTTCAGACTTGAATTATTTGGGTATTCTAACTGAATTCTGAGAGAGTTATGTCATAATATACATCCTCAATACCTTTCTGAGAGCCTTGCTGAGTTCTTTCTTCATATGTAAAAGTGTCTCTTACTAAGAAATGAGTAGAAGTAAAATTATTAGATTATTTTTCCTATTGTTTTTGGGAATTATAGAGCTTCCTATTCTTTCATGAAGAAGAAAATTAAATGAAGAGGTTCTTGCTCTGTTCTTTACATGTTTCGGTCATTAAAAAAATTAGTTTGTTGTCATCTTGAGTTCTTCTCTACTGAACTTTCATATCCTTGCTTCCTTTTGTCCTTCATATTATGCTTCTTTTTAATTTTTTTTTTAGTCTGTTGTTTGACACTGAGCAAGTAGCCCATTCTTAACAAGAGACAGGAATAYCTCACATTTTTTCTTTGAAAATATAGAAAGAATAGGTGTCTTGCTCATACTTTGCTCTCAGGCAGACAAGAATAGATAATRCTTCTGAGTGATGTCAATATTTTCACACTTGACATTTTATCAAAAATTAACAATTTAATKATTATCTTAATAGCTATTGTGATCACAGATTCATAGAATAATCGAATATTTTGGGTTGGAAGTATAAAGGACCTCTAGTCCGATCTCCCCAATGAGCAGGAACATCTTCATCTACAGGAGGTTGCTCTGAGCCCAAATCAACCTGATCTAGAAAATTTCCAGGGATGAGATAATGACCACCTCACTGGACAATTTGTTCCAGTGCTTCATCATCTTCATAATAAAAATTGTTTTCCTTTTTGTAGTCTGAATATTTGTGATGAACTTCAGAGCATTGCCCATTTTAAAACAAATTATCTGCTTTTAAAATAAATTATCCACTTTTGCACCCAATGCATTATATAGTTTCTGGATTCAYGGTAGGCATATTCTTATGTGTCTAATGGAATCTATGTTAGAAAAAAATCTGAGAGATTGCTGGAGATTTGTAAAATCATTTTGAAAAGTCTTCAAACATTAATGCTGTATCTCAATATTAACCTGATCATTTTGAAACAGCAGTACCAGAAAGCATAAGAAATACATAAACAGATGGTTTCTCCAGAAGTTAGGCCTAAAATTTAACCTAAAAATTGTTTCTGTTCAGCATTCCAAGTTATTTATCCTTCATAATGTAATAGCATAGATAATCTCCTTGATTTTCAACTTCCTTTGCTGTTTCACTTTCACATCCTCTAACRAATTTTTGAGGTGCAAATTATAACATTTATTTAATAACTTTGTTTTCCTCATCTAAATATCCTCTCTTTAACATACACCTAGATTTAGCTGTATTTTAATCTTTTTAATCTAATATTTCTAACAACCATAACCTGTAATATACTCAAAAGTGTTCTCTTTACATCTTCACCCTTCATCCAAATTAACAATTCTTTACTAACCCAGCATCCAAGAATGAAAGCACAACATCATGTAAAAGAGTTTGTGTTGACTTTTTCTATAAATTATGCCTTCAAGGGCATAATTGCCTAGGGAKGAAGTGTTTGTTGGAATTTAACAAACAATTCTGTCCCAGAATTCTTCAGTTAATGATGCACATTGCAGCAGATAAGTGAAAGACTGATTTTACCAACAGGATGCTCAATCATTAGTGAAAAAGTTTGTGACTATTTTCAATGCATGTGGTTTTTTTTCTGCTTCTGTGTTTCATATGTTCATATTTCTCAAGACTACTTTAGAACCAGTAGATAAGATTTCTAAAGTAAATATTCTTGCAATACTATTTGCAGGGTATTCTAACTGGCAAAAATAAGTCCTTTAAGCTGCAAATAATTGTGTTTGTCTCATGAGAAGCCGTGACAATTATCAGAACTACTGCATGGGAGGAATGCCTTCTGGGGGGAAACTAGATGGGAAATACAGAAGAAATGAGAGAAAACTAGGGGGTCAATGAGAGAAGGGAGAAGAGCAGAGAAAACAAGACACAAGCCTTTCCCACTTTGCTGTTAGATTAGCTCAGGTGGGCATGAAAAGAGCAGCTAAAGATGGCAGTCTGAGCAGAAGGAGCTGTCTTCCCTCTGGTGCTATCCTGCTACTCTCCTTGTTGCCCTGCAAATTTGGTTAGCCAGATTTTTCTTCAGGTAAGTGATGCAACTTGCTGTGGAGTAAGAAAGTTCCTTAATGCTAAGGCTCAGGGAAGGAGATAGTAAAATGATGTTGTAGGTGTGTAAGAAAGAAAGACCTGTTTTTGCTAAAGCTGCAATCTTAATATGTTTTTTCTTGTGTCTGCAACAAAAATAGCATTGGCTGTATTGATACTTTGAAGTTGTGTTACTTTGAGGTTGGGTTCCTTATGAAAACTATTATTTTCTGATCATTTAAATATGTTGTCCTCTCTGCTATCGTATTTGAATTCATTCTATGATATAGGGATCTCCCTCAGCRTCCTTTTCTTCTCCAAATAAGAAATAATTTGAAGCTATCATCATTACAAAAGTGACCACAGGAGGTGGAACAGTGTACATTCTTCAACATGCATTTTCTGTTCTGTTTTCTGGATGTGTTTCATATGGATGATTAGGTGAAGGGGGGGAGGGGGGGAAGAGAGAATGCATTTGTTTGTTGTTGTTTCTTTGAGGTTTTATGTTTTATTTGTTTACTTAAGAAAAGAAGTGGTTATTTTTAGATCTTAAGAAAATTATTTCTTGGGTGGAGGTCAATGAAAGCCTCAGTGACAGGAATATATTTGACTGGTTTGAAGAAATGGCGTACTTCTTTTGAGAATCTGTGCTGCCACATCCTATACTAGTTAGCTTTCTTTAGACTGATTACTTCATGCCTGTGTAATGTGATGATTGTGTGTATTACTGAAGCCAAATCATTTTCTCTCAGACTGGGCCTGGAGCCTCCTAACCACCTGGAGGTAGCAGAAAACATTGCTTGTGTGTTCAGTTATGTGACGGTTCAGCAGGCAYGATATGTAAAAATAAATCTGTGATGATGGTCCACCTCTTTAAAGAGTTTCCATCCAACTCTGGTTTGGCATCAGCCAGCATATTCCATGAGCTGAATTTGGTCAAGCACTGGCTGTTATTTGACAGTAGTACTAATGAGGAGCRAGTCGAAATGAGAGCCATTGACATGTTGTTGGAACTCTTGTTTTAAATATTTTCACCAACTCTCATAGTAGCTGCAACTCAGACTCTTAAGCTAAGGGGTGAGGAGGAGGGAGGAGGAAATAGATGTCTGTCATGGTGTGTTTAGCTTTCACCTTTGTTTTAGATAAGGCATTGTATCTGAGAGTAAATCTTTTCACCCTGACTTCTGCATTGCAACTTAACAAGCTGTCTGGTTGTGGCCATGTTGGCTGGCATGTATTAATTTACAGGTAGGAAGGACAAAAATCTGGGGCAGCTTTCATGGTGGAAAAGAGAGAAAAAGGGAGGTTTTATACACGTGTGATGTTTTAAATTAATAACTTGTTTTCTTTTCTGTTTTATGTGGGCATGTGGTGCATTGGAAATATAACCAGCTTTGGAAGATATACAGAATCTTGTGCTGCAGGGTATAATTCAGCCCTTAACTAATGAAGATAGAAATGAGCTTTATTGTGCTCAAATTGTTTATTTACTCCTTCAGAATGTCTGAACTTGGTAGATGCAGCTGTTCCAAAAACTTTTGGAGACAGTATTCTGTACCAAATGGACCACTTCTCTGATCTTTGATGCAATTCTGGTATTTCTTATGGCATGGGATCTAATTGGTCTGGATAACATATAAAAAATCTCTTTATTAAAGAATTGATTTACACTGTATCCTGTGTTCCACAGAAGTCCCTCTTAATGTGATATATTATCACACTACTTATTTCTCCTTTCATCGTACAAAGAGTTGCTGTTACCTCGTTTCTTAGTATAATTTACCAGTGTTGGAATACTGACTTATGAGTACAGACATAAAACAAACATTTACTCATAAGAACTTATTTCCACATCAACGATAGTTTTTTGCTCTGCARCATTTTTTCTTGGTCCCTCGTTATGATCATCTGTGCCACATTTCAAAGAGCCGCGTATCCCATATTTGGTTTCCATTAAGGTGAAAGCTCCGTGCCCTGTGCTATGATTTATGACCTCAGCATTTATGCAGTCTCTGTGCCCTAACTAGATTGGCTGGTGTATTTCAAATATATTTTAGAAATGAAAYTGGGGATGGAAGGAAACTCTGCTGCCTTATGATAAAAAGCCTTGTCAACACGCATGGAATTAAACAAACATACGTTGTAATCGGTTTTTTCTGTGTTAGCTTCATTCAGAAAAGTTTGCTATGCCATGCAGTGTATCCCAGGGACTGGACTTTTAATATTCTTGACAACTGCCCTAAGGGGAATAATGTCCCTTAGAAAAAATCACAGTAAAATCTGGCAGTAGATTAAGTTAGTTTCCACTTAGGTGTGACAGCAGAGTCATTACTGATTTTAGACTTAGCCAGTTTGAGAGTCGGCTTCACCACCATCAACTAAAGACTATGATGTATAGTTCCAGATGCTCTGGCCAATTGACCGTAAAATTGCTCTGCATTTCTGGCAGAGCAGTTGAGCTGGAGCTTTTAAAATCTCCACTCCCTGAGCTCAACACCCTTCCCCCTCTGCTTAAAAGCTGCTCATTATTCTTCTTCTGCCCGCTGATCTTAGCAAAAGAAAAACTTCTGGAATCAATTAGAAGTGTCTGCACTTGATGAGATTTGCACGTGAGTTCGGAATTGCGAGGCTTTGATAGTGTCAGCCAACAGCTGCAGTTTCAGGTGGTAAAATYGGGGAAGGAATTTTCCAGGGTTTATTTACAATCATAAAATAAAACAAAAATCAAGACAAGTTGGAAACCATCTAATGTGTTGTTAAAATGAAGCCTGAATTGGGTTATATATTTGTTTTGTCTGAAAAAAAAGTAAACTGGCAGTTTATTATCAGGATCTTTTCAATTACCTTGCAATTACTAGGCTGTATAGAGTGGCTGTAATAAAATGCAAGCTATGGTCTGCTTGCTGTATTTTTAACTATGAAAAAAGCATCTGCTATTACTTTTGTCACTTTAATTGTTTGACAAGACAATGAGGTAGTCATCCTTAATAGAAATCAGAAGCATGCAGTCAAAGATAAAGGTAGTACTCTGAAGATAGAAAATACATGTTCMCATATACTGACTGAAATTTTGTGTTTTCTTCTGTCAACACTCACACTCATAAAGTTTTTCTGACCCTTCTTAGCCCAAAGCAGTTAGTGATTGGTCTGTAGCTGTATGCAGTGCTTATATTTTAAAGGTAACAGCGATGCCAGTGAGATTCAGCCGTGCCAGTGAGATTATCATTGTTCAGTTGAACATCTGAGGGTGTCTTTACAAAAATGATGCTGTGCTATTTCACACATCTTGTTACTAATCTGATTTGGTTTGTAAGTCAAAGCACAATTTTTCTGTAAGCCAGCAATGCTACAAACCCTATCAAACTGCATTCTTTTCTGCATCGTAATAACACATGGATGGTGATAGAGACTTCCAAGCTAGCAAATTGCTTCACCATATTAGTGCCTGGTGACAGCTGAGATATTCTACATGGATAGATGTTCCTCTGTGTGATCTAGATGCAGTACTGGAGTATTAACTAGGAATTTTTTGTTGTTGTTTATGCACAAATGCATGCATTTTTTTTTCATACCTGTTTTTTCCACAGATATGGAAAACATGTTTCCTAAATTTGACAGTTATTGCTTATTGATCAGTTTACACTCTCATAAATTTTACATTTGAAGTTGATTTAAAGGTGTAAAGAACATTGTAATGGGAGTCAAAGGCAGGGTAAAATGGGCAATTCCTGTGTCCTGAATGAAKAACATTGGCTTACTTGTGGAGATTGGATCCACGCAGGTCGTGTGGGGAGAAGCAGAAGGTGCAGTCTGAGGAATGCAGAAGGATCCCCCAGCCATGGAGAGCACCCCTGAGTGGGGRGCCTTCCAGCATCTCTGTGCAGGGGCAGTACGTGTGTGTTCTCTGGGCTGTCTTTAGCCCATCAGGTTCACCCACATGTGTGTGTTTGTCAACCCAGCCTGATATGCAAAATTAGTAGWCTACATTCCAAAATGGATAGCTTACCTCCACAACTGTTGTAACAGGCTGGTGGGAATTACCMTAATCTGAAAGAGAGAAGAGCTATATCTATGTTCCCAAGACCACAGATACAGATGACTTAGTTTGAATTTTATCTTCAACATAACAGACGGGGTTAGAATTAAATTTTAAGAGATAAAAGCTTTAATTAAACAAGATGGTTTTGATGTGGGAAAGAGATGCGTTTGGCTCATACAAGGTGACYACAAAGAGCGAACTTAGTATTTCAAACATTTTGGGTATTTCTTCCTTGTACAGTTTAAATAGAAAAAAAATGAGAAATGTATGCAGTCCAGGSTTACTCGATATTTACATCTTGCAAGGGAAATTATATCAGACTCTTCTTCCCATAAATGTTCCTTCCAGCTTCTGTAACAGTGAGCAGAAAGCATGGCAGCTATGAAAACATTTCTGCAACAGAATGTCTGCATAGGACACACAAATTTGGACTGTAATATAGTCCATTGGAAATCTAAACCAATGCCTTTGTTTAGGAAAGCAGAAATTAATACARAATGTTCTATGATATGTTTTATTGCTTTTTTAAAGTCATAAATGCTATCTTTTGCTCAGTCTGGTTTTTTTTTGAGAGAAGCTTCTCATGAACCACAAAGAAAGAAAAGCACAGTAAAAGTTGAGCCTCTGTTTTTCTACTAGCAGCACCTGAAATAACCACAGAGACTGAAAGTTAGTTCAGGACATCTGGGCAATTGCATGCTAAATTCTAACCAGCCAGTGCCTTTTGTCTAAAGTGGGCAATAGATCAGTAAGATAAAATCAAGCCATTATCTGTGCTGCGATTTATTTTCTTTTTTACTGCCTTGTTGTATCATTCCCTTGTACAAGATCTGTTTTCTGTGATGTTTAGAGTCAGGAAATATTGAGAAGGCAACAATACCATTTTTGATTTTATATTTGGGTATTACGCAGTACAGAGGAATGTTTTAAAATTTCCTTCTCCTGCCAATGCCAAATAAAAATTGCCTGATGAAAGAAGATTAGCAAATGCTRTGTTTAACAACTGATTACAAAATGCAGAACACACAAAACATTTTGTATGTTTAAAAGTTGGAAATAGGTGTTATGAGAAAAAAAGTAAATGTAAAGTGCTAGCTTTCACTTGAAACCAAGGCAAAATAATGCAGCAACCCCCTACAGAGTCTGGGAGAGATCACATCTGTCCTGACAGAATTTGTTTGGTTTATCTTCATGTGGAAACCATGAAATGTTTGAATAGGTTGTTTATTTTGCTGATTGGAAGCTAATACGCTTGAAGATGCCTGGCCTTCATTCGAACATTGCAGATTTTATGTTTTGTGGAGAAAAGGATGCTATATTWTGTCCTTAGGTATTACCTGAATTTATTGCACATGTGACTGTAAATCTCTAGATCTATTAATTTCTCCTCTTGTTGGCCTCATGTAGTTTGCCTCAAAAGAGTGGTCAGATACAGCTAGAAGTGGTAGTGAAACAGCTAGAAGAGGTAGTGAAACAGAAAGGCAGAGTCTGGCCATTGTTTTATACTTACTTCATATCTCTTTCCACTTCCTTCTGAGACCAGCCTAGTTAACTTATAACATTTTAGGGAAGATGCCTGTCATTGTGCATACATAAAAGGGTCTGTCTCACTTCTGCTCACTGTGTAAGCAGTAAATAGAGTTGCCATCATTGTGGTTAAATTAATGTTCAATTTTTTTCCAGGCTTAGAAGTGAAATCCATTAAACAATTGCCTTATGTAGAAATAACTCAAGAAGTTTTTATGTATACTTATTTTTTTAAGTTCTTTTTCATTTTCAGCCGAGAACATTCTAGTGCAGAATGAGAAGTGTTCAGTAGTATAATTGTAATGTTTTTGGGCCATCTTTGCTTCTAATGAAAGTGTTGCTCTAAACTAATTCCATTTCAAATGCATCTTCCATGCTATGTGCATGGGTGGTAATTAGCTCCTGGGGTTATCTGAGGCTTATTAAACTGTRTCCTCAGACTGTAAAACATCTAAAAAGCAGGAATTCATCATCAGGCTTGCGAATTGGACCTAAAAATGTGTTACAAAGATACCAACAACTGAGAAGACCTTCATAAATTTTGAAAATTAGGCTACATATAACTTGCTGGAATTTGCCTTGCCCTCTGGATAGCAGTCTGAAATGTACAGTTCACTAAAAAAACATAGCATATGCTTTGAAATGTTTTAACAAGCACTGAAAAAAGTTGAGAATTAGCTAAATAAAAGGATGCAGAAGGATACAGTATTCCTTAGTCCTTCTCTTCCTTTTTATTACTTTTGCTTTTTTTTTTTTTTTTCTATGTGTGAGAAATGAAAAGATGCTAAAGGAAAATGGAGAGGATTAGGGAAAACTTTATTTTCTATTTCCCTAACCAAATCAAAGTAGAATAAAACCTACAAAATATTTTGAGATCTATGAAAAGTGGAAATCACTTCTTTTACAAAATGTTAAGACAAACACAAACAGGTGGGACATTGGAGGTGGGTAGTTAGAATGTTTTATCCTGCCTGGGTTGATACACTTATTTCACTTTGAGGTTTTTTTCACCCCACTGTTATACAATTAGAACACTCAAATAGCAGAACAAATTATTGCTGGAAACAAAAGCATCTCACTCAAACTTCTCAGTTTAAAATGGAGTCCAAAATCTTCAACTTGGTGAGAGTTCATTAATCTTGAAATAACACATTACAAGGAAAAAAAATCCTTTGATTTAGTTGTCCCATCTCTGCTTCTAAGAGCAGAGTGTGATMAGTGAGTGTTTCGTCTAAGTGGCTATCTGAAGATCTTGCTGTTGGAAATAAGARGCTTTTCATTAACAGAGTGAAACTGGATATTGGAAAAAGCAAACACTGTCTAGTTTTAACACAGCCCTGGGTATTGGTAGAACATTAGCACCTTGGATTCAGGTCAGCTTTTTCACACTGATTTTTTTCCCGTCATTAGACATTGCTCAAGGGTAGCTCACTCGAAACACATAAAGAATTCTAGAGTACTCTGATTAAGATTAGTGATAAARCCAATATTGTTCCATAGCCTTGATTTTTATATAAGTTGGTATAACCATAATTTGATGTTTTCAAGTCTCTTGTTGAACTATTTGTCACCTTCTAAATAATTGCTAATTTCTGCCAAGTATTTATAAAATGTCTAAGTCCACTAAATTAATCAAATCTGCTCCTTCTAATGAACTCCTGGCTAGTGGAGAGTTAGGAAGGAAGAAAACAGGTTCTTTAGTGGATCCAGGTTTATTTTTTTGGCTTTGCAAGCTCTCTGGCTTTCAGAACTTATTAGCATCAAATAAAAATCAAAAGCATCAGATTGCAAAAGTAACAAAAATAATAGCTGTGAAAGCAGCATGCAGGCAAAAYTGGTCCATTTTTCCTGGACAGTCTGAATAAATTCTGCCTGGCTAATCTGCCTGCCTTGCATCCTCTACTCTTTTGTTTTGATATTTTTGGAGACTAAATCACATGATCTTTATGATTTTATTTTGCTTTGTACAGTAATCCATACTAATAAAGCCTACACAGAAGCATATTTAGTCCTATATGCCCACAATTTCAGAGAACCCATGATAGACTTGGCACCAGAGATTCTGATTTTCAGAAGTGTCCATGTGTAGACAAATGTTTGCCTCTTGGCCTAGACAGAGTTTTTGGAATGTAAATCATCCTTGGAAAACTGTTGTTGAAAGGGAACCGTGTTGTTAGCTTAATTGCTAAGAAACAAGCTAGGCTTRATGCGCTTTTCTACCTATTTGAAGAAAAACTGAGACAGGGGTGGTGCCTTTAGTCCAAAGTGTGATGTCCTTTAGGGGAAAGATGTGAAAATTTATGTCTGTCAGGTATATTATCAAATGAAACATTATTCTTTGTTGGAAAGATAAAAAGTGTAGAGGAAATAAATGTCATGGGGGATTGGGGGATGGCAGACACAGACCCTCCCTAGTCSATGCAGGGCACAACTGGTCCAAAGGGTACCTGCAATGTTCTGTGACAGAATTAGGGTAAAGAGGGAAAGCAGGGAGGATCTGTACACTCTCAAAGTCTGTTATTACTTCATTTCTTAAGGATCTAAATGATTAGAAGTTGCTTATGTGAACCCATGCTCACAATATTGTAGAACTCAAATTTTCCAAGGAGACAGGGAAATGAGAGAAGAACCTTGTGTATGGTATGGGTATAATCTGCAGTTAATAATTTTACATCTTTCCAGCCCAGATTCCCTGATTTCTAAAGTCTTTAGAAAAGTCCTTGCAGGCAGATTATCTCTTTGTAGTTTGGTGACAAGGTCATAGAATCATGGTCAGATGTACTACAGGCACATRCTAACCTTATTTCTTCCATGGGTTCCTGAATCAGTTATTTAAGCTTAAATGTGGTGTTGGATTTTGTGTCTGAATTACAGAGGAGTCATTGCTATTGTTAATATTCATTAGCATAAGTTTTCTTCCTTGAAATTTTTATGAAGTCATCAAAATTGCAAGTTCAGCTAATGTTGTWCTAATGCCAGGCGAGAATGCTGTATGACTTTTCTCCACCATCGTTTCCCTATTACAGTTAATGCAGTCCATCTCACTGAAACCAAAAAGCTATTGCCAGTACACCTCTTAAATTGTTCTCAAGCTGCCAGCTGTGCCATTTGCCTTTGATCCTTKCTTTCATGGTAATTGTCATACTGAAAGGTAAAACTAAAATATATTCTGTACCAAGAGCCACGTTTTCATACTTCTGGAGGATTGCCCTCACGAGATTTCTGCAGATTTTRCAAACTATTAATAGTCTTCTCTATGTGCTATTACTGCCATCAAGTGCAATTATATAATTATGCACGTGTAACTATTCGTGTACAGTAATTTTTAARTAATGCCAGATCTCTGGACCTTCAGCATTTTCTTACTGCTTAATTTAAAAATAATGCTTAGCATCACATGAAACACATCATTGTTTTATTTATTGAAAAATTCTGGTTGAATATGCACTTTGAAGTATGTTGCTGACCAGAAGAATAGATTGCCTTATTAACAGATGAAATTTAGTAGTTTAATGACTTGTTTTCRTAGTTTTATTTACTCTCCCTGATGAGATAATTGAAAAAAAAACCAACCTGTGGCATTGTCAATGTAAACAAATCTCTGCAGCAGKGCGAAGAATTATATTTACCTTATATGTGTTGTTATATGCACAGAGAAATATCTCCAAGAGGTTCTTCTGACCAATGTGGTTAAAAAAAAGGCTTTTCAAATATGAAATTTTTTATAACTTCTGATTCAAAATATTTAGAGAGGAAAATAGTTTTCAATTGTTTATTTAGTGCTTTAGGAATCTCATTTAAAACAGTTGTGTGGTTTTGACCTTTGCTGTATTAAGGAGGTCCTGAAGCATCATGCTGTCCATTGACTCTGTTGTAGGAAATTAGGATTTTAATGTACTAATGAGAGGCTGGTCTGCACGTAGCAAAACATTTCATCACAACATTCAGTGCTTCCAATGTGCTACTTAAGCATAAATATTTCCTTTATTAGCTCTGAAGTCAAACTAGTTGGCATCCAGGCATTCTAACTTCTATACAAGGTACTGTCAAGTCCCACAACAAAGTCCTTTGTCCAGCCATGTAAAATGTAAACATGAGATGAAAGGCAGCAGATAAAGTAGACAAATATTAGGACCAATCACAAAGCATTTGTCTGAAAATTGAGCATATTCATAAAGAAAAATACCAGAAGTAGCTCAGGCAAGAGAGAGATGTGTTGTAAAGATCCTTACAATGTTGGAAACTACCTTACTTTTGAAAAGGCAGGTAATGGAAATATACAGAGAGAATAAGCACTTATCCAAAGGGGCAGTCTAAGACCCTTTTATTTCAGTAGCACTCTGGATAGGCATAAGTGAGATGTAAAGGTTTTGGCAGAGAGRGTTGCTACATGGGAGATATGAGAAGACAAGAGCCTGGATGAGAATCCTAGATGCATGAATGAATAGGACTGATTATCTCTGGTGTGTTAGAAAAGAGCCTGTGGATGGGGATGTGGGAAATCTAAGGAGAGGTGGGATTCGAGGATGACATATAAACAGTGATAATATCTAGAAATATGGGGAAAGGAGGTAAGATTTATTTGGAAATAGAAGAGATAAGTATATTTGTCCTAAGCTAACGTTCAARTACACAATAATATTGGGTCAGATGGAATTTTTATGGTGGGGGGATGGGGATGGGGACGAGACTTGAAGAAAAGAGGGGGATCTGCACGGAGATGGTAGAATTTGTGATGGGGTTAATGAAATSTAGAAAAGCACAGAATGAGGAAAAAGCTTGCACAAGAATGGTGTATCTGAGCTATATAAGATGGCTAAAAACTTGATGTTACTGGATCCTTCATAAAGGCTTAAAATAAGCTWTGTTTATTCAAGATCTACAAATAGATCTTATTGAATAAAAGCAGAAATTATAGAAATATATTTCATTAAAGAAATCTGATCAGATACACAACAGAAGATAGATGTATCCTTTTTAGTCATGATGGTGAGACTTTTTTTGGCTTTTGGAATCCATGAAAGTTAAGTTTTCTGGTCATGCAGCTGTGAAGTGCTCTAGCACTACAAACAGACTTTACTATTGTCAGAGAGGATTTATCTGTGATACGGTGATTGTTCAGCCACCAATGTTTTCTGCAAGAGCAGGATTGGAGTTGAGAATTCAGTGAACAATATTTGTGACTTATCAATAGCCAGAAGAATTAAAGATCAGGGTGCTAAATAGGATTTAAATCTTTGCCATTAACTGTCATGACTATTGCATGCAAAAACATACAGACACTTCCCTTGAATCTGTGCAAAACTTTATTAGCTCTCTTCATACAGAAGAGGGCCTTCTAAAATAAACCTTAGTGTTTAAAAACATGTCCAGAAAGAAGGAAATAACTAATTCCATAGGAAATCTGAAGTTGTATATGAGCAATAATAAAGAAAARTTTCAGGAGAGAACTGAAATAACTCAAGTGCTAGTGAGACGTAAGGACACTGGAAGACTTTATGTGAGAAGTGAAGAAAAATAGTGATGAAGTTGGATACAATAGTGATGAAAAGATACAATATAACGAAAGCAAGGAAGAGAGAAAGCAATACCATTTATAATAATCTTTTTTTCCATAATATTTTTGATTTACTGGATAAACCATGTTGCTATCACATGGTTCTAGGAATCCAGTGTTAGTGTCTATTGACCGGGCAGTTCTTGTGTATTTCTTCTAATCAGTGAAAACAGTGGTAAAATGAAATTTAAAATCAAATCAACACAAATGCTTGAGAAGTTTCATAGCAGAAAGTTTGGTGCAATTTTGAAAAAGCAAGTAGCATCCTCAAGTGAGATAATCTGAGTTGTTTGGCTTTTTCTGAAAGAGACAGAGTGAAGATGCATAGTCAAATATTTATGGTGAAAGTAGTACACACTCCTTTTGAAAATGTTTTCATTTTTTAATACCTTTAACTCTGCATGATTCGGGACTATTCTGGATGATCCGCCACCTTAGGGAATGGCTATGATTTTTTTTCACTATGATCACTATTATTTTTCTTTTTTAACATTAATTTAAAATATGCATGCATTTTCAGGAGTCGAAGATATTATACATTGGGGTGCATTTAAATAGATTATAGAACTTGGAAGAAATGATTAGCATTTTGAAAAGCAATGTAGCAGGAAAAGTCTTAGGTAATTATAACATCCACTGTGAAGATTTACATTTGRTACTGCTATTTAAAATAGCTATACTACATACTTGGTGTGTGAGTGAAAAACATAACTTGGAAATGTTTACATCTGACTGATCTATTTTAAGTAAAAGACGTATATTGTTTAGGTGCTAGTGAGAAGTGTGAGTGTTGTGATTGGCTACTGCACAGAAACTTGCAGACAGGTAATATGTGGAGAGCAAATGAATTGCTACTGTGTAAGTTTARAACTGTAGATGCAAAAGCTAAAATAATATTTAACTCTACGTGGTATAATGAATCTTTATTGGCAACTGGCATTCACAGACTATTTGAAAGGCGGAATTGGCCAGACACAAGTTATTTGGCAGAGATCTTGCCTAGTATATATTTGCAGAGCCTGTCTGCATAAGGATGCTGGCAGGTTTATCCTGATTTCTATTCCAGGTGACAAATTTCTATCCAAGCATATGAGTGATCAAATATTTTCCACTGGAATCTGGGCACTGTAAAATTTCTGAAGCTGAGTAGAAAAATTGAAGGATTTGCTTAAACTATAATGGTCTCCGCATACCAAGGTGATGGCAGAATATTTCCACTTGTGCAGCATCAGGGTGAACTGTGCAGAATTGAACWAAACCTTTTTGTAGAATACTGATTGTATTTTGTTGCTGCTTCTCAGTGGCATCTTCTCCTAACTTAGAAGCTGTGATCACTGTAGTCTTCAGTTAATTCCTGCATGGAAATTAAGCAGTARCATTGGAAAGTACTAGTGCACCAACTATCTACCAAAGCAAAGAACTCAGTTCAAACCAGATGAAAGCTATACCATAATCCTATTAGCGTATTTTTTTCTGATGCTAAGCCAATTAAAAAATAGAATAGTTTCCATTAGTTTATTTGTCTTTCCTGGAGCAATTACAATGCTAAACTTTCCTAAACTATATAAATGTGGAGTCTCCCCTTGTGACAGGTTGTTTAAATTTATAACTAAAGCTAGCATTTCCATCTCCAATAAAAGCCAAACAGACATTTAATTATGGTGCGTGACATTTCTGACTAAAATGGAGCCAACAGAGCCTGTCAGACAGCCCTCATTGTTCATGGATTTTGAACAAATTGGGGATCTGTGAATTTATAGCCAGGTTTTTCTTTACTATTGTTTAAAATAGCACACATGGAAAACACGCCATGGGTGTGTTGTAATTCAGCTTTAATGATGTAACACTTGGTTTCAGTCAATCGTTGGAGGATTGCAGTAACGCTGGTTTAGTGCTTCAGACGTTGCATGTTCCGTAGCAATTATAGTCCAGCTTTCAATAATGGCTGTTGGCGGGGTATCCACAAGTGAAGTCATAGCAATTTTGAGAAAGAGCTAATAAAAATACACCTGCCTTGTAGTGGAAAACGAGCCTTTAATATCTTTGCTTTGAAGTTGAATGAAGCCCACAGCATTAACTAAAAGATATCAGTATTATGATGCAGTAATCCACTCCCCCAGGGGAAGTCAGGCAATTGAAGTATGAAAGGCTACTATTTTCTAATCACATATTTTTTTAGTCACCACAACATCAGGAAGGAAGAATGGAAAATAACAAGGTGATAACAAAAACTGGAAGGGTTGTTAGCTCTAAAATTAGGAATATGCAAAGTGATCCCAAACCATAATTCAGGGATATTACATCTTAAGTGATGCATGAGTYAGTTGCTAGGTTTAATGCAATTTCATTCTTAAATATATCCAAATCCATTTTTAGTTGAAACAATATATGGAATATTAAAACATCATTTAAGGAGGAAAAATAAAGATTTTTTTTGTTCAGACAAATTCTCAGCTTTCTATTCTGAATCAGTTCAGGTTTTGACAATATTTTACTCAGCCATTGATTACTTACAGCAAATCCTCAGTTTGTTTTCTTGAACAAAAGATCTAGGGTGAATTCCTTTTGTCCTTTTGTTACATTTTCTTTTACATTCTAACCTGATATACTTCGTATGTTTTGAATTCTTCTCCATTTTAGGAAGCAGGTGTGGCTACCTCTCTGATGTATACAGTCAAGCTGTGTGTCTTTCTAGAACAGTCTATACAGTAGTTATATGCAGTTATAAACTTCTGCTTGGAAGAAGTGTAACAAAGTATATTTTTCCATAAATGATGGGAAGAAATACAACCTCCTTAACTGCTTCTAAAATGAGAATAGGAACTTGGAAAGTCTGTTCCTSCCTATTGCTGAATTAGTGACTGCTTGGGCAAATGACAGAATCTTTCTTTGTGTTTGTTTAACTGAGCGGAAAATGAATTGAAGAATGCCCACATCCTAATGCATTTATTAGATATGATTACTCTGATGGCAAAGAGCCTCTAGAATTAACCTGTCAAAGGGCCTTGAGGAACTGGAAGTTGCACTGTCAAAGAAAACAGCTTCCCTGCGTCCTTATTTGTTTTTTTCTGCACAGAACTGTTGTGACACCACTCCTGTCACGCAGATGGCTRTGTTGGTCTTATTGTAGTGACCATGCCTAAAGAAACTTCCAGTCAGACATGTTTAAATGCAGCTCAGCTTAGGCTCACAGTTGTTCAGTGTGATATATTATGCAGCTTTTTGCAATCACTGTTGAAATTAAAATCCAAACTGCAAAAAAAAATTGTCTGAGTATATATACAAATGGGCCTCTTATCGTATGTGAGAGAGGATAAGAAATTAAAATGATTGGTATATTCTTAGCAAAACAAGATTAATCTGGATATCAGCAGAGCTGCTTCCATATCAATGACTAGATATAATTTATGAAAAAAACATCTAGAACATTTTGTCAGGAATTTTTTTGCAAGCTGGAGCAGCTCTGGAGCTCACAGGATACAAATGCTACAGTCAGACCTCCAGCTTCAGCTGTGTTAGAGGTTCCTCTTAACCCAAATTTGCGTACCTTCAGGGCTGGGTGTTGCCTCTCATCCTCATCCTCACACTCACCAACGTAGTAGCGTCCTAGAAGTGGAGAATAGAAAGATAAAGGGCGCTTAACCCCATGCTGGTCTGATCAAAACACCATTCCCTGCTAACACAGGAAGAAACATTCATCAAAGGGGTATCACTTGAGTATGATCCTACAAAAACATGCACACATGCTTAACTTCACATTAATGGGGCTATTTAGGTGCGTGAAGTTAAGCATGTGTTTTAAATCTTTGCTGGATTGTAGTCTGTATTTTCCTTTCCACTAACCTGAGCCTTTATGCAGGGGAGTTACCCTACTGGTCTGAAATGCCAAAAATTCCCTCTGCCTATGAAGAAGATTTTATATGTCTGAATTCAGTTTTAGATTGTCCCTAGTTTCCATTAGTTTTTAGTCTTAGTATTTCTCTGGTTTCTATTTTTTGTTTGGGGTTAGTAGTACATTTTTACRAATGTCAAATATCTTGTGTGGACTTTCTCCTTTTTCAGAGTAAGTATACATATGTAATTACTTTTTAAATTAAAACCCAACATAATTATAATTTTATACTTTATACTGAAGTCTGTACTATTAATAATGGTACAGACTTCTAACTTTTCTGCAAGGTTTTACTCTTAAATGAGGCTTTAACTTTCTCTCAACATTGATATGTAATAAGTAAGGGAATTATCTATTTTACTGATTTCTATTTTATCAGAATGAGCAAACTTGTGCTGTGATTGGAAGATTTCCTATTCAATGTTCAATTTAGTAAAAAGAATGTAGAGAAATGCTGAACCAGAGCAAAATAGGCTCTGGAACACAGTGAGCTTTTAAGCAATTATAGTGTTGAATCCTGGAGCTAAATTTAAATACTCGGCAGTCAGTGCTAGTCACAAAAGTTTTGTTTTGCTGGATAAACCACATATATCAGGAAGCCAAGCTGTTACACTTCTTGCAAACTTCATACTACTGTCAGTACATATTTTACTGCTGTTCTTTTCTTTGTAAAATTCAAGTGTGTAATTTTCATTGCTACTCTGAAAGTAAATTGCTATTGAGTCTTGACACCTGCCAGCACTGGTATTCATTTCAAGCTGTAAAACCCTACTTTGAAATAAATATTGGGAAACTCATTAAATGTTGTCAGCTGTGTCATCTGTGTTAGCATAAAATAATACAGCTAAGTATTTCTGGATTCTATTTTTCTACTAAAAAAAGGAGCAAAATTCTTTGTGAACACTTTCTTGTACTTTAAAATTATTTTCTAAAGTCCGCTGATTTATATCAATTCTACACACACACACTATTTTTTCCATGTGTTTCTTTGAGAAGCATGTGCAGTTTCTGGTTTTATACTTAGAAAATTCAATATCCAATTAAAGGATTAAATGGGCCAAGTCAGACAAAAGCTCTGAAACTGAAGTTCCCCTAGCCTCCATTATTTCCAAGCTCAAACAAAAACTAAACTTAAATTAACTTAAAAATTGCATTGTGCTTAAACTCAGTAGAACCTACATTCTGACCCTGACTAGTTCTGGATAACTCCCATTTGTTTCAGGTGAATGGAATGCAAATATCTAGGGAAATTATTTTTTGTTATATTAGGAATTTCGTTAATGCTTATAGTCATCTCTGCTTTACTCTTTACTGTGAGGAATCTGCTGTTTATCTGCTCCGTGCTTATGTATACTGTGTGTAACCAATGTTCCTGGATCTGGACTGAGAGGTGCCATAATCAAATCACACACATTCAGCGGGTGATTTCAGCTGGAAAGTGTATGCAATTTCATGTTAATTTCTTGCTGTGTTGATAGACTTATTTTTCAGAAGGTGAAAGGGAGAATATGAGAGGGGAAAATAAAATAATCTYGTTATTAGCTTGACGAGCTCTTTGTACTTATGGTCCTGCAAACTCAAGTCTCCAATCCAGATCCAAAAAAAGGTTCTAWTTTTTTTTTTCCTCAAAGGGAACAAAATGCTGCATAGTAATGTCTGACAGATAACTTGTGATCATCACACATTTTTCTTGAACTTTCACCAATTCCAATCCTAGTGAGTTCAAACTTCTTGTCTTGATCTTCGGATCTTCCATCCAAATTCCCACTCTCCTCCATGCTCCTATCCACATGGAGTTGTCTCCCATCACCACCCTTTTCATTGGGAAGGTTAATCTTTAGCCTGTGCCTGATGGTTTAGATGTCTTTTCTATCTTGTTAATCATTTGTTGAACTGATCTCTGCAGTTATTATTTACTAATGTCTCCCTACAAATCCTCTCAGGATCTGTTTGAGGRCTTCTTAAAAACTGGAACCAGTGTGTTAGAGCGTTGGCCAAAAACCCTTTTWGGTGGCTGCTGGCTCAAGGCAGCACAGGGTACAAGCATACTTTACAATCGTCTCTCTTCTCTGTGAGCTCTTCTTTGTCATTATGGGTTTTCAGCTCATAAAAGGCAGTTTGATGCTTGCTTGTAATCCTTCACTTACTGAAACCCTGATTCTGATTTCAGCTGCACAAATTGACTTTGGTGAAGTAGTAAACGGAGAAGGCTACCCAAATGAGTTGCTGAATTGCAGGTTAATTGGCACTGTTAGTGCTGTTAGTAGGTGATTTTCAGCCAAAGATAAATTATTAATGTGACCTTTCTGAGGGCCCTGTCCTGAGCCATGCAGCAGATGTGTTGTGGTGGCTGAGAAGGAAAAACTCTGAAAGCAATTACACAGTGTAGTTTGTCCTGGAAATAATCGGGGAATCCTTCAAATAGTATTAGAGACTGTTGCTATGATGAAACCTGTGAATCTCTGTACAAGACTAGAAATGGAAGTTAGCGGCTCAGAGAGAAGCATGTGGCTGAATTTATGTTGGGAGAACGGAAAAAAGTTGTAGATAACAGCCCAGGGGCACACACCTTTCATGCTCAGAATCGTGGCCTCAAGCAGAGGTGTTAAATCTGTGTTTCCAGACTGAAAAATTTTACGTCACCTCTGAGACAAATTCAGGCTTCCTGATGGAGCCATCTGATGGAAGATTTGAGCAGGGAGTTGGATTATGATCATATAAATTAGACCAGATTTTCTGAAGAGGAAATAATGCAGCCATATACGTTTACTGAGTTGGTTTTTTAAGTGAAATGTCATGATGAAGTATATAGACACTCTGCAAGTTGCTTTGAAGTATAATTTATAGCTGCTAGACATACTAAGGAAGGCAAATTGTATATTGAAATTTTTGTAGGAAATAGGCAATGAYTAAGCATTAATCAGCCAAATAAGAATTTTGCTACTTTTTGGTAAATAACAATGCTTGCCATTTTACATGTACAGCTAACTTCTAGCACAGAATGATAGCTACTGAACTTGAGCCCCTTGAAGCATTGAATTTTCTTGGATCTGCCCAATAAAATCACTAACGTTTGCGTGTCCAAATTAGTTTAATCTAGGCATAAGTCCATGGGAAAAAACTGACCCTGTATTTTTGCATTTTTAGTCATAAATCAAATAGATTTTCTGTTTTTTACTTCAATGTTTTACATTTAGAGTGTATGAATCTCAATGTTGTAGCTTTTCTGTGTATTTTACAGATTGCACCTGGCAGTCTGACAGAAAGCTGTCAAAGTAAATGATCAGAATTAATTACCATTGAGTAGAGTAAAAATTAGGGATGTAGAACTCATGGGAGCTCCACAGAGTAATATACTACTTTGTACTTCCCTATGTTACGGTTCATTAGGTGTAYAAATAAATCTTTTCAATGCACTTTGGCAGTATGGAAGTGAATTGTCGTTTTAAATTAAAATCTCATTAGTGAGATATATACACCTTGATATCAGAAATACACTTATTTTTGTATTGATGCCATGTTATTGAATTAACTGTCAGTGTTCTCCAGTCACC
Organism: Malurus melanocephalus; assembly: GCF_030028575.1. Taxonomy (NCBI): domain Eukaryota; kingdom Metazoa; phylum Chordata; class Aves; order Passeriformes; family Maluridae; genus Malurus; species Malurus melanocephalus. The sequence goes on along the minus strand of NW_026623417.1, from coordinate 897,917 downwards.
TGGACTAGATAACAATCAAAAAATATGTGAMATGATTCTATTCATTTTGAATTTGAACTTTCCTGTACCTCTTCCCATTGCTGTATACCCCAGGGAAAAGAATTCCTTTATTAAGACTGAAGCCTAAAATTCCACTGCCTCAGCTCTTAAGAGAATTGTAGAAAATGAAGAACCCTGCYTCCAAGAGAGGTTGAAGAAGGGAAAAATAGCCATTTTACAGGCCTTGGGGGATTAATAAATCTTCCCATATTCCTTGGAATCCCATTGAACTAAAGTTACAGTGAGGCCATGGAGACAAAGGTCCTGTGTCTCTTTCTCTTCTGATCAAAGTAGAAAATATATATTTTCCCCACTTCTTTTGTCTCTCAATCCCTATTTCATCATTTGTTTTATAGATTGGAAATTCACAGTTTCAGTTTAGCGAATTAATTTAGCAAATAAAAATTAATGATAAGGGTTTTGACACTATTATGGTTAGAGAATCCTACATATTGAAAGTAAAAATCTCTCTGTTTATGTGGRAGACTTTGTAAAAAATTTCTGTAATCTGAAAATACATTGTTTATGTCCATGTTGGAAAGATCAAAACAGATTGTCAATCTGAAAAAGGTAGATTAAGAGAATTAAAGAATTTGCATGTTCTCATCTAAGAACTGCCACCCTAATATGCCTGCAGTGTGCCTATTGCCTATTTGAAAAGAATTCATCCATTGAATGCAGCAGAAGTGTTGGCCAGACTTTTGTAAACCTGGCTGTAAGGACAGAAAAGAGGGGAAGGTCAGYGGAGAGTGTGTGATCAGGGGAAAAAAGCCCCCACATTTTTGGATAAAATGAGCTACTTTCAAAAGTATTTTTCAGGCTAGCCACATCTAGGAGACAAAAATGAAAGGGTGGGGAGCTGTGGAACAGGCCAGCAAAGGAAACAAGAAAAGAAAAAAGCGTAAAAAATTCCAAAATATAATATTAATAGTTCAACGGAAATTAGCAATAAAATCACAGTGCTTTGACTCACTGCAAAAGGAGAAAGTGGACATCACTGAAGGGTGAACTAAGGTAACCCTTTCATTTTCCTTAAGCAGCAGAATGCAAAGGGTGGTAAAGAAGGTTTGTTTCCTTTGAAAATGCCAGTCTCTGTGTTAGAATAGCTCAGCTGTGCATTTGGAATGCGTAGCAGCCTTGTATTGGGGGCTAGGAGCTGCGAACAGAATGCAAACATGAAAGAGCAATGTGAATATTGCTTTCATAGAACATTTAACATATAATAGTAACTCACACTGACTGTGTCAGCTGCGTGTCACTGCTGTGTCACCATCGGGGTTTGCTAGCACTCTTACCTGCCTGTGCTCCACTTGCACAGATAGAACTGACTAAACAAAGGACAAAAAGGGAGGAAGAATGTGTGCAAAGACTTTTTTTGGTAAGAAAAGCAGGTAAGGGAGCAGAGAATGTAACACTTGTTATATAGRAAAGAAATATGGGTCAACTTTCCCTTGTGAACTTGGTCATTCTGTCAGGCCTCTTTGTGTGCTTTGCATGCTCATACTGGTTTGGCAATAGTGGAAGACTCAATCTTTTATTCTAATAAAATATCACTTTCACAGAAGTCCTTTGGGGCTTTTTATTTGTGGAAATTAATGAGTTACCTTATAGAAAGATCAGAAATTTTGAATGTATGGATGCCAAAAGACTTAATGGCGGATGTGGTTTCAGGTCAAAAAGGAAAAAAATGACATAGACATCTCTGAGGGATTGTTGACYATGGTTTGTTGTAGTGGCATCTAATTTAAGGCATCAAAGTTTATTTTGGAGCTGGTCCCAAGTGACTTATATAAGTCTGTCTGTCATCTCCCATTAGTATGTTTCAGTTGCAAAAGGATGTGGGAAAAAACAGTGGATTGGATATTAAATGAAGCTTGGATCCAAAATAAAGGAAATGCTTCCATCTACCAGAGGGTCCTTCCACAAAAAAAGCAAACCCCATTTTTCTCACTCCCAAAATATGTCTTTTAACCATTAAATGATGCCGTTATTATAAACTTTCTATAAAAATATAATTTATTGCATATGAGCTTAATGACACTTCTTTATAGATAGTACTTTCTGTCAAGAACTGTTTCATGTTGTCATCACTATGAAGTTACTTGAATGTTGCAGCATAACATGTATTCCCTAACATTGTCAGGAAACGTTGACTCATTTCTATATCCAAGACCAAGAGTAAATTCCAGTACAGATTTAGGAACAAAATCTTGTCAGATTTGCTTCATTATAAACTTTTAAAGGAAAATACTATGTGTCTTTTCAGAAATTTTAACTTGTTAACTCAGTTTGAAATCTGTATTCTTAGCAATATATTCTAMCAATTCAATATTCAGAAGTAGTATTAAAAGATTAATGAGATTACATGGTGCTAAATGTATTCTTTCTACTCACAGTTATAGTAAAAAGCATCCATCATGTCACTGACATCTTCTTCCCTTTCAGTTGAAGTGTGGTGAACCATTTGTTAAAGTGCCAAGAAACATTTAAAAATCAAAGGTAAAGACAAGAAGGTCATTCATGGCTATTTACTCCCCACTGAAATGAATACGGAAGAATGTTATTTTTCATGAAATTCCACTTTTCTTCATTTTTTAAAGAGATAAATGGAGAAAATAAGAGGACACAGACATTAACTTAGAAATGGGATTAATATCTATGTGTTCATGTGTATGTAAACAAAAATAAAATACACATGTATTTATTGAATGCATAAAGTAATACACATGCACAAGTGTTCTATATATTTATGTAGTATGCAATATAATGTACAATATATGGTATGAAATGCACTAAAAAATGAATCAGTATTTATCTTCATAATGATAAACTGGATCATTGTTCGCCCTTTTTCTTGCCTTTAGACTTTCTTCTGAAGTATTTTGAGTTTGGTTTTGCCTATCAAAAATGCAGTAATAGAGGTATGGTGACAACTTGCTAGCACTTAGAGATGCATTGATGTTTCTTGATATGTTGTTTGGTACTAAAGGGTTGTTTTCTTCCATTTTATGATTGAGAAAACAAAATCCTTGAAAAATAGTCACTTAGCTTTAAATATTTGCTCTGAGTTTTGCAAAAGAAGCATCCTAATCCCTTTTGTTAAAAAAATGAAAAAAGACAAAAACTGCTCAAAGTGAGCCTGAAATCGCCAKCTGTGCTGTCCTATTTTTTGTCTTCCAGGTAAACTAATATTGAGTTATTTATGTCCAAATCTGTCTGTGCTGTTTTGTTTCATGTTCGGGGTTTTTCTTGTTACTACTGCTCCTGTCTAATCAGCAATTTGCTAGACATCACTCCTTTTTTAATGAAAACCCACCAAGTGCTTACTCAACACCAATATTTTTTTAACARTGGGTATGTTGCTCTTGTGTTGAGATGTTCAAGGGGGAATATTTTAAACAGTAAAATTTCATTGCATTTTTGATTTGGTCTTTTCAATTCATATTTCTAGATTGTAAATTCACCTGTTAGTCTTGCAGCACTGCTGTGTGCTGTAGCCATCAGCAGCAGTATGCTCAAACAAGACTGGATAATTAATAAATTTAGACAGGGATTRAGTTCATTCTTTATGTATTAGGTTGGATTCTTAAAAGCACCCTAGTAAACAGAGTATTGAAATACTGAGAGCCTCTGAATACACCCTAAGTCATCTTTAGCCAATCTGGTGACAGGTGCATAGGAGTACAGACTGAGCCATATGCTTGGATTTAGTGATGGGACATAAAAACTAACAGAACTGAGAGTAATTCAGCCAGGAATGGTAACATCTAATAGCACGCTTTTCTACTTTTTGTTCTTTACACCTCACAGGTGCAAAATGTGCATAGTATTCCAATTGAAAAAAAGAAAAAAAAAGAAGACATGAAGTAATACTTGATGAATTGTAATTGATAGCATTTGAAAAATAATTGGTTACTCCCCAGTCAAGTTCTCAAACTGTTCAGTCTAAAAAGTCACTTTACTATTTTCATTATTGAGTTATAGGGAATCCACAGCTGAGGAATATGCATTATCTCAGTGTAGCAATGAGATAATTGCAGTTTGTGCATGGAATGTTTTCATTACCAGCTTTCATGATGGACCTCATGTTTTCATGGGAACACAAAGGAAAAATGCTAGAGTGCTTACCATCAACTGAAGCCAACATGGCATTCAACATGAAACCAAAAAAAAATGTAATTGATAACAAAATTTGGTTCTGTCTTTGAACTTCTCATGGGAATCATACTGTAAAAACAAAAAGCTCCCAAATGCTTAAGGTTTTTATATAGAAACTATGACTTTGACAGTTGAAGATGTGATGTTAAATTTCATTTGAATTCTTCTGCGTAATATCTGGTGATTATTTTTATACCAGCACACAATTAAGAAAGACCTGTCAGCCTGGATCTGGGGGACTGCAGCATACTTTTTATTTCAACTCTAAATATCAGCTGTCCATGAAACTTGGCTGTTTCGATTTTATAGGTTTGTGGTCAAGAATGGCGTGGCTAATTCCTAGTAGCTATGTGCTGATGGTACACTAACTTGTATTCTATGAGTGCTGATTTTCAATCAGTGATCACACTTAAACAAAAAGAGACTGGAAATTTCTCTCTGATTCGGGAAAAAGGCCTCATTTCTCTAGGAAATTATTGCAAATTCTCATAGTAACACTACACAAGTTACAAGCATGGACAGATTTAGCTATTGTACATTAGCACGAATGGTATCACTGATTTTGGGTAAGGATTGTATGAGATTTGTACCTGAAAAGCTTTTCAGAAAAGTGACAAATAGTAAATGATAGAAAAACATGAAAACTTATTATTGCCTTTCCATTTGTATCCAAACAAACCTCTTTTCAGACGGAAATGTGAATTTTCAGGTACTAGCATGTTTACAGTAAATTTTATGTTATGTACACTTAAATATAGATATTTAAAGTACTTCAGCTTTCAAATGCATGTGTTGCATATAAGAAGCTTTCATTGTTATTGGAAGGGTCTTTTAGATTATGAAGGTCTTTTCCTAAAGTAAACTATGRCAGTCATGTMAAAGAAACTTTTATGGGTTTGCACATATTTAAGGGTAGTTATAGATACTTAGGAGAGTTGTCAAGCTGCAAATGGTTTAGGAAATAGTGACAATAATGATTCTGTGACTGCATTCCAAAATCTTTATGTGGCTGATTGTCTTGAGGTATTTTCCATATCCCTCAGAGAGAGCTCAGAGTAAGGGGAAGTGAGGCAGGACAAGAAATTYTGCTGGTTTCCAGGACCCTGCTGCTCCAAGGCTAGACAGTTTAGGATGTTTAGTAGTTTTATCACAGGGGGACTTGGCAGTTTCAGCCTTGGCTGTCTTCCTTGGCTGCAATGCACTAGGGCCACCACTGTGCACAGCAGATGAAAGGTAAGATGAGGGATATGCAAGGAACTTTGGGATTGCCCTCTAGCTTTGCACTGTTGTCTGCATTAATCAAGAAATGGGTTGCTATTTTAGCCAGCTGCACTCTWAAGGATTCAAGGACACCCGAAATTCATAGCAAACAGTAAGCAAAATAAGAAACATTATAAAAATAATTGGGATATTTTGGCTCTTCATTACTTACTTGCCATTTAATAGAGTCAAACAAAAAACTGTTGCCTAAATATTGCTGCTGTTCAAAATTCTATTGCCTGGCAAACAGCACACTTTTTCTCTGAAAAGTATTAAAAACTACAAAAAACTTTCAGGTACATGAAGCATAACAAGTTGCAAGGCTTGTTTGTAGTGGTAGAATGGTGACATAGTTAGTGCTATATTGCTTTGGTGCCTAAGTTAAGCTTGAGTTTTCCCAGGCCTTTTACCCTTGTGGACAAGTTCTTACAAACTGCAAGAGGAATTTCCTTCAGGAAAATAATAATTTTAAAGCCCTTCACATATTTCGTTGTTATTCCAGCAGAAATCCAACTTTTAGGTCCTTTGATCAGATATTTGAAAAGGAGGTCCCTGCTCAGTGAACAATGTGCACARTCCTTTTGTGTGCAGTGGTATTACACCAATGAATGCATTTCACAAGCACTTGTGAAACTTTATCCTTATACAAAACACAGAAAGTCCCTCCTTATTTTCCCTCCTACGTGAAATTCTCTCCAGCCCCTGTCTGTAGTAAGCCATGTCCTTCTCATCCTCTGTCCAGTTCTTTCCCTACCATACCAGCAGGGCTATCAGATACTGAGGAGATGGACTAGTTTCACCCTTCATTGTGTACTGAGATGAATATGATGGAGAGCTACAGATTCACAGAAACACAATAAGTGAGATGATGGGTTTTGCTCTTAAGGGCCCAGAATACCACTCAAACCTGATGGAATTAGTGACAATGAAGATTGAACTGTAGGGCTGCAAGAATCTCAGATAGAAAGCTTCTAATCCTTCTCCTTTCCTCAGGCTAATCCTCTCTCTTCCCTTCCCCTAACAGCCCTTCTGGCAGATGGCTTTCTAATGTTTTCCAAAGACTTTGAACAGTAGTCATTCCCCAGGCAATATATTTCAGTATTTAATTGTTCTTGYAATTAAAAAAGCTACTAAGCCTGAATCATGCTGGCTATCTCTTGTCCCGTTTTATGTGGATATATTTTTATTCAGTTTGTTTCTCATACAACTATGTTAGTTATGATTTAAACATGTATTTGTGAGGATATTTATAGATATACATATTTATATCTGTTTATAAATAGTTTATTTGACCTTTTGTTACAGCATGTTTCAAATATTTACTGTGCATTCCATCTTGTCTTTGGAATCCAAGATTTAGGATAATTTAATACCCTTTCTTCATAATGATGGTTTTGTTGTTGTGCTGTGTTGGTGTGATGGGGTTCTTTTTAGGATTTRCCTCCTTTGTATTKGGTTTTTTAAARTATTATGARCWCTCCTTAATGCCTTTTCACCTTTGRTAAGTTTTCCTTAAAAACTTAAAGCCARTTATGTAAGTTCATTGGAAATTTCATTGCTGAAGTGAATTTAATTGGTTTAATTTCTTTCATAATCCTTCTTCCTATCCTAATTCTTCCAATATCCTAAGGTAATATTTCATGGTCACTGTGACCTCAGTCATCACATTATGTTTTGATATTCTTATTGTGTTACTCCTGAAAGTGAGGACCAAATACAGAGGGTTATTCCTTCTTATTTTTACTTTTATTTACTTACTTTTACTTTTCTTACTTTTTATACTTTCTATCTCAAGAAATCATGTTGTAGTAAGAAAGCTTAAAGGACAAGCTAGGTAGTGCTTAATTTTTTATCCCAACCAAGATGTGATCATAGTTAGGTTTTTGCATTATTATCATGATTCATATAATGGATTTGCTCACAGAAAATCTCATACTCAATAAAATAAATTATTAAGCAGCTGAGATGTTGGATATGATATTCAACAATATTAGCTTGGACTTGTCACATCTTGTCAAGTAAAATTGACTCGAAATAGAAATRCAGACTTTTATKAAGRTTTGGTATCACAGTGAATATTTTTMTAGTCTCCTTGAGCAGAGGCAGTAGATTTTCATATGTTCCAAACATTTGCAGGTAATTTTCTTATTATGACTTTTAGCATTATCTAGAAGTTAAATATATAGAGTAGACTAAATTAAATATTATTCAAATAATCCATTAACAAGCGATTTTGAACTTAATCATTAATGACATGCTATAAGCAGTAAGAACTAAATCACATGAGAATCAATTAATTGGCATTATCAAGAAGTCTGTAAAAACAATTACTAAAGCAAAAGTCTTTAAGGTTCTGAAGCATTGCACTACGTGGAAGACAAGGAGCAGGCAGCAGAAATTCTATAAACCAGGAATTTTGCCAAACCTTCTCAGGCTGAAGTCCAAATGAAATTTTTTTTAACCCAGCCAGATTTTCCATACTGAACCAAGGAAATTGCAGCCCAGCAAAGTCTTAGGAGCCCTTGCCTACACTTCATTGTGAGTGGATGTCTGTCTTTTCTCTTTTAATAGTGTCTGTATTAGATACCAACAAAAATGTGTGCTAACAGRCTGACAGAAAATAAGATGTGAAAATACTGGAAATGGTGCTTGCATAACACAATTTATGATGTGATGTGCATAATGCACAAACTGGGGTTCTGGTGCTGCAAAAGTTTACATACGTTATTAACATTATGTACGTGAGTAATTCCTGGAGGATTAGATTGTGTAAGTCTCACTCAAGTTACGGTTATTTGAACATGTTTATTACTGCAAGTCTCAGYTTGCTTATCAGGAGGAATGAAAGCACAATAACTTTCAAAGATCTGTAACAAACACATTGCTGTTTGTTTATTATAATGCTCTTGTAGTCATTTGTTTTCTTAATGGCACAATGTTTTCCTTCATTTGACAGCCTCATCTSAGCACACTTACTCATTTGAACCCATGGTTTAGACTTAGTTGTCACTAGTATGCTTTAGTCATTATGCTGAAAATCCAAAATAGTTCCTAACCCAAAATTTAATCATTCTTTCAGTTAGCAGAACTAAAGTTGTCTCATAAAGTCGTCAAAATAAAGTAGGTAATTACACTCCTTAGGTGTAGGTGAGAAATGGGAAATTGTGCAGGAGCAGATAAGAGAAAAAAGAAAATGGAAAGTCTATATGCAGCATCCCCTCAGTAAGTAGATCCTGATGGCTGAAAGGTGCTGAGATGATAAATGGGCAAAGACCAGCCTGGTCTGCCATGACTTCTGGGGCACAGGTCATTCACACCCTAATGACTTGGACAACTGTAATGAAGGAAAACAAAAGAATGAAAACCATTGCTAATGTGGTTGTAACCATCCTGTAAGAAAAGGGAACCTAAATAACCATAGCTTTGATCATTTTCTGCAACTGATTCTTTTTTTTTTTTTTGAGCTTTTAATGTTTATTTCTGTAACATTACAGACTGAAAAAGAAATTCTTTAAATGAAAACCAAACCTGATCCACCAAACATGAGCCAAATTGTTCAGATGAATAGCTGCTCCCTGTTGCAGATGCTTCTGAAATAATTAGCCTGAGAAAGAGCAAAATAGATTTTACTTTGACATACAACTGATGAGTGATGACTTAGTTGTGTATAGAAGATGATTTGCTGTTTTGACTCTAAAAAGAGTACACTGGAAGCACTCATATGTCCTAGATGACCACCAATAAACATGATTTAAATGAACATTTTCTTACCTTTTGAAGGAGGATGGGGCCCCTTGTTGGTATATGAGTCTGCATATGTGTTCTTTTGAGGGCTATAGCTGTATCAAATGATAAATAGCACAGAAATACATTCTTGTCAGAATAGTGTAATTTGCTATCCATTTGCTATCCAGTTCTTGGTATAGAACTGATTTCAAATGCCTGAATTATGGAGACTTCTTACCCAGAATTATATTCCAACTGGTGCTGTGGATAAGGTAAAATAATTTAATGGCTGCTCTTTCAAGTAGGGGCAGGAAAACAGTCATAGAGCAGAGCATCAGGAAGCAGGAGGTCTGTAAGGTTCCTGCTGGGGATGCCTGTGATGTGAGGAAGTCCTTCAGAGGGTGGAACCTGATCTTGTSTCTCCTACCTATAACTACTGAAACAAAACTGGGGAGATTTTGAAGCAACTGTCTTTCAAGGTGAGGGAGTACTGTTCTCTGATAACATCTGTCAGATTGCAAACTGTAGTCCTGTCCTGATTTGATGCTGATGTGCATGGCTGAAGGTTAAACCCCAGCTGGGTCCTGGTGGTAACTCTGAGTGTTTTCTGTATGAAGGAGTTCGAGGATTTTCTGTATGAAAAAGTTGCAGCCACTGATCTAAGACTAGTTGAAATCATATTATGATTTGTATACAGTTTGAAATAAGTATATTTCAAGTATATTGATAGATGATGTCAAGTCCAGGCAGCTTTGGCAAATACAGCTTATTCATGGATGACACAAAAGTCCCTTTCTTTGGCGCTTTTTTTTTTTTTTTTTTTTTTTTTTTGTTGTTGTTGTTGTGTTGGAGGAATGGGTTGGTTAGTTGGTTGGTTTATTGGATTTCGTTGTTTTGTTTTTCCACTCTCTCAATTACTGTATTACACTGTAGTGACTAGACAGTGAATAATTCATGGGCACCCTGACACAATCTGCCTACCCCTCTTCAACTTGTAAGCATTTGGGAGCTCAGTCACAGGCACTCCTTCAGCTGAAAGGAGTAATTGAGTCAATACAAACACTCACTGCCTAAACAAGTGTATTTTTTTTAACAATTTTCACCAAAAAAAAAGGCAGTTTGTGCATTCTCTCTTTCCTGGAGATGGCATTCTGTTGATCCTCCATTAATTGCTGGAGGGTTACAGCAGCACAGACTGAACTCCTCCCTAGCACAAGCTGTGACAGGTCAGTGGGAACAGTGCCTTTCCAGCAGCTCTGACAGGTCTCATTCAGAGCAAAACCTGTTTGTGGAATTTTATTTCTAGCTTCATTCCTTGGAAAGTCTTGTAACACAACTTTGCAAGATGTTGGGAAAAAGTCTGAAGAGCTTTTTAGTCTCATGACCAACAATTTCATAATGTTTAGAATGACCTCACAGATTGGAGGKAATAAGGGCTCAAAAGTTTCTGTGGCTGTGAACAGCCAGAGGGGCAGATGCTCTGCTAGACCTTCCAGTTCTCCTGCTGACTTGGTGACAGGCTGCAGGAAACCTGTGTGCATGCACGGTCTCACCCCAACCCCTGGGTATGGATGTTTTGGTGAGGCTCCARTCCATTTTAACAGGCACTTTGCCATGCTCAGACAGGTCCATCCTGTGTGAAAAGCAGTTTCAGAGTCACTCTTGGTCACTGTGAGCCCTGGCAGGAGCTGCCCCTGTGCTGTCTGTGGGCAGCTCTGAGGCTCCGTGTCAGAGCCCTGAGCCTGCAGCAGAGAACCTTCCATGAGGCTCTGTGTGGAGATACGAAACATGCTCTTTGGCTTGGGGTGTGCACCAAAGACATTTTAGGCTTCAAACTGTGCAACCACTGAAATAAYAGTTTCATTCATATTAGCTTTTACTGAATGAATATAATTTTTAGAATTTGGACTATTTAACTGATATTGGGTAAGAGCTATTGCTCTAACAATAGGCATTGTGCATGATCATCTTTCACATAAATCTTTCTATTAGTTTTGTGAATTGGAAATCGCTGGAGACTGGGAGGGTGTTCTGGAAAGTTATTGCTGCATGCTTGCCCTGTACTTGCATTCTTTCTTAGGTATTCACTTTTGGCCACTGTTATGAATACTGAGATAAACAGCCTTTTTGATTTTACTAAGTATTTCCTTCATAATAGTCTTAAGAAATGAGCAGAACAAAAAGAAACCTACCTGGCTGCTTTTTTCAGGTAAATTCATTCCAAAGATGCAAATATTTTGAAATCATTTTACATGCATTGCATGTTCAATGTGGTCGGTTCCATTCAGTCTGCACAAATGCATCAGGCAGTGCTACTGCAAAAGGATAATCCCCAAAAGAAAATCACTTTGAAGTGCTTTTTCTTCTTTTTTTTTTCCCAATCTTTATACTATATTTATCAAAGACTCTCAAATTTATTCATGTCTTCCTTCTGAAAAGAAATTTCAAATTCCTTAATTCCTAATGTCTAAAGGTATGCTTGAATTTAAAAAAAAAAGGAATAAATGGAACCATCCTCTTAAAAGTTTATTAGACAGCCACACATTAGTGTTTGGAGATTTTGGGTTTATTGCAAATTAATTATTATGACAGTTTGYTTTGAGTTACCCACAGCAATTTATCTAAGCTGTAGATGTACTTCCTAAATAAATACAGAGGTGCTGAGCTTGATGACTGCAACCGGGATTATTGGTTCAGTCCTAGCATTTGATAAACATGATTATATTTTTTCTATGAAGTTTTTGTCCAAGAGARGGCTACCATTTTTTTTTTCTCAGAAAAGAGCATAAACTAGTGASCCCAGTGAATCACACACATGACCATTTGAAATCTCCCTGCCTGTGTCCCCAGTCAGTGGAGCTGGGGGTCCCATGGCTGCCTGTAAGATTCATTAATGCTCCTAATTCCAGAAACACTTGTCATTTGGACTTTTAGCCTATTCTTTCACAAAGAAACAGCTCACATCTCAATTTGTGCCTACGCTGACAAACCTGTCTCTTCCCTAAATGTTGTTTTTGGTGAATCACACTCTCAAAGTACCATGTTCTCTTCTGAGAGCTGATCAAACAAAGAGAATTTTTATTTTGTTTTCTGGCTAAGAACAGACCAGTTTTTGCCTGGACTGAGCTTTCCTCTGTCTTGTTCTTCCATGCATTTCTCTGTTCCAGATGGCAGCCCAGATGGCCACCATTATCATATTACCARAAGGGTGACAGTGTTTGTGTTACTCTTCAGTTAGACAATTGGAGCTCTCTCTCAGAGATGAGAAGAATTTGTAATGTAAGGAAGAGACATAAATACCTAAGCAGAGGGATCAAGACAGAGTGAAACAATAATACCTGCTTAGGCATATTATTCAGTCACTTATGGTATATAATTGGAGTTGTAATAATAATTGCCCTTCAGAACTTTTATTTTAAAGTATCGTTATTACAGTAGAACACAGGATGGATTTTCTGGGTCAGTATTGGAGGAGAGGCTGTAGATACACTGAAAGACACTTGATCTACAGTGCTTTTTTTCTTGAATATGGGAGATTTGTGGGTTCCAAACTTCAAATGAAGCCCATAAACATGAAAGAGTTTTTCCCTACACTTCAACAGAGGAAGGGTTTTTATCATGGCATGCTCTTCTGATGTTTTGATATGGTAGGGAATTTCAGTGGTTGCTGTGTGTGATTTCTGTGCCTGTGTCATTTCCTGAAGCTTAATGGCTTTCTTTAATGGCATACATAATTCCTTCACTTTTTTATAAGTGTCCTCATGTTAAGAAGACATTTTCAGTTTSACCTATGTAAGAAGCCATCATATTGGAGTAGAAACTGAACTTTATATTGAAGGTCTGTTATGGAATCTAAGGTTTTCTGTASACTTTTGTATAGATTTGAGCATTTCCAGTTTTTATATTTTTCAATTTACTGTTGAAAGTTTCTAGTTTTCAGTTCCTTGCATTGTAGTATTATACTACCAGTTGTTGTAGTCAAGTTACTATTTTTCATACAGAATTTTCTACTGCTATCAGTAATAATTGTGAATGAAAATCACTTTATTCAGATCCTAAACTGTATGGGACAACTCTTATCTACCATTGCTTATACATACAATGTAAAATTACTGTAATTGGGTTTAATAGTAGCCTGCCTTCCATGTATTTTGTTGATAAATATGCCTTGAAAGTGACACATTTTGTTTAAATGATGCAAGGTAATGTCAGACACACAGACATTTCAATGGATTTATTATTTATTTATGCTTTCATAAATGAATAAATGAAACAACATCATCATAAGTAGTTTTCCAGAAAGCCAATTCTAATGTAAAAAGAACCATGATATTTATCATTTTTGAATGATAACAAATGAAACTTTCACTTTATTTTAATAAGGTAATGCTGTCATGTGCAAACCTCCTTACATACCTTGGATAATAAAATAGCTGTCACTTTTGCTTGTGGAATTAGGTATGTGGTGATTATATAAAAACGAATATTCTTCTGCTTCTAAATGTGAAAAGCTGACCTTTTAAAAACACTTTAACAACTTTTAGTGTTATCATAAATCTTACCAATTCTTTAATGTTGCAGTTTTTTGGTTGCATATATTACACTAGTTCTGTGAGTCAACTTTTGTTACAGGGAGATTTGGGCCTGGGGCCAGGTAGAGTTTTGGAGAGCTTTTAAGTTTGAGAGCCTGTTTCACAGCTGGAAAGCTCCCCAAAGTGAAGTGATCCCAGAAGAATATGTTTCCCATTACCCAAATCTCTACCAAATCATGCCTTGTAGCTCTAAAATAATTAAGACTTTGGAAGCCCCAAGAGGTCTTTTTTGATCCATGAATGAAGCTACCCCAGGTTCAAATAACTAAAACCTGACTCCTTCTTAACCAATGAAACACAAAACCCCTCCATTTGTCAATGTAACATAAAGAGAATGCTCAAAAATGTCAGAGCTTTTACACTTTAATGGATTCAACCTCAGGACATGTCAAGAGTTTTGATTGCAATTGTTGGAGATCAGGCTGAGGTGTCTGTGCAAGTCCCCAGGGCAGAAGAATTAATGTTCTATAAAATATGATGTAAAAAGACACATTGCTTTATATTGAAGTTTGATGATGAAATTGATAAAATCAGAAGAAATCCTTCAAATCTCTGGCACTCCTCTTAGTAATACACTCCTTAACAGATTAAGAACACTGATTAATTGTAGAAGTGGGCCACTGCTACTATTATAAAATAGGAAATATCTGTTTGTTGGAAAAGATATCACACTGATATATTATGAAGCCTTTGCTTTATTTTATGTTCAAYTAAAATGATAAAATGGCTATGGAAAATACCTTATTAAGAGAACATGTAGAGTTATCAAGCGATATTACTAAGAAACATATCCAGTTCACTAGAGGAAGAAATCCACTGGCAGGACTTCATTGGTAAAGTAACAAAGGGGTTAATRTTGGTGTCCAAACTTCACTGAKATTCTGAAAGTGAAGGATGATGTTTACGGGCTATAATTCCTACAAGACGAAATTTGTAGGAAGTATAACAATGGCATAAGCTTCATTGCATTTCTTTCAGTACCTATTAGAAAAATGCARTGCTTTAAAAACTTTATTAGAACCTGCTCTGGGATTATGAAACAGCAATGTAGTTTGTAGTCTACCTCTGATGTCTATGACTTCAAAAAGGGGAAATTTTTGCAGGACTCTAGCTTCTGAAAATTTGCTCCTGTATTCTTGAGCTTATTCAGTGATCTGCGGATAGAAAATGAAGTGGGATATGTGTTGTGAGGGGAGAACTGATGTCACTTGGACATCTGAGAGTTCAAAAATGCTCACAATCAGTCATCCATTTAAATTTAATAATACTCTTTTGTAATTGCTGATGAAAYATTAATCTCTCAATTATGGGTACCTCCAAAATCTGAGAACTTAAAAGTATATTCCTTAAATTGATTTTTTTTTTCTGAAACCTGTCTACTGGCTACAATTTCTGATAGAATTTTTGTCTAACAGGTGGCATTAATATATTATAATTCYATGTTTTAATACAGCTTAAACCCACAGTTGTTAAAAAATTCATTTAGTCAACAAAACTGTACAGAAATTCATCAAAAATAATAGAAGTATTTACACACCTTCCCTTTAGTATATGCGTATTTATGGACTACCTACTGGATTATKATATTGGAATTAATGAGGTTTAAGGAACACTTTTAAGTTCATTGTGCCTCATTTTTTGCCAGATGAAAGAATTCCTTTACTCTGCCATTCTCTGCTTAGACCCTGTCTTGGAAGAAGAGATTCCGGCTGATGTAGACTTTTTGCAAATACAAGTATGTTCATCTCATGCACTGCCAATGTTTCATCAACTGGCAGCAGCTCCAGATGCTGCTGATCTATAGCTAGACTAATCTGGAAGCTGAAGGATTTAGAGCCGAGAGAGAGGCTATTTGAAGCACTTAAGTCTAGTCTAAGTTTGTCATTGAAAATTCTTCCTTGCAGTAAAAGTACCCAGACTCCAGCTGCTTTGCTGTCACAGCTATAATTGAACAGCTGCTGCATTTTGAAGGGGGTTTGAACCTGCAAGTGCCATGACATTTTATACCTTCCTGAGCTGTACCTGAATCAACAGACTTTCCCATCCCTGGAAGTGTTTAAGGTCAAGTTGGATGGCATTCTGAGCAACCTGGTCTAGTGAAATATGTCCCTGTTCCACGGCATGGGGTTGAAACTAGGTAATCTCTAAGGTCCATTCAACCCAAACCATTCCATGATTCTATTTTATCTGCTGAATGCCCTTTTTATGCAAAGTTTCATGTTAAAGTTGCATTAAAAGCAATAAAAGCATGGAGTGCAATTTAGATGCCTCAACTCGTGGTCAGTAGAGTCATGGTTGCCTTTTTTGGGAGATGTTTTCTTTCACTTCTTAAGTAATTTATTGTATTCTTGGGCATAATTTCAACAGAAGTGGAAGAGTGTTTTCCCTTTTTCAGTATAGAATGTTAGTATGGCAGTTGGAGCACGCARAAGAATGGATGTGAGTTTGAATACCCTTGGACTAAGGAAAAAATTGATGCAATCATCTTGAACCATTTATCTAAATATAATAAATCAGTTTTTGAGGGGGGTGCAGTGTTGTGAAAGACTGGTGCAAATTTCAGCATCTRCCTCCCTACCTACACTTTTAAAAAAAGGAAATCTTGTTCAACTCTTTAAGGCACCCATTTTTTGGATGTCTCAGTTTAGGTTTGAAAACCTGACCCTGAAGATAGACTTGTACTATAAACAATCAGTTATATCTAGAAATCTTCATTTGCATTATAAATTAAAGTGCCTATTCTTTGTGGAGAGAAGGKATTTTCCTGTGGGTGCTGATTGGGGCTCCCTATTTGGTGTTCTAACCCTCTCAGACATAGTTTTGAATGTTTATTTTCCATTTACATATTTAAGGCATCTCAGTATCTGTGTAGAGTGAGTGGAATCTGGATTATAACTTTGTAGCAGGTGCCTAAAGTTTAGGCATTGTGCTGTGGATCCTGCCTTGGGTTACATTTGAACCTGTGACCTAGAGATGTAAAATTCTATGTTATATTTCCTGTCTTTTGAGTCCTCTAGTTCCATCATACATATTCTTGCTATTGCTAAAAATATACTGCATATTGACTGCTGACAGGTTAGACAACCGTTGTGCAATTGCTTCGCATATTATCACAATTTGTACATCAGACCTGGCAGTGTTATTCTTTTGTATTTATATTTCAGGATTAAATTAAAGTGTTCCAGAAGAAATAGTTGCGATAGAATTGGATTTATTGTTGCATTTTCAAATTTTTCTATTAGTCACTTTTATAATTGAAGGSCAAATTTTCAGCTGGAGTGAATTCCTTTAATAAATTCCTTTCCTTCCAGAGTTCCCTTAATAAATTATCCTTCTTCTTGAATGTGAAAAGAAATGCATTGATTTGTGCTTTGAGATTTCATAGATTAACTTTTGACTTCAGCTTTTCATCTGTTGTATTGATCATTTATAACAAAAGACCTACAGACACAATAAAAGGACTGGATATTCARAGGGCTGTTTCCTGAACTATAGAGAGCAGACATTGTCAGTAAGCAGCCAATTGTATTTTGTTTTACTTTAGTGTTGCCACATGGGAAGGCTGACAGTTAAAATCTTTCATGTGCTCATTTTTCAGGAACAGTGTTATATTTATAACAATATTAGAAATATTTACTCATCCAGCTATTGAAAAATAAGAGTGTTTGCTTTATTTAAAGAAAAAGATGAGTGGAGTGGGTGGTTTCTGGATGAGAACAATTAATCATGCTCTCCATGTGATGAGTTAAGAGTCCTAAATTTCAAATTTGAAGATTTATATAAATAATACAGAATGCTGCTGAATGACATTCCCAAATAGAGTTGGATTAACATTTTGGTACTTTTTTAATCATGTGGGACAATTCTAAAGTTATTTATTGCTTTAAATTTTGTAGTTAGGAGTTCCAATATGTTTTTAAGCACAATATTGTTCTGTGGACAGTCAAGGAAATGGCATGTTCTTTGATTTGTTTCTAGAATACAAATGGCTTGGYTCAGAGTAAGTTTATTTGATTTTCTTCTTGGATTTCTTCCTTTTCCTCCTCCATTTAGCGTTTCATACCTACCTGAACAAACACACTTTCACTTCCACAACCAATAATTCATTCTGACTTTCAGCATCATTCATACTCCTTGCATTCCTTTTTGGCAATGCACACTTGCTCACTCTTATAACAAAAAACATGCATTGTGGTTCGGCACAGAGGTCAGCACTAGTGTTGTGTCACAGGTCAAACGAGATCACTTACATTCTTTATCAGGGTCATTTCTTCTCCCTGGGTGGGATATGAACTTTTCTTTTTCTCASAGAGGAAACACCACAGATGTTCGCCACTCCTTGTTCAGGATTTCTGCTGCATGGTTTGCCATCATTTTTCATGTAAACTTCCAAAACAACAAGGCATGAACCACCCATAACTTATCCTACTTGTTGTGTTCATTATTCAAACAGCAAAGTAACACACACTGTATTTAAATACCCTTGTGAAGTATGTAAAAGYTCATTCCATATTTTAAAAATTGCATCTTAAGATACCTCCAATACTTTCAGGAAATATTTATAAAATGCTTGAAGTGGTTATATCTGGTGTAATGGCTTTCATAGAGGAGTGAACTTTGTTTTGTTGCATATGATTTCATAATAWAACTTGATTTAATATTATAAATGCTCTTATTATTTCTTTTTCAATTCTTGAGCAAGATCATAGCAGTTAAATTATTCTGGTTGAAAATATTTGCAAAGTTTTTTGACTATTTTTCTCTAGATAAATGAAGCTCTTTTACCATTTTCTCGRCTGTAGAAAGGCAGTGTTATCAGTACTTCCTATTATTCTTGTGTTTTGTTGACCCTAAAAAAAATAGGGTATTAATTATGATTTCACCACGGAGTATTTTATCTTTCATGGAATAATGATGTAACTCAGAAGAAATTCTCTTGGTAATCTTCCCATTCATGACTGAATTTTTTTGCCAGTACATGTCAGCARCATCGCATTTCAACGTAGTTTACGTCATAAGCATTTCCTAGAACATATGTCAATCTTTATTCTTTTTACTCCATGCTTGCCCTTTTTTTTTTTTTTTTCAAAAGAAGTTGGAATAAGAAACTAAAAGAAACCCAACCAACCAAATCTACAACAAACCTTTTTAGAGAACTTCCATCATTTAAGAGGCCTTCTTCCACTTTTAAAGTGTTTMTTTTTGTTGCATTTCTAAACCAGTRGGKGTTCCTAGCTSTCTTGTACCCTTGCTTAGGAAAGCAATATTTCTTACTTTTTTTGAGGATCACTGCAACTGCTGGGCATTTCTCATTCTCCCTTGAGTGCCTGTGTGATACAGCTCTGGCTCCACCAGAAATTTACACAGCACAGCAGAAGCTGATCTCTAGCACAAAGACAAATCTCTCAGTCTACAATGGGCATGTTTTACTTGGGTCTGCTCTGCAGACAGAATGCCCAGCAGCAGCTGGAGAGCATCAGCAGAGCTGCCAGAAGGCATCTTCCAGTTGTGTTTCACCCCAAAGGAATCCAATTCTAATACTTCAGAGCTGCAACATGAACCAAAGCTCAGGAAGTGGAGATGGACAGGAGACTTAGTTTTGAATTATGATCTCAAATAAAACACGGTGGTAAATATCCTTACACCTTAGAATCTTCCTAAGTAAAATCAAAATTTGGTGTATATACTGAGAGCAGAGTTCATTTATTTTTCCCTTGTCAACATCTACCTCCTCACATGTTCTGTCTCCAGGTTAGTTTGTCCCTTCTTGCAATCAGTCAATGAGTCTTTCAGTTTCTTATGCTCTTTTAAAGGCTGTGTCAAACAAGCTGAGAGTTTTGGTTTACATTTTGAGTGACTCAGGATTTTATCCCTTCACTCGGTATTCCCAGAGAAAACAAGGGAAAAAGGAGAAAGGTAAGGATCATGGGAGGCTGATGTTCCTTATGGAAAAAATCCTAGAACAGTGGTACAGCTGAGCTCACATCTGAAAATTACTGACTCATATAAAAAGAATGATTAGGTAAAGTCAGTTCACTGATTTAACAGCACCACCTTATGTTGTTATTGTTTGTCTTGCAGTAATACCTACGTTTCTTTTAAGTTTCGCCATTCCATCCTACTAGAAAAAGTCTTGTTTTCTRCAGTGCAGAGACGGGACAGAACGTAATGAGTAGATAGGACAGAATGATAAAAGGTCAACCAAACAAAAAACCCCAACCCCCAAAAAAACAAACAAAACCAAAGAAATCCCAATTCATTTTACTAACTGTACAGTAATTACAGTAGTTAGGTGTTATAATTGAAGGTGTTAGGGTAGTTGAAATTCATAGTAACAGGCAAACAGTATTTGCAKGGATACATTGTGAAAGTTACTCTTATGGTTCAAACAGCCCCATAAAACAGTGCATGTATATTGTATGTTGGGAAATATGTGYATCTCATTTAATGTGTTTYGGGGGTGTCCCATGGCAGAACAGCTGTCTTGCTGCAATTGGGGTTACCAGCTTAGAMAAAGTTAAAGGATATTGCCATCTAMTCTAAGTATTAGCTGTTCTTGTATAGCTTGTCACTCYATAAGACTTGCAGATATACCRTGTATGAATTAACTGTGATGTTCACATCAACTCTATATAGCACATTTACTTCACATATACACATCTTGACCAAATACCTATGTATGACTTTCTTTATTGCTTAAYATTTCCCTAGCTTGACACAAAAAGTTGCAAAGTGGTCAAATAATGTCCAGTAATGCCATTTTGCTTCATCCCAGGTTTTGCACCTTATTGCCACAGGCAAGTGTAAATCATCAACTTTGTATTTTGAACTTCAAGTCTTCTACTTTTTTTAATCACAGAGGTCCATATGCATATAATCTGTCTCTAGCTTTGAGGAGATAATGACTCATAATATTTTAATACATTTTTTTCATATAAATCAAGATTTATTGTGGAGATTTGTTAAATGATAATGGTGGGGTAGATTGAATAATCATTTTATTTGGTGAAAATAATAGAATTTTATGTTTTCTTTAAATGGATTAACTTTGTGCAACCTTTGAGCAAAAATTATGAAATTCACATATCTGTAGGAGCAGCAGACTTGTCATCACTCTGCCCAACACTTGCATCACAAAATACTGAAAAAGCTTACTGCCCGATTTCCATTAATTTTGGTGACTTATTTTGGCTGTTGTGTAGTCCAAATCTTTCAGAGTCCTGGTATTTAATTTTAAAATTTATGTGCTTTGAAAAATTGTATAAGGCAAGAAATATTCTTTCACTTTTTTATGCTGTAGCTCAGATTTACATTTTTAGAGCTTCCATCAGCTTTGGCAAAATGAAGATTAACTTGATCCAATGTCTGAAGCTGGGAGCTAAGCCAAGACTCTGGTAGTCAGAGATCTGCAAAAGCATGTTGCTGCTCCATTACCTGACTTTTCTGGCCCTATTTTGGAGATTTTTATTCACTCTTTCTATTTTTTGTGTGCATAGGCCTCATACTGTCTTTCTCTCTGAGGCTGGAATCAGATCCTGTTTCCACATGTCATCTTTTGTGTGTCACTGAAGGCATTATCAAGCAGCTCCCTGAACCAAGCTCTACCACTCTGTGGGTACATCAACAAACAAGTGGTTAAGTTCGCATAAACAGGGACATTCCCATCTTTTATGACTATTTCATCCTAATTWATAAAACAAGCCTAAATTTTTCCAAAGTGCTGATGCTTACTAGAAGTWGCCTTTATTCCACCCCATCAGTTTTCTCAGCACATGAGCATTTATTGAGTGGAAAAAGTTTCATATAATATGCAGATGTACATGCAGTGGAGCATTAATAACCCAGCTATAATCAATCAAAGTAGGAACGGTCCAATTATTCCACAGATATTATTTATTGAATCACTGTGTGTGGATTAAGTTTGTCACAGKGTAACTATCTCTGCAGAAAATATAAACCCATTGTGAAAATATATAAATTCTTAAGGGAAGTCTCTTATCTGCTTGTTTCTATACTTGCTTCRCAAGCAATATTTAATTCATGAAAATGTTACACATTTCAAATCTGAAATTTGCAGAGCTGAGTTCTCATTTACCTATAGTTTTTGAGAACATCTTCCTCATGTTGTATGTTATGAAACCTTTCAGAAATGGCTTTGGAGGCCATAAAAAGGCAGTCTGGTCATGCAGATAGTTTAACCACAGAAGAATAATTTCAGGTAGAGCTGTCCTCGGAATGGGGATGATACAGAGGAGGAAATGGATTGATTTTTACTCTTTATCTATGTGGGGTTTAGCTTTTGTTTGCAATTAAGTGCCACAAAAATTGTCAMATGGTGAAATTTCGTCTGCAAGATAATATGCAACCTTTTCAAATTGGTGGTTATTGTGGTATTTTAGGGGTCCTTTTGTCACACAGGGAAAAAAGTAAAATAGCGAAAGAGAATGGAAAAGTTGGCAAATGGTCTTTTGGTATTAATTAAAAAAATATCCAGAAAAAAGGAAAGATTCCTTAAAAAAACCACTGAATTAAAAACCATGAATATATGCTACCCTATTTATCCTCTTTCAAATTAAATGCATAAAAGACAATGTTGCTAACTATAATGTATCATAGTGTTCATTCACTCAAAAACATGACAGAATTAGTGGAAAAGTAGAATGCTATCACTTTGCTTTCTGATATATGTTAATTAATATACGATACTTTAGAAGTAAATTTTTTACCAGTGGACTCTTTTAAAATTTAATATTTTTGAGGTTTATCATTGTGCTAATAGGGTGGTTTTTGTTTGGAGTGGGGGAGGTTTGTCCATTAGTGTCCTAATACACTTTCCTACCTTTGGAATAAACCACTCTCCCTTTCCCTATTTTTTCTTTTCCCTCACATCGCTATCAATGCTCATTTTCAGGGAAAGAAAAAGGAAATTAAAGATGTGGGGCGTAGGGARCTTTTGTCACACTTTGCAAAAAAACAAGACATAAAATGAACTCGAATGACTTCGGCAATTTGTTGCAAATGTTTTCAGCTAATCCTCCAASGCTTTTCCCTTGACACCAGAAGAATTTTCCACCTTTTTTTAGTTTCACTCTGTTGTCAGTGGCCTACACATGCATGTGCTTCAGGTCACAGAAAGTATAGACCAGCCATTCACCTCCAGCTGCCCCTCCACTCAACTTCCTCTAAGCAATATTGGCTTCTGCAACTAAAAACTGCTTTTTACATATAATGAAATTCACAAGTGCATTGGAGGAAATGTGATTTTTTTTTTTTCTGCCCCCACAATTTCAATAGCAGTTTATTCCTTTAAAAGGCAAATTGAAGAGGGGAATAACTTTGAAAGCAAACTGGAAATATAAAGACAGGAAATGAGTCTGTGACTGTATAACAGAGTTCATAAATGGGTCCTTTTTTGGTATGAAACTGGGCTTTTAAAGTAAAAAAATCACCTACTTAACAAAACCATTTGCTGTTTCAGCACTGCAGGAGCATGAAATAAATCCATGTTTCTTTCTAATATATCATTCAGTCTATCAAACTGTTTCCAAATGACCTGAGTTCTTGCGGTGCTGCAGAAGGTTCCATACCTCTGCTGGGACAGTGATTTTTTTTTTAATGTAATCCTTTGAATTTCCTTGTTCATTCAGGTTCATTCACAGAGATGMCTATAAATCGTCCCTTAATCTGAAGGTGGGGCAAGCATTCTCTTTCTCAAATTACAAGCTACAGACACTCTAACTTCCCTCAAAAAGCTCTTTCACTTCTTCTGTAGGTAGAATTTCTGCATTTTAATGCATTCAAATGTAGTCTCCTGTATARGTCTCGAGAGCATCTGTGCATGCTCATTCTACAACAGTTATTCAGAACCAACAGTATTGTCTCCAGTCACTAAATTATGGTGCTGTCAAGTCAAGCAGCACTGATAGAACACCTAAATCACTTTATTAACATGGCATTAGAAAAACCCCAACCCTTTTCAACATTGTTTGGAGCAGCATGCAGCTGTCATAGGCTTAAAATTTCCTTCTGGCTTGACTCCATTTCYCAGGTGAAAAATACAGCTGGTTTGTGTGTCCCCTGCTTCCCAAATCAATAGGTAGAAGGCACACACAAGCCATGAATATTGTCAAACAGTTCTGTAGGATTTAGACTTAATTGACTAAAAAGAGCATTKCCTTCAAGATTTCCTAGTTTTTCTGCTCCTTGAGAAATACTTTTCCRTTTTTGAATTTTAAGACAAGGTGGTCTCAAGTATCTTTTCCTATGGGAACAACTTTTCTTCCATTTGAGAGGTTTGAGAAGAAAGAAATATTGCAAATRCTATTTATGCTAAATGTAAAAAATCATGGAAAGTTTTGCAGATTTGGGTTATCTCTGATTGTTTTGTGCATCATAAAGTGAAAATGCTCCAAGGCAAATGTACCTGGTGAGCAAACGGAGAATAAAGGACAAAAACATTGTGCACATTAGATGAATAGGGACAGCTTGATATACAAAATATATAAAAAAAATAGATGGTGGTGAATGAACTGGAGATGAAGCCAGTGTCCTGTTGCGTCTGTGTGGCTGGGGCTAGCAGATATGATGGATGGCTGGGTTCTGTGCAGGTTCAGATATCCTGCTTTCAGTAGAACCAGATTAACCATGGAACCTTAGAAATCTTTTCCTTTTCTTTATTTTTTCTTTTCTCCTAAGAAGCACTGCTGTGCTCTTAAAGATTACCTTATTGCTGTAGTCTAAATGTGTCATGATATTGCCTTAAGGTATGTGWACCAGAGGGATCATGCTTAAGAGGACTGATAAAACAGAAAGAACATCCTGTATGTCAGAAATTCTCATCTTGGTCTTACTTAGCCTAATCAGTTTTGTGTTTGCTTGGGGGTGTTTTTGTCTTTTTATTTTTCTTTTTTTTTTTTTTTTTTTTTTTTTTTTTTTTTTTTTTTTTTTTTTTCTTTGTGCTTTTTAATTTTGCAAGGAGCTATGAAACAGGGAATGATATTTACATTTCCACTCTAGGAGTACCAAAATACACTGCTATCTCAAATCATGATTATCTACTAAGAAAGAAGCTATAGAAAAATACTGTGTGGGTGAGAGTGGAGGAGGGTGCCAATAGCAGGTGTTCTTTGTAGTTTTTTAAACAGTAAAGGTGTTACTCTGCTGAATCATTCTGCTATGTATCTCAAAATGGCTGGTTAAAAAAGTGTATTTCATGTGACATTTATTGATGGTCAGCAAAACCAGTGAAATTATCATATTGCTTCCTCCTTTTAATTTTATTTTTAAAGGCAATTTTGTGTGTCTGTCATGGTAGAATGTGGTTTTTTGTTCTTTTCTTTTGATAGGAAATGTAGGAATGGTATTTTCATTATACTTGTGGAAGGAACTGAGAAACAATTTAATTGTCTTCATTGACAGATGAATTATGTTTTTTGAAGGAAAAAAAGAATAGACTGGATAACATCTTAAACTTATTTAAATATAATTCTTTTTATGCTGCTTTAGAGAAAAAATGTCATCTTGAGTAAAACACAATAAAGTGAAAACATCTTAAACTTATTTAAATATGATATTCTTTACTGTGTCTTATGGAAAGATTTTTTCCTTTAAATTAGGAGCCAAATTCCACCATGCTGCAGTCATACAGTTTATATTATTTTTATATTAATATATTGAATGTAAACTATACCATTCTACAACACATTTTGCATTTTAAAATAAGATATGGTACCTACCTTGTAATTATCCAAGGGCAATTTATAGCATTCAAAATTTAATAGTCACTCTTCATCCAGTCAGACTTGTTAAAGCATACAGCTTTTGAGTCATTTGCAAAACTCACCTAAATCAAAGTTGATTATTTTCTTTTCATTAAACCTTCATTCATTATTTTCTCGAAATTTATTTTCAATATGTTCTTATGCTTAATTAAGCATTTTGCTGAGGTTTTTTTTTTTCCTGGACAGTTTTCATTTAAGTGTGTTTGAAATAAATCAATGTAACTTCTATCCAGAGGAGCATCCATATATGATAAGTTTTGAATGTTGGAGTAATCTGTATAAGCAGTACTGCTTCCTGAATGACTGTGTTTCTCTTAAAAGATAATTTAGTGTACTCTCTTTCCACAAGATACTTTTATTAGATGTCTAAGGGTATTCAAATTCATTCATGTGCAAACTATCAAGAGAAATCATTTCAAAGTTCAATAGGGATGCATATCTGACTACTTTTCATGCAGCTACACCCCATTTCTTCTTCATACCAGGATTCTCCCCTTTTTATTCCTCTGCCATTCATGACACTTGATGCAGCAGAAACATTTGTTCCCAAAGGTCTGAGGTAGCCAGCTGGGAGATGGCCTAAGCCACCAGCATTTTAGCATCTGAGTACATAGCAGACAAGTTCAGATACAGCTTTGCTGGTCAGACTGCATGCAGAGCCTCAGACAAGTTATTTTTCAATTATTCTGCTGGGATATACTAATTTGGTGAGGTTCAGAGCACAGCTCCTAAATAGWGCATCAAGGATTGTAAGTGAATTGGTTTACAGCTCTCCTGATCAGCATCAAATTTGCCCATTTCTTAGGTGTGTCAGTGAGCTGAGCCCAGCTACTACGGGCATCTCTGGTTTAACCCATGAAACACAGCAGAAGGGTAGCAGTTGTAATGCCCATCTCAAATCTGTCTGGCACTTGAAGGGGGTATTCAAGTTCACCATGCTTTTCTGCTGTTTGGTTTTTCCCTGTGCTTTTACAACTAGGGCCTGCAGGGATAAGGAGAGGGCCAGAGTACCTTATGGAGATGCTTGCATTCTAGCATTTTTTGTTGAAGTCTCTCAATGTCATATCAATATTTTCAACATTTTGTGAAGAAATTGAACTCAGTTCTGGGAGCTAAACTGAGTAATAAAGCCACAAAGCTGTACTCCTTGTCACTGTGGTTCAGTGGTCATACTGAACATACAGAAGGTACAAGACTGTCCTTTAGTTTTTACTTTAAMATGGATAACATTTCCAGGCACTCAGATCCAAAGAAGAGGTAAAAATATTGAAGGATAGGAAAGAATTTCCTTCACTCCTACAACTTTGAGAGACAGGCCTAAGCCTCTTGTTAGGTAGTATAGGGGGATCTCTCCTCCATTTGTCTGTACTTAAAACTGGGGGTTTTGGTAATTTTAAAACTCTGAGTGTTCCTTATGGAGCCTGCACATTTTGGGCAGAGTATCTTGGGGTGTATTTGTCTTCAGGTGTTTGTCTGCAAAAGTTAGACCTTGACTACCTGAAAAGTAAAAAAAAAAAAAAACTCTACAATTTTTTTTGTTGTTTATTTATGCCCAGACCTTACAATTTTTTAAGTTCTTTCAGATATCAGAGAAGTGTTTAGTCCCATGACCTTATGTATTCCTAAATTTCACTTTCTATTACTGAAACATCCTATTCTTGGCAGTACTATGCTTCTAACTTCTAACTTGATTAATAAAAATCCCCCAAGTTAGCCTTGGTTTAAACCCATATCTCTGACGTGTCTTCTTCAAGAATTCTATTCCACACCTATTTGCCAATGTTTCTTTTTGACCTTCCTGTTGAAGCCTTTATCCACCCTTGAGAAAGCTTGCAGGTCCCTGGACATGCATTATCTCCCACATTCCAGGCTTTGTTCCGTCCTGTAACCATTGCTGGGTCCCCCACCCATCGATGTTATGAACTCTTGGGCTTCAGGACACATTCTGTTTCCATGTATCATTAAACTGGATTCTGGGTACACAGCTCACTCTTACTATTCAATGGTATTCTTTCTGTGTTAATTTTTGTTGGTGTTATTTTCTTAGAAGTAAGAATCATGATTATGATTAAGACTGGTAGGGAAAAAAAAATCGTTCATTTATTCTGGGTCTTGCTTGTGATAATACGGGCTGAATGAGTCATGGAAGAAAATATCTATGTAGAGAGAAAAGGAAGATGATTAAACTCAATATCCTATTATAATTAGGGCTTTCAGATGGAATTAATGGAACAGCTTACTGAACTTTAACCTGATTTTTGARACAACTTTCAAACCTTTTGTGTAAACAAACAAAAGTGAACATTTCCTCAGCTCACAGGCTAATGATAAATGACTCAAGGCCATCTTCAAAACTTCCACACTGTTAGTGAAGCTTTTCCCTTAGAGAAAGGAATATGGCCAGCATGTCTATAGCTGTTTTTTAACTGCTTTAGTGTTATAGTGTTTTTTAAGTGGCTGTACATAGAACTGTGGGAGCAGTTTATAGCAGAATGATATTGCTGTGGCTCTGGACATTTCAGGAATTGTTTTTCAGAGCTGGGTGGGAAGTCCAGAGGTTAATAGTGAGTTATGGTTATTCCTAACCATATAACTTAATAATAATAATAATTTTCTTCTTAAGTGGTGAAAAATACTTACATTCAGTCTGAGAACTTTGTTGGGGACAAGAAAAATCACCCAAAGCAGCTCTTTGTCCTCAGAGAAAAAGATATTTACAAAAATTGATTTTTATCTCAAGAAACAGAAATGAAGCAATATGGCCTGGGAATATTCTGATAATCAGTTCAGACAGGAATTGGATGTTTTAGATTAGGTAAGTCTTCCTGCTGAAATCTCTTGCAACGGTGACTGTTAAGCAGATGAAGAAAAATAGCTGGAACTTATTTTTCAAGAAGAATTTCTTCTCATTTTTTCACTTTAGTTGGTTACCTCTGTACACAATAGCAAGRTATTGAGGATAGTGTTCAGGAGCTGCAGCTTCCCAGGTTACCTCATTGAGCTGTCTCATTAAGGAGAGGATAGGACTGCAGACACAAGTCAGTTCAGGATTTCAGCCATTGGAACGTACTATTTTTCACAAGAGAGAAATGGAATTTTCTCTAGTTTGCTCATCCTTCTGATTACACTCCTGCACTCTAAAACTGTCATCTGCTTACAGTTTTGTGAGTGCTTATGTGCATCTAGCTGAATCCTAAAGAATTGCAGATGTATGTGTATTTTTGAGAAAGGATACCTATCATTCCTCTCTGAGTTAAATGGTCTTTTAAATACCCTCCAAATACGTATTTTTCTCCATGAAAAAGCTTTCTGCTGCATGAGAAAATGTCTTCATTCAAGCTAGGTCATAGATATRCTATTGATAATTCTTAGTTAAATAGTCTTAGAAGTTGTAAGAAAGGTTCTGTAGATATGATGTCTTGGATACCCCTCTCTGTGGAAAGAAAATAGATCACCTTGATGTATTTTTTGTCTCAAACACATTCAGTTACCTGAATTAATTCTGTTGTGGTCTACACACAGTTCTACTGACTTGGCTTTCTAGTGTAAAGCATTCTTAGATAAATTCATAACTTTGCTTTCACTGTTTATGTTTGTATCATTCTGAGTTTTGTTTTGTTTTGGAGGTTTTTACTGAGCTTCTGGCRTGGCTGATGCATGGGGGAGGATCAAAAAAATGCATGGGGGAGGACGAAATGAAATGAGGGTATGAAGCAGTCTTGAGAAAGAAAAACTAAAACCTAAGTATATAACCTGCTTAGAATTGACCCCATTTTAACATGTTATAGAGGCTTACGTGAAATCTGATGATGATGTTATTTTTTCCTATTTGGAGTTGAATGCTTTTATGCTTTTAGCTTTGGCAGCAAAAATGCCATACCAATGTCTGTAGGTATCAAGCTCTGAATTCAGAAATTATTGAAACATTAGGTTGGTATTATTTTACTCAGCTTCATAAAGTACAAGTGAGATGAAATTAACCATTAAGGCCTTTWGTCATTGAGGCAGATTTAAGAAAGCTGAGAGTTTGGCAACAAATACATTCTGGTTTAGTGTAGCTTCTCCAGTTTTTAGTAGGTAACTGGTATTTTATATAGATTGTCTTCATGTATGGTCTTTGTCTTCTACACCTTATCAAAGTCTCTCACATCTAATTATGAGTAAGACTTACAAAAAGCAAGGAAGATGTAATTTTTCAGTGATCTCGTTTTCTTCTCAGTCAACACCTCTTTGCCTCATTTCAGCTACCTTCCTTCTATGGAATTTTATAGTACTTGCAGTTCTAAACATTGTCAGCAAAGGAATGAGCATGTGTGCCTTATCCAAGGATATTCTCATGCTCTGGTAGCTGATTGCTTTATTTTTTGGTGTTTCCATTACTAGTTGTATGATCACTCTGCTTTCTACTTCCACCACTTTCAATCTCCATATAAAGTGCACAGAAGTTTAGTCATTTAGGGCACAGAAGGAAGCATCCACTGAGCAGAACTTCTCTGTGCATTACAGCATTCCACATAAATCACTTTTGGTGTAGAGGATGTGTAATTTGATGCTGTATCAGTGCTACAATTTGATAATGAGCACTCAAGTTTTGTATTATTTTTAAAGCTTTTCTACTGTGTTGCATTTTAGTAAGAAGATAAATGCATCTAAAATGAGTAAAAATTAATATCACRTAGAGGAAAACTGATTTAAGTTACATTCTGTCTCCAGTAATGAATGACCTGTTAGAGAAAACATGAAATACCTTTCTGCAAAACTGAAAGATTAAGGATTTCCATGAATTCCGCTATTTGCAGCGGTCTATACAAAATGGAAAATTCTATTGCACTTCAGCTCACTTCTGAAAGGAATTMCTATCATTCCTGCTCAAGTTAAATGGTCTAATATATGTAATAGAATCATAGAAAGGTTTAGTTTGGAAAGTTCTCTAGAGATCCTCTAGTTCCAATTCCCCWGCCATTGGCAGGGACACTTTCCACTGGATCAGATTACTCAGAGTCCCATCCAGCCTGGTCTTGAACACTGCCAGGGATGGGGCTTCCACCATTTCTTGGTGAAACTCTTAATGAAAACCTGTTCCAGTGCCCCACCACTCTCATTGTAAAGAATTTCTTCCTTCTATCTAATCTAAACCTACTTTCTTTCAGTTTAAAACCATTAACCCCTGTCCTATCTCTGCGTGGCCTTGTACAAAATCCCTCTCCAGCTTTCTTATMRGCCCCTTTTTAGGYACTGGAAGTCTTCCCAGTGACATCTCTTCTCCAGGCAGAACAATCCCCAGCTCAGCCTGTCAATAACTTTTGATATCAATTTGTTGAGCTGCTGARTATAAGCTGTTAAATTAGAGTTTGTTTGCCAACAAGTCAACAGAACACTGTTTCAAATGACAGACAAATCATGACTCAATGGGAGAAAAATTACTTAAAGAAATTAGTAGTAAAACCAACATGTTTCTAACTAGCCTTGTATCTGTCCTTTCATGTACTTTTTTTAATCTTTCCAGAACGTGCTATTGTGTCAGACAGATTTTATAGCAGAGCTAATCACAATTTTAGCTGTTCAGCAATTTCTTAGTGTCAGTAAAACAAAGGCAGCAAAAGATCTTTGTGTGAAAAGATGGAAAGAATTCCTGAAACAAAGGTGACCCTTGATTTTTTTCTTTCAGTAAATCCTGGTAGCACACTGGGTGAGAATGTGATCTGTATGTGATGTGAGCACATCACAGACCTGGCAGCTGAGAGTAGGGCACCTGTAAGTCTCTGATAGCACTGACTGGTGACCAGCAATGACAAGCCTGGCACGATTTAGAAAGTCTTGAAAGCTACATCCGTTCTGCCCTAGAGTAGCCTATCTCTGTGTCCTTAGGGGCAGGCTCATGTCCCAGCATAGCTGGGATGTGGGCAGGTTGTCTCAATACACACAGTGGTGGCCCAGCTGAGGTAGCTGCATGGTTCTTGGAAAARCAGTTTAGGAGTGTGTTTGTATGCATCTGTCCCTGGGACACATTGCTCTCCCATATTGCTGCTTTATGCTATATCTTTTTTTATACTTGGGATGTAGAATGCACAAACATCTCATCTTTTTTTTTTATTATTTTTTTTATTTTATTTTTTTTTTATTTTGAATTTTATGTTAGCACATAGCAAAGTATACATGTGCTCAGGAAAAAAGTACAGTCATTCTTAATATCACATTTTTAATGTGATGTTCATTTGGTATTGTTATATTGTTTTCTCTTGCTTGAATTAATGGAGCTAGGCTTTAATATCAAACAGTACTAGAGATACATTTGGAAGCTACTGTCTTATTATTTAATAACAGTTAACTGATTAAATTCTGTCCCTAACCACTTTCTTTCATTCAGCTCAATTATGAGGGAAGAAAAAATAGAATTTTGGAAAACTGAGTAAATAGAAAGAGCTGTAGATCAGTTGTTATTGTTTTAATATTGATGGAGTAATGCATCATACCAAAGCRACTCATTTTGATTTCAAAGTGTGTTGGAAAAGATGATTTAGACATTCACACAAAACCACCAATTGCTGTGGGCAGCCAACTGTGCAAATCAGTGAATTGCTGCATAAATTCTGGCATTGTCAGTCCTTCTTGTTCAAAAGCATGACCACGTTAATGGAATTAATGGAACAGCAAGGGCTTACTGAATTAATAGGAGGGCCTGTGCTAAAGAAATGACCAGCCAGTATTTAATAACTTCATCTTTTTTTAGCAGAACCCCAAGCAGCCAGCCCGTGTCACTCACCACATGAGCTCATGGGCAGATTGTCCATTTCCTCTTTATTCTATTATGTATTTTAAACATGAAAAAATTTGCTTGAAGCAGATCCTAATCTCTTATCAATAGAAGAAGTAATTGGCTTTGATTTCAGCTTCTAGAAATGACTATAATGTTATGATTTTCCTGTCAGCAAACACATTTTTAAAGGGAAAAATACTCTAAAACCAGGCGAGAGAGAAGATGAAATCAAGCGGAAATGCATTCCTCCCAGGAGATAGGCTTGTTCATTTCTTCTTTCCTTTTTTTCCTAAGAACTGATTAAAATCTGTGTCWAAAATCTTAACTTTATCAACTGCAGATAGGAGGGTGGAAAAATGTGGGGAGAAATTCTTGTTTGAATTAGTTCCATTTTCCCATAACTCCAGTTGGGATGCATGATAAAATTATCAATGAAATGTCCTAATTTGATCCTTAACCAAAGGGATGTTTTCCTATGAATCATCTGTGTTTGTGGGAGGCAACACTGAAGCTAACAGAGCAGGAATGGGACCCAGATGTTTTCTGAGAGGCTGGTTGCACTGTAGGCTGTGTGTATTACCTAACATAGGCGACCATATGGAAGAAAAGGTTGGAAACATCCCATTACAAGTCATATATCATTGAGCTGACAGCAAGGATTTCAGCTTATTTTTATTTAAATCATGAAAGCAGCTGCTCAGCTGTCCAGCTGTATTAAATTTAACCCTTTTGCTGTCAAATGAATTTTGCTTTATGAAATGGCAGCCAAACAGTTCAGTGCTCTTGCAGAAATATCCAGGTTAGAGGGTGCTGTGATAAACCCTCGTGCTCTCCAGCAGAGCAGCATTAATGATGGCAGAGCCTGCCACTGGGTGACAGTGTAACCACTCCATACACCTGGACTACATCGAATACCAATGAGCCTCTTCTCCTGCTAAGGTTGCAAAGGAAAGGCGTATGTACTATATAAAGGAAGTACCTAAAGATTTTCCCTTTCATTGCACACCTTTAGAATGAGTAATTGCAAATATTTTTTTATACTTGTTCCCTTCCTTTTTTTTTTATTTACTATTATTATTGATCTTTTCTTTCTTTAATTTTTCCTCCTTTTTTTTTTCTTTTTCTGTTTGTATATGGTGTTCATCAGACTTCATCTCGTGCAGCCTCTCTTCTTAACTCTCTGCTTTTCCTCTTCCTGGCTCTACCCTTTTTGTTTTCTGCTCTCTCACATATGGCTTTATTTCTGTACATAAGTTGTTCTGAGGGATTGTCCCTTCACTACTTCTCTGTCCCCTTTATATACACTGTATATTCTTTACTGTGTTTTTTTTTTTTTTTAGAATTTCCTTTTTCCATAGATTTGGCATTTATTTAAAAGAAACACTTAATTTGCAGACAGGCTGTTCCCATCAGTAGCAAGCAATCTTTGGCTTCCAAATCAATCCTTCATGACGTGTTTCAAGCAGCTTATTGATTTGTTATTTTTTAGCACTCTTTTGCTCAAGAAAGAGACTTTAACTGAAGCCTAACAGTTACAGTTAAGTAACAGCCATACAGTAAGTACAGACTTTAATTTCCTGTGTAGAAATCTGTAGAAGAAATAAATATAAGGAGTATCCAGCATAATACTGGACCAGATTAGTAGTTTTGGCATGCTAAAGCAAGCTCTTACTGCTTTGGAGACTATATGCTTCATTGTGTGCTGTCCCYAGCCCCATGTCAGAGTCCTCTGTTTTTCTGTCAGGGCACAGAGATTTTCTTATTTTTYATCCTTCATGTTTGATATTCTAGTCATAGGCCTTTAAGTCTACAGAATATTTTATAAGGACTTTGTTCACATCCATCAGTGTRAGGCTTGGGGATAATGAAATGGCATGCTTACATTAGCATTTCCATTTGATACAAATATTTACATCCAGATTAATTCTCTTTTCCTTAAACACAGTGGGAACACAAGGAGCTTAGCAGCAGTTGCTTCCAACCAGTGCTTTCACTCAGTTACTGCGAGAGGGCTGCTGARCCCATAATCTCCAATCCAGGCACTAAGATGCAATTCAGTAACAGCATCCATCCCTAGTTAGCTTTAGAAAAGAGGTGAGAGCAGGWACTGAGGTCTTCCACTGTGAATAAGAGCAACAGAAGGTGTTGTACCACAGGAAAGTTCTTCATGTGCAGATACTGTGAAGGGCAACCAAAACAATGCCCTCTTGCAGAAGTAACTTCTGTAATAATGCTCTCATTTCTCTCATTGCTGAAAATTCAGCTTTCTTTTTATTAAAATGGCATTTCTTTTCCTCTCTTTTTCTGTTTCCATTTCTTTCTCCTTAGGCTGAGACACACAGCTGTACCCAGGATATTATTTTCACACGCATAACAGGTGGTGTTTTCTGCCAAACTGCTATTCCAACTTTCTGAGATTTTCCTCCTTGTTTTATCTAGTTCACACTCACCCACTGTGTATAGGATAAGGTTTGAATMTCTCTATTTTGAAACACTTCCTTGCATTTGAAGTAATAATCCAATCATTAGCTGTAGTTATCTTCTGRACTCCTGCTGCTCCCTCTCCTACAGACGCAGCCTTTTTTTCCTGGTGCAGCAGTGTCATCTCTGTGTGTCAGGTGGYGTCTGCTCCTTTCCACCCTGACCTGGAACTGTAGGAAGACTCTGATCTGCTCTGAGTAGCATTTATCTGCTCGGCCAGCTAGACTTGCAACTAAAATAAACCTGAATATCATGTTCCTTCAATGGACATGTGGAAAAGGTGTATTTTTTTTTTTCTGTAAAGTTTTACTTATTGCAAATATGTCAGTTTTGGTGAAAACATTTTTTTTTCTTGCTATCACATTATTCTCTCACTTYCTGCAAAGTTACTGTGTTTGCTTTATTTTAAAACAAGTTTTCTATCTCTGGTTGATATAAAGGACTTATCTTTCTTGTTCAAATAATAGTAGCATAATGTTTTCTGTCTCAAACATGATGTCTTATGGGTACTATTTGCTCTATATTTAATCATCAGGGTTTTTTGGGTTTGTCTTTTTTAAAAATGGCCCAAGTTCTTGGCTGACTTTTTTTTTTCGAATTGTTTGTCACGATTTTAGGTAGTGCAACTGGACCGGAGAATTTAAATTCTTCATTTTGCTTTTGGCTTTCAAGGAGCTGTATTCTCTTTTCCTCAGCTTCTCATATGTGGTTTCTAACTGAGCTASTGTCAGTCCTTCACAATTAAGACATTGATGTGATCATTAGTACGTATGCTAATGTAAAAATCAGAGTGGAGGGAAGGAGAATTTTGGGAAGCCTTTCTCCTATTTGCATTAATTACCTGGCTAGGTAATTAACAATCTGGTTAGGCTTCCAGACTCTTCCAGGCTGATTTCAGGGCACTTTTCAGGGCTGCCTCTTGTGGGGGGGCAGTGGGAAGCCGTGGTGGGGTCTCCTCCTGCAACACGAGAGGCTGTTTTAAGTCCTGGAGACTTCCCACAGAATCTCGCCCGAGGAATTCGACCTGACTTTGCTGAGAGGTCCTCCAGGTGGCAATGCAGACAAACTTACAGGTCACAGGGACAGCTTAGAAATGCTGAACTCAGATCTACAGTTTAGATTACCAAAGTGGTCATTTTAATTGTGTTTAATGTAAAATGTCCATCATTTGGGCAGGACTGACAARTTTACTTAAATAAGAACTGGGAACAAAACAAAGGAATAAATTTTGGCTACATAATGTCAATAACATAATTGGTTGCTAAATTAGATGATTTAGATATAAATGTTTAAAAACCCCAAATTAGCACACAAATAACATTTAAAGACACTAAAGTTTGTCACTTTTGTTTTTACTGTTGGTGCTTAATTCTCTGCAGTCATGCACATTGTGGCCACTTATTCCTTGAGGAATTAATACAGAATATTACTTTTATTATTTCGTGTTATTTATACCAATTTTACAGAGTTAAAAATATGTGTATAGTTATAAAATATGGGGATGGAACTTCTAGGTAATTTAAAAATATTAACCATCAGGAAATAAAAGACTTTTAATATGTTTAAAATTTGAGATTTTCGGACAATGAATTTCAATGGGTATATATATTGCATATTATTTATTTATCAAAAAGGTCTAAGTGGTGATGTTTCATGTCCAAATTCATAATCTTTAACTTGTAAGAAAGCCAAAACCAAAGTCTTAGCAGTAAGAAAAGAGAAGTTCAACCTAAGTTACATGAAAGCTTTGTGTAGAGAAAATTGCAGTGTACCTCTAAGTTCGTCATTTTCAATTCATTCTCTGCCTGGGATTTTTTTTTTTTTTTTTGCTTGGTTTTTTTTTTTTTTTTTTTTTTTTTAATTTTTTTTTTTTTTTTTTTTTAGTATTTTTTTACCCAAAGTTTTTTCTAAAATCACTTTTTTTTTGAAATTTATTTTCTCACAATTTGTGTTGTCAGGTTTTCTTTTATTTCAAATTTCCTTTGAATTTTTAATGAACTTTTCCAATTTTCTTTTTTATTTTTAAATTAATCTCATCAACTTTTATTTCCAAATTTTCAATAAAATTCCTTTCACTTTTTTTAATTTTCAAAAATTAATTTTCAATTTTTTTCATTTTTTCCCCAATTTTTATTTTCTCCCAATTTTTCCTTTCTTTTTTTCTTAAAGAGACCACACCCATTTTTAAAGAAGCCACGCCCCCTTTAAGTGACCCCGCCCCTTTATAAAGCAGCACGGACCAATATTAAACTGGCCACGCCCCTTTCTCACAAACCCCGCCCCTTTTTAAAGCGACAGTGACCGATTTTAAACTGACCACGCCCCTTTTTAACATCCCACACCTTCTTAAAGTGACCACGCCCCTTTTTAAAGTGACCACACCCCTTTTAAAGTGACAGTGACCAATTTTAAACAGACCACGCCCCTTTTGCAAACCCCGCCCCTTTTTAAAGTGACAGTAACCAATTTCAATCTGACCACGCCTTTTTTTACAAACCACGCCCCCTTAAAGTGACCACGCCCCTTCTCAAAGTGACCACACCCCCTTTTTAAAGCAACAGTGACCAATTTGAAACTGACCACGCCCCCTTAAGATGACCACACCCCATTTAAAAGTAACCACGCCCCTTTTTAAAGCGCCGGTGTCCCATTCTAAAGTGGCCACGCCCCTTTTTTGCAAACCCCGCCCCTTTTTAAAGTGACAGTGACAAATTTTCAACTGACCACGCCCTTTTTTTAATCCCACACCCCCTTAAAGAGACCACGCCCCTTTTCAAAGTGACCACGCCCCTTTTTAAAGCAACAGTGATCGATTTTAAACTGACCACGCCCTTTTCTTAACATCCCACACCTTCTTAAAGTGACCACGCCCCTTTTTAAAGCGACAGTGACCAATTTTAAACTGACCACGCCCCCTTAAAATGACCACCCCCCATTTAAAAGTGACCACGCCCCTTTTTAAAGCACCGGTGTCCCATTCTAAAGTGGTCACGCCCCTTTTTTTGCAAACCCCGCCCCTTTTTAAAGTGACAGTAACGAAATTTAGTGACCACGCCCCTTTTTAAAGCGACAGCACCTCATTTAAACATGACCACGCCCCTTTTCAACAAACCCCGCCCCTTTTTAAAGCGACAGTGACCAATTTTAAACTGACCACGCCCCTTATTTAACATCCCACCCCTTCTTAAAGTGGCCACGCCCCTTTTT